>NW_027397063.1:62329175-62424485 GCF_003265705.2 Callorhinus ursinus
AAGAAAGAAAGAAAGAAAGAAAGAAAGAAAGAAAGAAAGAAAGAAAGAAAGAAAGAAAAGAAAGATCTGTACAGATATGGTCCAGGGATTGAAAGTTTAAATGATGGGACACCTGGGTGGTTCAGTCTTTAAGTGTCTGCCTTCGGCTCGGATCATGGTCCCGGGGTCCTGGGAATGAGTTCCGCATTGGACTCCTTGCTTGGAGGGGAGCCTCCTTCTCCCTCTGCCTCTACCTGCCACTCCCTCTGCGCTCTCTCTCTGACAAATAAATAAATAAAATCTTAAAAAAAAAGTTTAAATGATCATGATGTAAAAAAAGGGGGGGTTAACATTATGTGGATTGGGTAGAAATGAAAACACAGTACAGCTCGTGAGTGTGACAAATTGTTGAGCAAGATCAATCTATGTAATGGATCTAGAGAAAGTAGTTGCCCAAGATAAGGCAAAGACACAGAGGCCTTTACCTAAGTTCCAGTTTCACATGGATTTTAGTGCCATTTGGATATTGTATGAGGATAGACCGATGAAGAAATTATACGTGAAGAAAAAAAAAAGAGGATCTAAAAATGGAAAAAGAATGCAGTATCACCATTTTATAAATATTAAAGAATAAAAGCTTAACAGAACAGTAGAAATTCAAAGTGTGTGAAAATAATGAAACAGCTCAGTGGAGATATTATCAATAGGACAAATTAATAACAAAAAAGACTTAAAAGGGAAAGAAAGTAAAGATAATTGATTTCATAAACACAGTTGCATTCACAAATGAAAATGACTGTTTGCATAAAGAGTGTGTTCACAAACAAGAAACTGGTATTTGTGAAGTCACTCCTGGAATAGAGTCCTGTGCATGAAAGGAATGAAGGCACAGATTCTTTAAAATATACTTTGTCTACTTTTGGCTGCTGGGACTTGTATTCAGGTTCTCAAGGGGAGAGGGGTTCTTGCAACTATTCAGATTTCTCTGGGTTTTGGGGGTCCCACACCCCATTCTCCTCCCCAGGGAGGTAGAACAACTTTGTAGTTTTTAAGTTAATTCAGACAAATGGTGGAACATTTTAACGACTGGATTTTATTTTCTTCTGATAGCTATTAACTTGACTACTCTCCCCTTTTTGGCATTTAAGACCTCATAAATAGGCACAATTTGTTTCTCAGGCCTCAAAGGAAGAATATTGCTGATACTTTAATTACTTAAGAAGCTCAGTCTCTGGTGGCTGGCACTGAAATCCGTTGGGTCGTCACTGAATTGATCATCCTTTCCCTTCCTTATTTATTTAATCTTTCCCTACCAGTTTGCACCCACTCAACCCCCTTTTCTTTCATTTTTAGGTGCTCTTCTTGAGTGTATTTTTGTGAGTTCATGACCAAATTTTACTTCTTTGGGGGGTCCAACGTTGATGTATTTGCCCCATAAATGTAAGTCTCTGTACCCTTGCAAAATGTTGGACTTACCATTTATTTTTGTATTTTGTTTGTAGTTTTAATCACTGACTCATTTAGGGAGATGCAGCTCTCTTGCATGGTAACCAAGATGGTGACTGTCATGGCTCGTTTGTTAAGACTTAACTGATGCCTGAACTTTCATGTCCGTAAGGTTTTTCATTTTTAGAGGACAATTTAAGTTTGAGTTGGTAGCTGAAACTACTAGGTTCTCATATTACTGGGTTTCAATATTAAATTCTAGATCCTGCTTAATTTCTGGCAGGGTATGACAATGCTTGTTCTTCACCTCCTGTGAGATGACTGAGTATATAGTGTCTTCCAGGGGCTTGTATCAAATGAGAGAGGGTTATCGTTTGAATGATTCTGCTCCTTTGAGTCCTCAATGACTAACAATTTCTACCTTTCATGGGACATAGTCTTCTTCCCAAGCCCAAGCTATTCTTTTCTATATAAGTGATTTTCTTTAACTAAAAAAATTTTTTTTTAAATAAAATTAGACAGAGTGGGGCATCAGCTTAGGTAAGAAATCGAGTGATATAAAGGTGCCTGGTGTGCTGAGAGCCCAAAGATGATATTGAGGCAGCCTTAGCCTCTGCTACACACTTTATCTTATTGTGTACAACTGTGAGCATCCAGATTTTTTAGAACACTCGTATGGATTTTTGTTTGTTTGTTGTCTGTGTGGCTTTTAGCCAATTTTGGTCCAGTAAACCTCTGAGACTGGTGTGTCTGAGCTCTACCTTTCTCTTCAGGGTCCCAGGATCCACCTAAGGGTTACTGACCAGAAACCTCCCTCTTAATGCCCCCCAAATGGGCTGGAATTCCCCTCTGCCACAAACCAACTGACAGCAACTGAGGAGAACAGGGCAAGAGGAAGGTTAGAAGTTACCAAGCATGACAAGGGGTGCTCTGCTGGAGAACTGCCCACAGGTTTCTTGGTATCAGTCAACTGGAGCTAAAAAAAAAAAAGAAACAGCTTCATTACCCCACTGCCACATCCTCAAATCTGAGGTCCTTATCAGGGAATTACAGCTGAGTGTCTTCCCTATGATTTCAACATCACAGACCTTTTAGTTTTGTTTAACCTTTAAGAAGAAACATTCATTTGCTTGGGGCTTATATCAAGTCCAAATGCCCAGAAATACCTTACTCCTTGTTCCATACCCTTCAGCGCTCTACAATGAGGAAATGGGCACAGATCCCTAAGACATTTATTTATTCAGCAAATATTTAGTGAGCCTCTGCTATGTGTCAGGCATTACTTAACTCTGGGGATTCTTACAAAGCTATTTTTCTTCTCACTGGTTGTCACTTATGGTTACTTTTCTTCACTTCACTCTCTTGCTCCTCTTCCACTGCTCTTGACTCTCCTCAGTCTCCTTGAGACCTGAGTCCTAAACTACTACTCTGGTGAGTACAGGATTCAGATACTCCTTGCTATATTTGGGGGTTACAAAAAGAGTGTGTCACAAGTATAACATATGCTCTTTTCTGTGCCTTCAGTTTTCATAATTTAATGTGCTCCTGAAAGACGAAAGAGTTTCTGTTCCTGTGTCAACCATGCATTTGCCACATAATAGAAATCTGCACAGGGGCAGATTTCTATTCTTGATTCTAAAGCTGGTGGCACAGACATAAATCCATCACAGATCCAGTCATCCAAAAGATACTTTAGTCCCAGCTCTGAGCCTCAGAATCTCAAAGAAACTAGGAAACAATTAATATTGTCTTGAGCCCTGGGGCCAGTCAATGGCCTAGTTATACTACTTTCAAATCCATTCCTGACCCTTACTTGCTTTGCTCTGGATCCATCCACACTAATATAGAGAAATGACTGAAGAAAGAAAGAAAGAAAGAAAAGAAAGAAAGAAAAAAAGAAGAAAGAATATTCCCTACAGAAGAATTCCAAATAATGCATGTAGATATCCTCCACTCTAAAAGGCAAAACAGCCTCCTCCCATCCCCTTTGGTGTTGAGTGTGGGCTGGAGTTAGTGACTGGCTTCCAAAGAATATGGAGAGGGAAAAATAGCAACTTTACAGTGGAGGGATGTGGCAGGCATCACTTTAACCAAGTGATCAAGATTAACATCACCAGTCATGTCATGTGGATATTATACACTCTCTGATATGATGTGATGAGATGGGCACTTCATCTCTGTGGTATTCTTTCCAAAAATCCATAACCTTAGTCTAATCATGAGAAAAACAGGAGACAAACCCAATTTGAGGGACATTCTATAAATACCTAACCAGTACTCCTCCCCAGGTCATGAAAAACAAGGAAAGACGAAGAAACTAATAACACAATATATTATCCTGGGTTGGATCCTGGAATAGACAAAGGTCATTAATGAGAGAATCTGGTGAAATATGAGTCTAGAGTTTAGCTAATAGTAATGTACAAATGTTGGTTTCTTAGTTTTTAACAAGGGGAAAAAATTGGGAGGGGTATGACAACTTTTCTGTAAATCTAAAATTATTCCAAAACAACAAGTTTATGTAAAAAGTTTTCTAGCAACACTGATTAAGAGGAAAAAGCACAAATTTTCAATATCAGGAAAGTAAATAAGAATATTGCTACAGATCCTACAACATTTAAAAGATTATAAGATGACATAACTATCTTTGTGCAATAAATGTAATGATTTAGGTAAAATTAACAAAGTCCCTGAAAAATACAAGTAAACTGATACAGAAGAAAGAAAAAATCTGAATAGTCCTATAAATTAAATCTGTAATTAAAATCATCCCAAAAAGAAAATTCCATGTCTAGATGGCTTCACTAGTGAGTTACTCAAAATAGTTAGGAAAGACATAATATAAATATTGTTCAAATACTTTCAAAGAGTAAAAGAAAAGGGAATTCTTTCCAATCTGTTTTATGATGCTAAGATAATCCTGATACAAAAAAGAAAAATTACATAACATTACACAAAATTATTTTTTTAAAGATTTATTTGAGAGAGAGTGTGCACATGCAAGGGAGCGGGGGGAGGGGCAGAGGGAGAGGATCTTCAGGCAGACTCCCTGCTGAGCGCAGAGCCCAATGGGAGAATGGGGGGCTCAATCTCATGACCCATGAGATCATGCCCCGAGCTGAAACCAAGGGTTGGACACTCGACCCACCGAGCCACCCAGGCACCCTCACAAAAGAAAATTATTAACCAATAAATATCTTTCATGAACCTAGATATAAGTATCCAAATCAAAATCAAATCCAGCAATAGACCAAAAAATTATATCACATCTTGCTCAGTAATGCCACGTTTATTTCAGGAATTCAAGATTAGTATAACAGTTGAAATCAATCAATGTAAATTTTACATTAAAGATTAAAGGAGAGGGGTGGCCTGGGTGGCTCAGTCGGTTGAGCATCTGCGGTCAGCTCAGGTCATGATCCCGGAGTCCTGGGATCAAGCCCCACATTGGGCTTTCTGCTTGGTGGGGAGTCTGCTTCTCCCTCTACCCCTCACCCTGCTCAAGCTCTCTCTCTCAAATAAATAAATGGAATCTTTAAATAAGTAAGTAAATAAGCATTAAAGGAGAATAACCATGTAATCATCTCAATATGCAAAAAAGTATTTGACAGAATTCAATACCTGTTAATGACAAAATACTCGGCAAACGATTAACAGAAAGAAACCCTGTTAATCTAATTACCCACACAAAGCCTGTAGGTGTCATCATGCTTAATGCTTAAATATTGAACACTTTCCTCCTGACATCAGAAACATGATTGATTGGTGGTGCTGTCACCACCAATATTCAATGATGTACCAGAGGTTGTAGCAATTATTATACAGCAAAAGAACAGAGGCATAAAAATGAGAAATAAATAAAACTGTCATTATTCACAGATGATATGACAATATACACAGAAAATCTAAAAGAATCTGCAAATAAACTATTAGAATTCATAAATGAATTAAGTAAAACTGCTAGATAGAAAATCAATATGCAAAAACCAACTGCATTTTTATATGCTCTACAATCAGTTAGAAAATGAAAATCTTAAAAATGGAACTTATAACATAAAAATGCCAAACACTTAGAAATAAATTTAATGAAGGATGTACAAGAGCCCTATATGAAAACCTACAAAACATTGCTAAGAGAAATTAAAGACAATATATCAATGGAGAAATATACCATGTTCATGGATTGGAAGACTCATATTGCTAAGATGCTGCATCTCACCAAATTGATCTATAGATTCAATGCAATCCCAATCAAAATCCCAGCAAGATTTTTTTTTTAGAAATTGATGGAAAGATTCCAAAATTTCCAACAGAAATGCAAAAGACTTAGAAGAGTCAAGATATATTCAAGAAGAGCAAAGCTGGAGGAGTTACACTACCAGATTTCAAGGCTTAGTATAAAGCTACAATTAGTCAACACTGCATTGTATGGGGGTAAGACAAGCAAATACATTCATAGAAAAGATTATAGAATTCAGAAATAAACTTAACACATATACTGTCACTTGATGTATAACAAGGGCACCACTGTAATTCAGTGGGGGAAAAGGTGGTCTTATCAATAAGTGGGACTAGAGCAACTGGATATTCTCACAGAAAAAAAAAAGATCCTCTATCTCATATCATCTATAACATTTCATTTGAAATAGATCATAGACCCAAACGTTAAAACTAAAACAAGAAAATTTCTAAAAGAAATGAGAGCATACCATTATGACTTTGGGGTAGGCAAAGATTTTTTAGGCAGAACATACAAGGCAATACACAAAAGAAAAAAAACATGCCTTAGATTGATTAAAATTAAGATTGGATATCAAAGAAACACTATTGAGTGAAAATCAAGCCTTATACTAGAGATTTTCACAATATGTATAGCCAACAAAGGATTCATTATCAGAATATACAAAGAACCTCTACAAATCAATAAGAAAAAAACCCCAACAATCTAATTCTTTTAATGGGCAAAAGACACAAACAAGATTTCACCAAAGAGGATATCCAAATGGACAAATAAGCACATAAAAAGATGCTCAAATAAAGTACAATTAAATCCACAATAATTTACTAAGACTCATTCATTACAATGACTCAAATTTTTAAGAGACTAGTAATACCAACTGTTTATGAGTAGATGAAACAATTGAACTCTATCCTGGTGGAAATGCAGGATAACTTTGGGAAATAGTAGGATCATATGTACTTATGCTAATTTTAGGCCTATCCTACAACCCAGCAATTCCATTCCTAGTATACATCCAAGGAAAATCTCCATCAAAAGACATGTGTAAGGACATTTCTAGCAGTTTTATCCATAATAACTAAACACTGGCAACAAACTAAAAGTTCATCCATAGAGGGCTGGATGACCCAGTTGTGATATATTCATAGAATGGAATGCCACACAGAGATATAGAAGTGTGAATTACTGTTACATACTACAGTGGATGAATCTTCCCACCCTACATTGACCAAAGAAACTGGATGCCAAAGAAGGCATTCTGTTTGATTCAATTATGTTCAAGAAAGATGAAAACAATCTATGGAGGTAGCTGTCAGGGTAGTTGTAATCATTGAGGGGGTTGGGTATTGACAAGGAAGGGGCATAAAGGAGTCTCCTGGAGTGCTGGAGATGTGCTATATCTCCATTTTGGTGGTATTACATAGGTGTATATATGAAAATATTCACTGAACTGCACATTTAAAATTGATGCGCTTGGGGTACACTACTGGTTCAGTCGGTAGAGGATGCGACTCTTGATCTCAGGGCTGTGAGTTCAAGCCCCATGTTGGGTGTAGAGATTACTTAAAATCCTTTTTTTAAAAGATTTTATTTATTTATTTGTCAGAGAGAGAGAGCACAAGCAAGGGGAGCAGAAGGCAGAGGGAGAAGCAGGCTCCCCACTGGGTAAGGAGCCCAATGTAGGACTTGCTCCCAGGAGCCTGGGATCATGAACTGAGCCAAAGACAGACACTTAACTGACTGAGCCACCCAAGATTACTTAAAATCCTTAAAAAAGGGGGCTCCTGGGTGGCTCAGTTGGTTAAGCGACTGCCTTCAGCTTGGGTCATGATCCTGGAGTCCCGGGATCCAGTCCTACATTGGGCTCCTGGCTCAGTGTGGAGCCTGCTTCTCCCTCTGACCCTCTCCCCTCTCATGCTGTTTGTTTCTCTCTCTGTCTCTCAAATAAATAAAATCTTAAAAAAAAATCCCTAAAAAAATTGACACACTTTGCTACACTTCAATAACATAAAAGAACTATGGAACAACAATAGTAACCAATCTAGACAATAATAATAATGTAGACAACAGATAATAGAAGTCAGGACCAATGTAGTGGATGTGGAGATGGATGTTTGGGCAGGTGGGGAGGGCAGGGTGGTAACTTCTGAGTTGACTCTTCAGGACCTAGTAGTATCAATAGTGGCATCAACTCCTTAGAAAGAAAGAAAAGTGTAAAAATAGCCATCTCATAATGACTAAAGACATTTCTTTTCAATTGTATCTTGTATCTTAAAGTTGACTTCTGCTTTAAATGTTTGTTATAAATATTTTTTTCAAAAAGTGAATTGCCATATGTTACAACCCAGCTTAGGAAAAGTTGCCAAGGGGCTTATTAATTACCTAACACACACACACACACACACACACACACACACACACACATGCAACAACCTGAGAAAAAACAAAAACAAAAAAAGAGCTGTGGGAATCAGGCCTGTGAATAACAGAGCTTTCTCCGGCAGGTGGTGAATGAGTGGCATTAAGTATGGAGGTGACTGACTGTACTTTTCCCTCGTGGAAGAAGGAAAGAGATGCAGATATGTTTGTGGAGAGGATTTTTTTCCAAAGCAGGATGTAAACAAAATATATTGAACCAACCTAAGGCAACTGGGCTGTTTATAATTATTAGGATTGATTTGATATGTAACAGATGAAGTTCCTACAATAACAAGTTGCAGCCCAAATTTGGCCACAAACACATAATATTCATTATCTAGCAGGTATAAAAACAGTCTTAAAATTAGCTTCGTGGACTTGCTGAGGCCTCAGGGCTCTGTCCCCTTAAGTACTCCGTTTTACTGGAAACAAGGCATTCTGTATCCAGGTCACACCACAGGCTTTGTTAATGAGCATAATGGATGTTAGAAATTTTTGACTGCTGAAATTAGTAGTGTGCCAACGTGTGTGGGTTCTCTGGAAATCCTGAAGAGCGTCTCGGCCATTGCATGGTCAGGATCACAGGCCGGTAGCCCAGACCCCAGAGAATGGTACTCTGGGCTTGTCTCCTAAGTGGTCCTGTGATCCAGAAGAGTCCTGGCCTTTTGAGTTTGACAAGATGGTAGCTGAATCCTCACGGAAGAATAATATTTCGCTTGTTTCAAGTGAAATGGAGTACTTAAAGGGACAGAGCCCTGGGGCTTCATCAAGTCCTCTTTTTAGAAGTTGTAAACATTGGGGATATGGGGGGAATGTAGAAATCACAGCTACAAGGACAGGTGAGTTCTAAAAGAGCCTATTGGATGGATTATTGAAACCAGTGTTCAAATCCTACCTCTGCCACTCACATGATGCTCGGTTGCTTACTATTTACTTCACTCTGCCTTAGTTTCTTAATCTGTATAATACACACAGAAATTCCTTGGTGAGGAAATTCTCTGAAAGGAAATCCAAACCCAGCAGATTCAAGCGTCTGACATTGGCACACTCCTGCCCCCTGGTGGTTATTTTTTAGAACTATGTGGGTTGTGGTAAGGGCACAAATAAAATGTGGAAACTCTAAAAACAAAAATCATGAGATGCCTTCCTTGTAGTGCACACTAGCTTCTTGATTGTTAATTTTCTTGCTCCTCAGTGTTTTTTCCCTCCTACTCTAGTCCAAACACACACTGCAGGAAATTTCCGGAGTCATCCAATTACCCCAGAGGAACTGTAGTCTATTTGTTTGCATTTGTATATTTCCTTCTCCTCCAGACCTCAAGGATGTGTGGAGCATAGCCATGTCTTTGTGTCATTAGCATGGCCTTTTTAGGAGGTGTGACCACAGAGTCAAACAAAACTATGGGAGATATACAGAATCCACCAGGAGATCATTTAAATATGTAAAACTATTGTAGCCCTAGCAGGTAGAGAGAATATGAAAAAAATTCAAGATTGAATGAAGCAGTAAATTGGATTTAATTAAGAAGTGAAGCAATTGAGTTATGGAACTTTACCCATCCTAATTAGGTGACTAAGTGGAAAGAAGTTCAAGAATTATCAGGGCTTTTAATTGGACTCAACGGAACGGGATTCCCAATCCAACCCCATTGGTAGAAAAAATTTCTTTCTTAAAAAATATGCATTGTTCCTGCTTTTCATGACTGTGAATGTGAGTTTGGAGTTGGAGAAAAGACGGGAAGCAGACAGAAGGGAAAAGAGTAGGAGGAAGATCTCAGAAAATCGGGTGGGGTGCTAGAAGGCATGAGAGCAAAGAGCTTGGCCCCCTTGCCTCTCGGTTGACCAGGGCTCCTGTTCTGTCATCCCACCTGGATACCCCTTGGCAGGTGCTGGTTGGAGCCCCATTACTACCCTAAACATCAGGATCTTTTATCGACTAGACTTTCTTCCGCTGAGGTGGACTCGGGCCTAGCCCTGGATGAGGTTGTAATGTGGCGGAGGTATCTGGGTATGATTCAAGAGTCCTGGAAGGAGAATTATGAGTTTTGGGCTCCAGCTCTAATAATTTGCCAAGCCACAACCTCCTGGAGCCTTGATTTCTTTATCTGTAAAATGAATGTATCTTTTCTCTCTAGCTCATAAGTTGTAAAGATCAAATGTGTAAAATACATGGGCAAGTTCTTATCACTGTCAAGCAGTGGCATTAAAA
Source organism: Callorhinus ursinus (assembly GCF_003265705.2). Lineage (NCBI taxonomy): Eukaryota > Metazoa > Chordata > Mammalia > Carnivora > Otariidae > Callorhinus > Callorhinus ursinus. The sequence continues at coordinate 62,339,468 of NW_027397063.1, forward strand.
GCTAGTATGTGATAATCTGCTGCCTCCAGCCTCCCCAGTTCAACTTGGCGCTCTCAGATTCTCCTTCCTGTCTGTTTTTCCCCTTCCCCTGTCATGACCAGCTCTGTATATATAATTGCTATCCACACCTAAATAGTATTAAATCAGAGATTTATACAATTAAATCTGACATGGTTATAGCTTGTTCAGAAATATTTGCATATTAAACCTTATCTCTGTTTGAGTAGTAAAAACATTTAGCTCTTGTTCAAGAAATGTTAGCCAACAGTTTGTGGTAGGCAAGAGAAGCAAGACTATCCTGTGCTCTGAAATCACTTATTTTATGCCTGAATTATCCTATGTAAGCTGGAATTCAGAATGAATCTTTGGATCAGTATTTTTTTTCTTTTTTGGAACAATATTTTAAAAGGACAGCTTTAGAGAACCTAAATTCCATTTTTTTCTATGCATATAGTTTGTTTTTTAGTTAGGATCCTATTACACATACAGTTAATGGTCCATTGAGAAATGTACTAGTGAGAGGGTTTAGTGCACAAATTCTGGAGCCAGCTGACCTCAGTTCAAATCCCAGCTCTTCTACTTATTAGTAGGCCATTGAAATGCTGTGTCTCAGTTTCTTTATCTGTAAAATGGGGGACATTAATAATACCTACCTCCATAGATTTATGGGAAAGATTAAATACGTTAATAGGTCTAAAACAGTGTCTGGTACTTGGTAAGCATTAGCTAGTATTTATTCTAATTACAAGTAAAAAATCTCAAACCATTCAGAAATTCGATTTTAAAAATTAAAAAGCCCACCTAAACTCCCAAGCTCCCCACCTCCCACATTAACCTTCCTCCCCTCTTCACAGGCAACTGTTAACAGTTCCCTTGTGATCATCCTTCAAGAGTTTTTACTGATACATTTTTCAAATCATGGGATTATAATATGCTCACCTTGGCAGCTTGTTTTTCTCATTTAACTGTGTAACTAAGAGACTTTTCCAGGTCACTACATCCAGCCCCACCTCCTTTTTCCTATGCGCATCACAATATGCCACAGCATGGACAACTCTACAATTTATTTAACCAATGTCTTTTTTTTTTGGCAGCCCGAACAGGGACATGAATAACCACGTTCATGAATAACATGAATAACATCTTATTGATGGATGCTCGGGTTGCTGCCATTTTTCCACTATCAGGCTCACTTTTGACACATTCTTTTCTTTTTGTAATTCAAAACCATCCAGCTGAAGCCCAGCAGGACTTCCGCATTTCAACACAGGAGCTCATTTCCTATTGAACAAAGCTTCTTCCTCAGATCCGCTCTTTCCACACCCTGCACGGGTGGGGGCTTTTCCACAGAAAGAAGAAGTGGAAGTCTCTCTCCTGGGCCTTAGGAGGAAGCACGCTCATTCCCTCGATGGAGATGCCTGGCCCACACAGCACCGCTGCCCCTGGGGCTCCTCAATAGCTTAGCAAGCTGATACAACACAATTACCATCACTTGGCCTGCCGTCCGTTGACTGCACTTTGTATGTTGTAACAATTCTGGCCACAGACAGGATGCCTTCCCATAACAATGCCTCACCGCTTAGTCGAAGCAACGTGTGGGCCAGGGTGGGCCTGTCTACTCAGCGTCATCCCAACATAAGTGTCTGTTTTCAGGGGTCTTTGGCTATTGGTTTACTTGTCGGGAATACTCTTTCCAATCCACTCTAGATTTTTTTTTTTTTTGAGAGAGTGAGCCAGCAAGCGCACACATGTGCAAATGAGCAGGGGTGAGTGGGTGGGGGTAGAGGCAGAGGGAGAAGCAGGCACCCTGCTGAGCAGGGAGCCTGATGTGGGACTGGATCCCAGGACTCCGGGATCATGACCTGTGCGGAAGGCAGATGCTTAACCCACTGAGCCACCCAGGCGCCCCTCCAATCCACTCTAAACAGACCAATCTCCCTTTGAGGATGAACTGAAATCTGATCCCTGTTTTGAAGCTTTCCCAGTTGCTCCAGCCTACACTAATCCTTCCCTTCTCTGAATCTCTTCAGCAAGAAGGCCTTCTGAGTGTATAGCACCTTGTGAAGGGGAACCCGTGGGCCACAGACAAATGGCTGAAGGACCAGGGGTTGTGGGAAGGTTCCAAATAGAAGGCCACATCTCATAGAAATCATGTTATTACAAGAGGAGAGACCAATAAGCGGAGAGACACTTCGGAATTTATTGGAGTTAATATGAACCAAAGGGAATCATAGATTAGAAACAGGAACATCTACAACTAAAAAGAAGGAAAGCAAGTCTCGAGAAGTGTTTCTCAAAGAGCCGTCTGGGGGATTTGTTAGAAATGCAAATTCTCAGGCCCACCCCAGACCTACTGAATCAGAAACTCTAAGGGTGGGTGGGGTCCAGTAATCCATGTTTTAATTAAACCTTCCGAGTGAGTCTGCCGTACATGGAAGTTTGAGAACCCCTGGTAGCAAAGAAGAGACTTCTGTGATCCAAAGTCCGGTGAGTTGTAAGGTAAGTAAAGAGGACTCTAGGTGCTGCCATGCTCCCACCACTGTCAGCAGCTGCATTCTGGATCCTGTGGTGGGAAGTGAAGGAACAGATCCAAGAAACACATGGTCCTTCATTTTAAGGGAAGACAGGATTCATAAGCTGGGAATCGTCATGCAAGGTAAGATGGGGCTCAGTGCAAAGAGAGTGATAGACCCCAATGGTTCCCAAACAGAGTCCCTTGGGAGAAGCTTGTTAGAAACACAGGTTCCTAGATCCCACCCTGCAAGATTCTGATTGAATACGTCTGTGGAGTTACTGGGTCTAGACTTTTAAAAAGCTGCTCAACTTTTTTGAATCCTGGTTTGGGAAACCTTGGTATAAACACTAGTAATGAGGAGGTTGTGAGTCGGGAGGAGAGAGCTCAAGCCTGGAGCAGCGGGGGAAACCCCAGTGAGCAGAAAGAAATCCTCCTACCTGTCGAGCTCCCTTCCAAGGGCTGTGCTGGTCCAGTCATGTCTCCTGGAGGCCTGCTGGACAGGAGAAATACAGATGTCCAAGGGCTAGAGTTCTGACTGCAACTTGGCCCCATGATTTCTCTCCCCCTTGGATGGAGGGGGAAGCCTGATCTGCCGGAGGTGGAGATTGATGGAGGAGGGAGGACAGGAGGAACGCCTGCATGAGGAGGCAAACCAAATCGGAAAGGGGGCATGTGAGGCAAAGTTTAAAGGTTAATGCTAGGTATCCGGCACACTGTCAGGACTTACAGACTAAGGGCTGCTAACCAAAAGACGAAGACCGCGTTGTTTTTTTGTTTTAAGGGAAGGGAAGGACCATTTAGAAAGCTCCAGAGGTGACTGAGCTCAGACAAAGCTGAGACTTATGTAGACTCTGTTCTAGAGTGCTCTCTGACCAGTCATGGGCCTAAGAGATGAGTGTTGTGTCACCATCCGAGTTGGTGAGAAAGCCCTCATCTCCAATGGTTTTCAAAATTTGATTTAACAGCAGAGCCCATGACAAATACCTCAAGTAGAACTCTGAAATGGGGAAAACTTAAAAACATAAGAACTGAGCTGCTGTGATTAAAGTAGGGGTCCCATTTCCACCACCCGAGTCTCCTTCCTTCCTATCACTCTGGAACCATTACCATTCCCCATCCCCACCCTGGCTCCCTAGGATGCCGCTCCATAGAAAGCAGTTTGAAAAACACTGATCCACTTAACCTCCCAACCACTGCCTTCCTAGATTGCTTTCAGGGACAGTTAGGTCATTACTAAACAGAAGTCATCCTTCCTTTTGCTGGAAACTTTAATCCTCAGAAAGTTACTCCTTTTATTGAGGTGAGATCTGCTCCTTAAACGTCTACCCACTGTGCCTAGAGTTGCCCTCTGGAAATACTGCTACATTCTTCCATACAAAAAGTCTTTAAATAATATGCATTAAGAGCAATCTTCTCTTTTCCAGGCAAAACCCCAGCATGTCTCCCCATACTTTCTCATGTGGCATGGTCCAGTTTGTCAATGTCCCTTTTAAAATGAGCCTCCTGAAAGAGAATGTGGCTCCAGACAGGATCTGGCCAAGGCATACAATGGGCCATTCCTTCCCTTGATCTGGACATTAAATCTCAATTAGTGTGGCATGGGATTACATTAGCTTCCTTGGCAGCCACTCTGCAGTCTGTTCGTACTGAACCTACTGTCAGTTAAAACCCCTCTGTCTCACACTAATTGCTGTTAAGTGAATTCTTTCCCAGCCTGTGCTTCTGCAGTTCATATTTCTTAATGGAAGCTCTGGATCTCCGTAATAGTTCATCCTATTGGCTTTAGAGCAGTCATTCAAAATATTATAAAATCTTGCTTCTGTTCTTCAGTGAGCTATTACTGCCCAGCCTCAGTTGCCTTGAATTTTAGTGTTCCTTCTGTACATCTGAAAGTACAAATGTACACCACTAACATATATTTGGAGCTTATGAGAGCACTAGAGGCAAGAGCCTTTTTTTTTATTTTTATTTTTTTTTTATTTTTTTATTTTTTTTTTAAAGATTTTATTTATTTATTTGAGAGAGAGAATGAGAGATAGAGAGCACGAGAGGAAGGAGGGTCAGAGAGAGAAGCAGACTCCCCGCCGAGCAGGGAGTCCGATGCGGGACTCGATCCTGGGACTCCAGGATCATGACCTGAGCCGAAGGCAGTCGCTTAACCAACTGAGCCACCCAGGTGCCCAAGAGCCTTTTTTTTTTAATTAAAAAAATTTTTTTAATTGAAGTATGATTGACACATAATGTTAAATTAGTTTCAGGTGTACAACATAGTGCTATGACAGGTCCGTATGCTATGCTGTGCTCACCACAAGTGTAGCTCCTATCTGTCCCCATATGACTCTAATACAGAACAATGGACCATATTCCCATGCTGTGCCTTTCATTCCTGTGACTTCTTCATTCCATTAACTAGAAGCCTGTATCTCCCACTCTTCACTCATTTTGCTCATGCTCCCACACCCCTCACCTCTAGGAACCATCAGTTTGTCTTTTATATTTATGGGTCTGTTTCTGCTTTTAGTTTACTTTTTGTTTGTCCCTTTTGTTTTTTTTTTTGGATTCCACGTATAAGTGAAATCATATGATATTTGTTTTTGTCTTTCATACTTATTTCACTTAGCATAATACCCTCGAGGTCTATTCATGTTGTCACAAATGGCAAGACCGTTCTTTTTTATGGCTAATATTCCATTGTGTATTATGGCTAATATTCCACATCTTCTTTGTCCATTCATCTATCAGTGGAACAGGGTTGCTCCCATATCTAGGCTATTGTAAATAATGCTGCAATGAACAGAGGAGTGCATGTATCTTTTCAAAGCAGTGTTTTCCTTTGGGGAGAGGGTAAATACCCAGTAGTGGAATTATTGGACCATATGGTATTTCTATTTTTAATTTTTTGAGAAAACTCTACACTGTTTTCTGCAGTGGCTTTACCAGTTTACATTCCCACCAATAGTGTATGAGGGCAAGAGACATTTTTTTAAACTTCCATTTATTGAATACGTACTCCTTGCCAGATACTGCACTATGCATACACTACCTTATTTAGGCTTTACGTTGGCCCAGTGAAAACAAGTATACACATATCATTTTACACATGAGGAAATGGAGGGGAAGGGACAAAGATGAAGGTATTCTGTTCTCTGAGGGGTCTTTCTCCTTGGTCATCAGTTTCAGAGACAACTGAGCATACAGGTTCTCCCGTGCACACAAACCTCATCAGCCTCCCCCTAAGGGGAAGCTTTGGCTCAGCTGTGACTGAAAAGCTTAGCCCATGGGGAGGGAGAGCAGAGAAACTAACCCCTGGCTCCTTTCCCTTAGGGTGACATTTCATTAGCCTCTTGAAGAAGATGAAGTCACACAGAGGAATGGACAAAAATTAGAAATAGCTAGGAAAAGATGAAGTTGGATTTTAAAAACAAAGTTTATTGGGCATAAAGTGTTATAAAATGTGACTTAGTCATACAGGTGTTTTAGTTACATGATCTTGGAATTTGCATTCGTGGCTTTATCAGCCTGACAGAATTTTCTTTCCCTGTTTTCCTTTCTACATTTTGTAGGAGGGAATGATGATTAAGGGAAGGATTAACCCCATACAGCCCTACCTTAATTTATCTGCACAGCACTTATAGTCATATGATAATTTTCTTATTTACTTATTTCTCCCCACTGAAATGTGAGCTCCATGAACCTGGGTTCCTATCTGCCATGTTCTCCTCTCTATCACTATTATCCAGAATAGTGCTTGGCACATATTAGGTGCTTAAAATGAATGAATCTAAGTACACCACAGAAAACCTAGCATTTTAAAAAGATTATTTAAAAAAACAATGTAAAGGCCGAGCAAGGTTCACCCCAGCGTTCACTCTGGATGTAAGTGTAGGCACATGGCTTACATTTTAAGAAAATATTACTAACATCCTTCCAGTGCCAAGCCAAAGCTGCCTTTTAATAAATTAAAGACACACACACACACACACACACACACACACACACACACACACACACACACACACACTCTGCCCTCTAATGGTAGTGGGGGCTTTTTAGCAGGAATAGTTAAATATCCTAGTTCCCTTAAGATGGAATTATGGCTGTGGGTAATGGCAGAGTCAAGGAGTAGCCACGGAGGGACTTTAAGACGTACAATGCATTTGCTATATATGTTCAAGACAATTCTCCTGGCTACCACACTTTCCCCAACCTTTCCAGTCAGATTGCTGCCCCCAGCACTCTTATTCTGGAGTCCCACAGGTTAACTTGGCTGTACAAGGGTGGGCTTGCCCAGAGGCCAAGTCAGGAAGATAGTGACATGGCTTGCTTGCTAGGGCCAGCTGGAACCCAGAGGGGGGTGACTCCTCATATGGCAGTTGTCCTTTATTTGTCTGATTTTTCAACTTGGCCTCTTCATCTTTTGCCTGCTTCCTGTTCCCGGCTCCTCTCACACGTGGAAATGTCAAAAGTTGAAAGTTTAAAATATGTCAACCCATTATATCAAAACTATGTCCCCAAAGGTTAAAAAAAATGTTAATCCTTTTATCAGATGGGCTACCAGGTGTCAAAGTATAGTTTAAAAAAATGTAAAAACCTGTAACTCTCATACCAATATAAAATGAATACATGTCTGAGACTTATTAACTTATTGATGAAGGGGACCAATAAGATGGTAAAACTGGTTCAAAAAATATTCTGAAGAACTAAGAATTTGTAGGCTTTCACAAAGGAATGTTAGAATAAGATTGCTAGGTTAATGTCCTAGAGGCAAATAAACCTACTGATTACCTTCTCTACTGGACAGAAATTTTTTAATTAATGTGTAAATGCACAGTATCTGGGCTTTAATCAAATATAAGTAGCCATGTCAAACATAGATACATTATCCTAGAAAATTAGGAATCCTCGGGAAAGCTTTTAAATAATGCTGGCAGTATAATAATGAAAAAGATGCATGGCCCTCATCTTTTCTCTTATTTGTAAGTTTTGGATAATTTTTTAACACAAGTCTTTATATTTTTCATATATATGTATATATATTTTATATAACTTAATAAAATTTTTAATATGAAGCTTGTATACACTTCTACTGTTAGTCTCTTCCCTGTTTTGGAGTGTTAGTACTTCTCAAATGGCAAACAGTGGATATGAAAGGGAGACAACATAATCTCCCCAAATTGCTTTTGTTGTAAGTTGATAACTCATTTCAGGGTGAGAGTGTTTGGTATAGAGCAGAGGGAAAAGAGGTCAAGTGAGGGTAGAGATTAAGTTTTGAGTAAAATGAACTTTTGAAAATTACATTAGGATTTTAATGTGTCCATTCTATTTTGTGGTTAATTATCAGAAATAATGGATACCTTTGAGTTTCTTGTCAGTGGAGAATGCATCCAATCAGAAATGTGAAGATTATGTAGTACTCACTATCTAAAAACAGGAAAGAAAGACAGTGGAATCAACAAATATTTAACAGTAGTGATGACAGATGCTTGGCTCTGGTTAAAATTTCCTTTTAAGTATTGAAGCATATGGTTAACGTCAAGAAGGCAGTCCTAACGGAATTTGCTAATCTAAGAGTTCTTACCAGAAACTCAAAGGCTCCTACACCCCTAATCATACAGTAGGGTGTCCATATTTACGTTAGGAACAAGGAGCATTGGGGTGTCTGGGTGGCTCAGCAGATTAAGCGTCTGCCTTCAACTTAGGTCATGATCCCAGGGTCCTGGGATTGAGTCCCGCATCGGGCTCCCTGCTCAGTGGGGAGCCTGCTTCTCCCTCTGCCTGCCGCTCCCCTGCTTGTGCACTCTCTCTCTCTCTGACAAATAAAATCTGAAGAAAAAAAAATTGCTTCTGGGCCTTTTGGCTAAGATCAAGTGTAGAAAAAAAAAAGGAACAAGGAGCATTCATTCTTTGAACATGTATTACCATTTTTTTGTTTGCTTCTGGTAGAACAAGAACTTTTTCTGAACATGTATTACCATTTTTTTGTTTGTTTGCTTCTGGTAGAACAAGAACTTTTTCTGACTTAAAAAAAAAAACACCTAATCTTTTATCACTTTTTTCCTCCATACTTTTTCTCTTCCTTTTTCTACACATCCACTATTAATTCTGTCCTTTTACATTTTCTTCTTTAAATTATTGATGCTGTTGTCCCAAACCATAGTAAGCATTTTATACCTACCCAATGCTTTTAGGATCTGGCTGATTTTCTTCTGCTCTCTGCCTCTCGTCAGTGTTCCCAGGACCTTTCAACATTTGAGCTGTTGCTCCTCCAAAAGGTAATTTCACAAGAGTCCACAACTCCAGGTGTTATATGCTAGGGTTCTGGCTCCATCTTTCTGTGATTCTCTCTGATCTGCTCTCATTAAATGATTAGTGTTATCCTCAAGCTGCCAACAGTATTTCCAGGTGTCACATCCAGATACAACCATGTCCAGAGAACTAGAGGGGCTTTTCTTTTCTCCAAAAGAGAACACCTTTTCCACAAGTCCTTGTAGATCTTCTACACATGTCATTGGCTATTACTGAGTAACACGCCCATCTCTAAGCCAATCATAGACAAAGAAATGGGACCACTGGGATTTATTGAGACCTATCAAAATTTGCCTCTGGATCTGTGACTTATGTGGGAGCAGTTATACATAAACAAATAATATTGGGTCTCTGCAGGCACTGAAGAAGGGGAAAAGGATATTGGGTAGGTAATCCACAGTATCTGCTATAGTGTGAAATGGTGAACCATTGAGGCAAGGACTTTTATAGCCATAAAAGCTAAAATTTTTGAGCTTGAAGGTGGTTGTTAATTCACTCATCAACACTCTTACAAATTTGACCACCAGAAGTAATTTTGCTTGTTTTTAGGGGAGAGGAGGTAAGGATGGGAGGCATCCTTTTTAGCTTATAACTCCTAGATTGTAGATTTTCGTTCAATCCCCACATTCTACTTTCTCCATCTATGTCGAACACATCCAACATTACCCTTCCATCTTAACAAAAGTTCTTCTGCTCACCTCTCATTTTCACCCCACTTCCTCACTCTCTCCTCTAGCTCCTCCTTACTATAATTAGATAGATGGCTCTGCCAGGTTCATTAGGAAGACCTAAATCATAAACTGCAACTTGCTCCTGCCATCCTAACTGGTCCATATCAGTCTTCTGGCTCTTCCATCTCTTTTAAAGCCGGATGTCCTTTTCAGACCTCCTAGAGAGCTTCCACAGAGTAAGTACTCAAGAATTGTCTATCAAATGAATGCCTTTATTCCACCCCTTCTCCAGTCTTTTTCAATTTCCATCTCTTACGTGTGTTTAGAGAAGTTTTAAATGTATCTTTAACCCTCTTGTTCATTCTTAGAAAAAATGATCTGATGACATTAATTCTATTCTGTTTCCTCTCTTTTTTAAAGATTTTATTTCTGTATTTATTTTAGAGAGAGAGAGTGAGCACTAGTTGGGGAGGAGCAGAGGGGGAGGGTGAGGAAAGAATCTTCTGTAGACTTCACATTGAACGCTGAGCAAAGAGCCCAAGGCAGGGGAGGGGGGCTTGATCTCACAACCCTGAGATCATGACCTGAGCCAAAACCAAGAATCAGATGCTTAACCAACTGAGCCACCCAGGTGCCCCCCCTATTTTTTAATAGCTTTATTGAGGTAAACCATACATACCTGAATATATATACACCACAAAATTCGCCTGTTTTTAAGTGCAGAGATCAAATATTTTTAGTGAATTTACAGAATTGTGCAAACAGGGGTGCCTGGGTGGCTCAGTCGTTAAGCATCTGCCTTTGGCTCAGGTCACGATCCCAGGGTCCTGGGATGGAGCCCCACATCCGGCTCCCTGCTCCGCGGGGGCCCTGCTTCTCCCTCTCCCACTCCCCCTGCTTGTGTTCCCTCTCTCACTGTGTCTCTCTCTGTCAAATAAATAAATAAATAAATAATCTTAAAAAAAAAAGAATTGTGCAAACATCACGAAATCTGGTTTTAGAGTGTTTCCATCACCCCCATCACCCACTGACCCATGTGCAGTGAATTCCCATCCCTCAGCCCCAGCTGCAGGGAGCTGCTAGTCTGCTTTCCGTCTCTACAGAGTTGCCTTTTTGGCTTTTTCATATAAATGGATCATATGATATGTAGTTTTTTGTGTCTGGCTTCTTTCATTTAACATAATGTTTTATTGCTGAATGCTATTCTATCATGTAGATATTACGCTTTTGTTTCTCCCCTTGCCAACTGATGGATAATTGAAGTGTTTCCCTTTTGAGGCTGTTATGAACATTCATAATGGGTGGACATATGTCTTTATTTCTCTTGCATAGATTCCAGGGGTGGAACTGCTGGGTAGTATAGTAAGTTTACGTGTAACTTTTTTTTTTTTAGGATTTCACTTATCCATTATCCATTTGAGAGAGAGAGAGAGCACGAGTGGGGGCAGGAGGGGGGGGAGAGGCAGAGGCAGAGGGAGAAGCAGACTCCCTGCTGCGCAGGGAGTCCAGATGCAGGACTGATCCCAGGACCCCGAGATCATGACCTGAGCCAAAGGCAGATGCTTAACTGACTAAGCCACCCAGGCGCCCCAGTTTATGCGTAACTTTTTTAAGAAACTGCCAAACTGTTTTCTGAAATGGCTCAGTCATTTTATGTTCCCACCAACAATGTTCCAATTTGTCTATATCCTCACTAACATTTGTAATCATCTCTTTTTATTATAGACATTCTAATGGGTGTGAAGTACTATCTCATTATAGTTTGAATTTGCTTTTTTTTTTTTTGAGTAGCCTCCATACCCAATGTGGGGCTTGAACTCACAGCCCTGAGATCAAGAGTCCTATGCTTTACCTACTGAGCCAGCCAGTTGCCCCTATTAATTTGCATTTCTTTAATGGCTGATGATATTGAACATCTTTTCAAGTGCTTATGAACAATTTGCATATCTTCTTTGGTGAAATGTCTATGTAAGTCTTTTGTTCACTTTTTTAAAAAGATTTTATTTCCTTATTGAGTTGGACGCTTAACCGACAGAGCCACCCAGGCATCCATCTTTTGTTCATTTTTCAACTGGGTTCTTTCTTTTATTATTGAGTTGTAAGAGTTTTTTTTTTTAAGATATTATTTTTAGGGCCCCTGGGTTGTTCAGTTGGTTAAGTGTCTGACTTTGGCTCAGGTCATGATCCCAGGGTCCTGGGATCGGGTCTCACATCGCACTCCCTACTCAGTGGGGAGTCTGCTTCTCCCTCTGCCCCTCTTCCCACTCATTCTCTCAATCTCTCTCTCTCACTCAAATAAATAAATAAAATTTAAAAAATTTTTATTTTTTTAAAAGATTTTATTTATTTATTTGACAGAGAGAGAGACAGCCAGCAAGAGGGGAACACAAGCAGGGGGAGTGGGAGAGGGAGAAGCAGGCTTCCCTCTGAGCAGGGAGCCCAATTCGGGGCTCGATCCTAGGACCCTGGGATCATGACCTGAGCCGAAGGCAGATGCTTAACCACTGAGCCACCCAGGTGCCCCAGAAGATTTTATTTTTAAGTAATCTCTACCCTGAGATCAAGAGTTGAATACTCCACTGACTGAGCCAGCCAGGCACCCCAAATTGTAAGAGTTCTCTTTATATGCTGGATACAAGTGCTTTTTCAGCTATAATCTGTGGATATTTTCTTTCAGTCTGTTTTATGTTCTCAACGTTGTCTTCAGAGTACAAAGTTTCTAAATTTTAAGGAAGTCCAATATATACATTTTTTCCTTTTATAAATCAGGTTTTTGGTGTCAATTCAAAGATCTCTTTGCCTAAACCTAGTGTTATGCACTGAATGTTTTTGTTTTTAGATTTTATTTATTTATTTATTTATTTGAGAGAGAGAGAGGGAACACAAGCAGGGGGAGCGGGAAAGGGAGAAGCAGGCTTCCTGCTGAGCAGGGAGCCCAATGTGGGGCTCGATCCCAGGACCCTGGGATCATGACCTGAGCCGAAGGCAGACGCTTAACCGACTGAGCCACCCAGGTGCCCCTATGTACTGAATATTTATGTCCTCCCAAAATTCATATGCTGAAGCCCTAAGCCCCAAAGTGATGGTATGATAAGGTAGGGCCTTTGGGAGGTAATTAGACTTAGAGGGAGTCATAAGGGTGGAGCTCTCATGAATGGGATTAGTGTCCTCAAAATGAGTCATGAAAGAGCTGGCTTGCTATGCTCTGCAAGTGGGTAGCTTGCAACATGGAGGAGGTCCCTACCAGAAACCAATCAGGCTGGTACCCTGATCTTGGACTTCCAGTCACCAGAACTATGAAGAATAAATTTCTGTTTACAAGCCACCCAGTTTATGGTATTTTGTTATAACAGCCTGAAGTGAGACACCGAGGTCATAAAGATTTTCTCCTTTTCTTCTAAAAGCTATATAGTTTTAGCTTTTTTTTTTTTTTTTCAGTTTTAGCTTTCTCATTTAGGTCTATGATCCTATGTTTCCTTCGTAATATCCTGCAATTTCTTTTTCTTTTTTTTTTTTTAAGATTTTATTTATTTATTTCTCAGAGAGAGAGAGAGAGCACAAGCAGGGGGAGCGGCAGGCAGAGGGAGAAGCAGGCTCCTCGCTAAGCAGGGAGCCCAATGCGGGGCTTGATCCCAGGACCCTGGGATCATGACCTGAGCTGAAGGCAGACGCTTAACTGACTGAGCCACCCAGGCATGCCTGTCCTGCAATTTCTATCCAATCACTCCCTTTAATCTTCATTCTTGAATATCAACAGCGACCTAGTTGCCAAATCCAATGATCTTTCCTCAATTTTCATCTACAGCTTTTGTCAAAATATTAGATAGATGATGAAATAATTACAAAAAAACCCTGAGTAAAATAATTGCAAAAGTGCAAGGGAGCAGATCTGAACCTCTCAGGACATAATGTTTAAGGTGACCACTCACAGTACCTTGATATACAGGGTATTTGATTACACACTTGTTGAATTGGTACTCAATTCTTATGGTGACCCAGGGATTTATACACAATCTTTGTGAAGACTACAGTACATTAAGTACACTAAGAGATCCAAACTGAATTGTATTTCCAGGCTTACATGTGAACAAACCTATGCCTCTCAATGAACCAGAGATTCTTAGGGATCCAACAGACTGAGAATAACCCAGGGCCAAACTGAACTTTAAGGGCAGGTCTCAAAGTATTGAGTTTCACAGGCTGAGCATGTCTAGTCTAGTCTAGTCTAGTCTAGTCTAGTCTAGAATCAGACTAGAGCCAGATCTGCTCTAAAAGGTGCAGGAGTAGGAAAGGGTTAGATTTCTCTAACAACTAGATGAGCTATAATTTGGTTAGATATGGTATTAGGTAAAGAAAGACAAAGAGATGTTTTCTTGTTTTAATATGGCAAGGTCTTATGCATGTTTACAGACTGTAGAGAATGAGCCAGAAGGGAATGAAGCTGAAAATGAGAAAGAGGCAGAGAGAGAGAGAAAGAATATTGGTGAGGGAAGGTCACAAGAGAAGATGGGATCAAGAGCCCTCTAGGGAAGCCAAATTCTCTGCAGAGTTGGAATTGAGTGAAGTTGAGGAGAGAATTTTCCCCTTTTACTTTTACACTCTGGTATCGGTCTAAATTTTAAGATAATGGGTGTTGACTATGTATTCATTTTATAATGGAAAAAATTTGAAAGAGCTCAGCAGAATTTGGTTTAGATAAGATACATAAGAAAAAAAAAACTGCTCAGCTCACATGATCTCCCCCTCCTGCTTTAGTCAGTACCTCTAGCTCATATATGCTAGTTTTCTTGTTTTGCAAAACTATGTTAATATCTCAAAGGTAAAAGTTATGGCTCATTTTGTATCTTACTGTAGCTCTTCATTTAGTGAACAGAAGATGTGTTCAATAAACATCAAAAAACACAGATTGGAAAGTGTGCTACAGATGACATTAACATAATCAAGATAGCTATTTTGATACATATGGGAACTTGTATATGATAAAGCATGCACTTCAAATCATTGAGGGAAATATAGGTAATTCAGTATATAGTAGTGTTGGGACAGTTCGATGTGCATCTGGGAAAAAGTAAAGTTGGGATTTACATCTTGTATTTTGTACCAAAATAAATTCCTGTGTAGAAAAAAATCATGGGATTAAAAAAAAAAAAAAGCTTGGGGTGAGGAATGTCTCTCTAAATATGACAAAAATGCAGAAGCACAGAGAAAAATATTGATAAATTTGACTTGAAAAAAAATCTGCATGGAAAAAATATCATAAACAAAGTCAAAACACAAATGACAAATGTGGACATATCTGCAACTCATATCACAGACCAAGGACTATTTTCCTTAATAAAGAACTTTTTTTTTTTAAGATTTTATTTATTTGACAGAGAGAGTACAAGCAGGGGGAGTGGCAAGCAGAGGGAGAGGCAGAAGCAGACTCCCTGCTGAGCAGGGAGCCCACTGCGGGGCTCGATCTCAGGACCTCAGGATCATGACCTGAGCTGAAGGCAGACACTTAACCGACTGAGCCACCCAAGTGCCCCAAAAAAGAACTTTTTACAACTCAGTAAGAAAAAGACCAGTAACACAATAGAAAAATGAGCAAATGATGTGATATCATAAAAAAATTGTTCTTAAGTATATGAAAATGCTCAATTGCACTCAAAAGAAATTCAAATTAATACTACAAGATACCATTTTTAAATTATAAAATTGGCAAAGATCAACAAGTTTGAGAACAGTGTCTGTTGATGAGCATATGGGGAAAACAGGTACCCTCATGTACTGCTGACAGTTTATAAAGTTGGTACAACCTTCATGGGAGTACTATGCATTGGTAAAATATATTCCACCTTCATCTCCTACCATTTTTCTCTTGCTCAATCTATATTAGCCACATCTATGGCCTTGCTCCTCCTCAAGTAAGCTAAGCACACTCCAGCCCTGGGGGCCCACACCCTTACCTTTCTCTACTACTCATGAAATGCATATCGCTTTTTCCTTACCTCCTTCGAGTCTTTACTCAAATGTCCCACCTCTACAGTGAGGCATTCTCTGATTGCTGTCAAAAAAAGTGGCTTCCAACCCCTCCATTATTCTCTTTTTACCATGTTTTTAATTCCAAGCACTTATCATGTGACATTATTCTATGTATTTATGTTTATTGTCTGTCCTCTCCCACTAGATTGTAAACCTTGTAAAGGCAAGGACTTTGTTGTATATACTGCTACATACCCAGACTCCAGAATAACACAGGCTCAGCATGTAATAGGTGTTCATGAATGAATGGATGAATGAACCTCTTGGGAGGACAAGTTAGCAATATCTATTAAAATTTAGAATAGACATACCCAGCAATTCCCTTCTTGGCATAACTTATAGTTTTACAAATGTGTAAAACAGAGAATGTACAAGGTTATTTGCTGTCACAGTTTGTAATAGTAAAAGGAAAAACAACCTAAGGTCAACTTTTAAAACATACCATCTACATCTGTGCAATGGAATACTATGTAGATACAGAAGAATCTGATTCTGAAAATTTTTTTGCTACCTTTGGCAAATGTACATATGACACATGACCACTGTAAGCCCTGGTGATACTACTATAAGAATGATCCCTTTGGTTGATGTCCTGGCCTTGACACGGTGTTGCGGTCCAGTAGAGCGAGCTCTGGAGGTGTCTGGGGGAATTCCGGTGTTTGCTGCCGTAACCTTATCAGCCCACCGAGATGGCAATGCAAGCCGCCAAGATGGTGAACGGGGAACACACCTGAAACTAGAGGAACAGCTTTTGTGGTCTATGAAGACATCTTTGATGCCAAGAATGCATGTGATCACCTTTAAGGATTCAATGTTTGTAACAGATACCTGGTGGTTTTGTACTATAACGCCAACAGGGCATTTCAGAAGATGGACACAAAAAAGAAGGAAGAGCAGTTGAAGCTTCTCAAGGAGAAATATGGCATCAACACAGATCCACCAAAATAAATGTTCTCTGCATTTTCATTTTAGACTAAAACCCATAAATGACCACCATCACCCTTCTCTTATTTTTAATTAATGCTGAATGTTGTAATTTCTTATTCGAGATTCAAAAGGACCTGCTTGAAACTTTGATACGTGTTAGAATATGTTATGTGAGTAAATTTGTAATTTTTTGTAAAAAAAAAAAAGAATGATCCCTTTCATGGGGCTTTTAATGGTAAAGAGAGTAGGGATGGAGAGGTAGAAAGACTGAATAATTTTTACAGTTTTATTTAGTATTAATTTCCTTACAGAAAACATAGAATATCTGCCAATTAATATTCTAATAAGAAGAAAGATGTATCTGTACACATATAACCTGGCTCAACAAAGATCTTCTCTTTGTAGATCCAAACTCATGAATAGGCCTAAACTGGCGATGCCTATTATTCATTCATTATGGCTAGATTTCCCATTTTACAAACAAACCTCCTTATTTATGGGAAGAGCTTCAGGGTTTCAGAATATCTTTAGTACAGGTTTCCTGATTCCTGGAGCTGCAGAATTCCCCTGCTGTCCATCAAATGACATCCACTTGCAGCTGCAGGGCATTCTGCAGGGCTACTCTCCTACTCCGGAGTTAAAATACATATATATACATATACTCCAGAGTTAAAGACAAAATGCACACACGATAATCCCCTGGTAACCATACACGCCTTCCAATCTTACCAAACTGTAATATGCTTACTGTCCCTCAAATAAAATGTTCTAATCCCTATCTCTATACCACTACCCATTCCCCCACCCCTTTCTTCTCCCAGCTTCTCTCATCTGGAATTCTATATAAACTTCTTTCCAAACACTACCATTTTGAGGGTCAGGCAAAGTCCCATCTCTCTACTAAAGGACAAAGTCTTCCCTGACTATTCTAACCCTATGGTCATCTAGGCTCTGACCCTCTTTAACTTTTATCACGCATCTGGCTCTAATCTTTTTGCTGCCTAATTCTGTTAATTAGCTTTTCACAAGCTTTTGAATTATCTTCCAATTAGATTGTAAGCTCCTTAAAGGCAGACTCCTATATTCTGGTTTTCGTATCTTCCTCATGCATCTACATAGTAGATACTCTACATGTCCTGGTTTTGAAAAGTAACCTGGTCAATCCAAACTTGACCCAACATGTACATTTAGTGTTCTTTACAGATTTTTCTAGAACCATGTTCATACATCCTTTGTATAGACATGGATTTTCTGCTAGCCCAATCAATTCTTTGAGTTTTTGATATCAGAACTCGTCAGCTGACTCTGTGTCCCAGCCACAAGACTGCAGTTGTTCATCCTGTGGGAACTCAACTTCGATGTCATAAATGAAATTTGGATCATCCTTCTTCTTTTGATTTTTCTCAAAAAGTTCATCCATGATGCTCTTTCTCTTAGCAAGTTCCTTATCATCTAGTTTGTTCAGGTCTTCCTCAGGATCAATTGTTGTTTCCCGTTGAATTTGTTCCATTGTTTCTGCCAAACTCTGCCCCCACAAGTAACCTCGTAAAAAACTGAATAACTTCTCTAGCTGCCTCAGGGACACTTGTTCCAGGTAATTCTTGTGTCGTGGATTATTCTTTAATTGTTCAGCAGCTCTGTTGCAATCTAGGAGGGAAAAATGAAACTATATACCACACACAACAGATACACTGCAAACTACTGAAAGCATTATCTGCTATGAGAGCCAAGTAGCTAAGTGGCTTTTTCAGAATTAATTATTTTGCAGAACTATTATTCCTTTATATCGAGCTTTGAGTGTGGTGGGGGAAGGAGGGATGCATTTTTTATTTCCTTAACTTAAAATCACTTTGAGGAGATGTTAAACACTTGCAACTGGAGAAAACATCCGAGATGAAAAGGATTTATTAGTTTTAGATATTAGTACTGGTACTAAGAAAAAATCAAGATTACAAATAAAAAACACATTTGGAGGGAGAGAAGGGATTCAGTATGATTGAATAATGCTATCTCATTTAACCCATATTATAATTCGGAAAGGGTGGGATTATCAATTTCCATTTACAGATCAGGAAATTGAAGCTCACTGACAATAAGTAATTTAGCTGAGGCTCACCTATCTACCCTGATAGTCATGATTTGAACCTAGGACTGTCTAACTCTGAAGGCCATGCCACTCTGTTATGAGACTGAAATCATTCTTATTAAGTGATTTAGAGAACATTTAAGATAGGAGGTAAGATAAAACATGAGGTACCTGAAAACTTCGAAAAGTTTCGGACTGGCATGATGCGTTGGCGACTTTTCCCCTTCATTTCATTCTCATAGATTAAGATAATAGCTGGAGGCTGGAACCTAATTCCACATTTCTTGGCAGTGCACATCATTCTTACATACACTTCAGGGTAAATCAGAGGAAATCTGATGAAAATGTGTTAGTCACATAATGACTTCCTGCTAAAGGGGAAAAAAATATGTGTTGGATAAATCACACTCGCCAGTACCCCTCCTCCCCAGCAGATCTGGCTCTAGTCCAGTTCTAGAGTTGCATGCTCAGCCTGTCAATTTCAATACTTTGAGACCTACCCTGAAAGTTCAGTTTGGCCCTGGGGTTATCCTTAGTTGTTGGATCCCTGGTTCATTGAGGCATGTAGGTTTGTTCACACATGAGCCTGGAAATGCAGTTTAGTCTGGACCTCTCAGTGTACTGCACTCTTAACCAAAGATATGTATATGAACCCCTAAGTCAGCCCAAGAATCAACTTAGAGGATCTTTTTAATTTACCAATTAAACAAGTATGTACACGTACCCTCTATGGCAAGATACTATGATTTTTTAACCTTAAACATTATGTCCTGAGTGGTTCACCAGCCCACGTCTGTCTCCTCTGCACATTCCCAATCATTTTACTCATCGGGTTTTTTATGATTACTTATTGAATCATTTATCTTCCCTTCTATTCTATATGCTGCAGGAGGGCAGGGAACATATCCATTGTTACAGAATATCTCAGCAAAATACCATACATAC
Source organism: Callorhinus ursinus (assembly GCF_003265705.2). Lineage (NCBI taxonomy): Eukaryota > Metazoa > Chordata > Mammalia > Carnivora > Otariidae > Callorhinus > Callorhinus ursinus. Next base: position 62,358,945 of record NW_027397063.1, read on the forward strand.
TTGTTTAATGTATCAGGGGTGCCTGGGTGGCTCAGTCAGTTGAGGGGCCAACTCTTGGTTCAGCTCAGGTCATGATCTCAGGATAAGCCCGAGCCCCACACTGGGCTCTGCACTCAGCAAGGAGTCTGCTTCTCTCCCTCTCCCTTTGCCCCTCCCCTCACTTGCACACGCACTCGCTCTCTCTCTAATAAATAAATAAATATAATCTTTAAAAAATTTTAATTTAATATACTAATATAAGATACAGCCCCTGTATATCCTTTAAGTGTTTATAGTCTACAAGTCTGATAAAAAATGCAGACCCGGTACAGATTCAACCTCTACATATACAAGGCAATAAAGTTTACATGTTTTTTCTTTCAACTTATTTGTCTATGTTTTCTCAGTTACAAGAAACACAGCTATTTTGCAGTTAATACTTTCTATTCCCTCTTCCTGGTGCCTAATGCCAAAATACACTTAATTATAGGGATTGCTTTAGATAGGACTATGATATTCTCAGGAAGATTTGCAAATGTCAAGGAACCCAGAGGTAAAGCAGCATAGGGTGATGATACCTTTATAAACTTTATTCTGCTAGAGAATCACCATAGGAACATAGTACTTTGGAGAAGACTGGGGGTAGCATGGGGAAAGAGGAGGAGGAAACATATAAAATGATTACCCTTGATTCTTTCTTTTTTTTCTACACATATAGTTTTAGTATAGTATTTTTTATATTATACACCTATTTCCTGCCTTGTAAATTTAACAACTTATGTGATTTTGTCCTTAGATGCTTTACTAAAATGCACATTTCTATGACTTTCAAGTGTTTTGTCCTATGGATATACCATTACCTATACTATTCACTCTTTATTGTTGGACGTCAGAATTTTTACTCTTAAGAAATTAATCAGAGGGTCGCCTGGGTGGCTCAGTCGGTTAAGCGTCTGCCTTCCACTCAGGTCATGAGCCCAGGGTTCTGGGATCCAGCCCTGAATCAGGCTCCTTGCTCAGCGGGGAGCCTGCTTCTCTTTCTCCCTCTGCCTGCCTCTTTGCCTACTTGTGCTTTCTCTCTCTGTCAAATAAATGGATGAAATCTTGAAAAAAAGAAAGAAAGAAAGAGAAAGAAAGAAAGAAAGAAATCATAAAGAACTGCCTTTTCAAATTACTGTGCTCTGATCTGATGCAAACGATCCCACCCCACCCCCTTCTACAAATACTACTCCCAGTTCACGTCCTTAAAATCTAGTCTGTTAGTAAGCTTTCTAGGAGAGCCTACTGAGCACAGTATAAATTCCACGCACTCAAGCAAATAAATGGCTGTATTCATGACTGATGTATGCAATTGATAACAATGTCGCTTTTTTGACTACAGAGGCTTTTTAAAATTTAACTTTTAGGGGCGCTTGGGTGGCTCAGTCGGTTAACTGTCTGCCTCCGCTCAGGTAATGATCCCAGAGTCCTCGGATCGAGCCCCGCATCGGGCTCCCTGCCCGGCAGGAAGCCTGCTTCTCCCTCTCCCACTCCTCCTGCTTGTGTTCCCTCTCTCGTTGTCTCTCTCTGTCAAATAAATAAATAAAATCTTTAAAAAATTTTAACTTTTATTTGTAGTAAAGTAATGTTTATATTGTTTAAAATGTAAAATAATTCTGAGGATTATAACAAAAAACTGTTGTCCTCTGCCTTTCTCTCTTCATAGGCAACCAGTTTCAATTCTTTTAAGTGTTTCTTCCAAAATTTGTCTCCATATTTCTTAGTTTCATGCTTATACTGCTATTTTCGGTTTTCGATAATACAGTCTGACATCTTTCCTCTTGCAGACACCGGTCCTACCTTCAATCTGCACCTGGGCCTACTTACAGATTCAATTTAATTCATGAAGACAGACGATACACTGACCTAACTCTTCCTTCTCGGAATTAATACTTTTCTCCCCAGGAATCAGTGACTGCCATAATCTTGCTAAACATCCCCCACAGCACCTAAAAGTGTACGGATTTTGGCAACAGAGAGACGATCCTCTCCCTAACTCACGTCCCCGCTACTGCAAGACTGACTTTCTTACCCTTAGAGAAATACAGAAAGTGCATCCTCTGCAGGGGAAGGTCTTAAAACAGCCGTGAGAGGTTTGTTTCCACCCAACTGTAGTGCACAGAGGAGCACTTAATTCGACTTTGAGGCCGGGCGGAGCCTGCCGCTGTAGGAAGAGTAGACAGCCATAAACCCGCAGACTTGGCTGTAGGGTGAATTTCCCTACAGGAGGGCCGTATCCGCAAGTACCTGAAGTGGAGGTGGAGACGGAGCTCCCCAATACAGCTCGCAAGACTGCGCGGGTGATCCAGGTCCGGACCGGAGCCCACGGAGTCGTTCCCACAGCAACAGCCCTGGCGTACGTCACGGCGCGTGCGCCGCTCCTCGCCCCGCCCCTGACCGACGGCGAGGGGCGGGGCGGCGAGGGAGCCAATGAGGCAGCTAGGGTTGACGCCTCCCGCAACGCCGGAAGCTTCGGGGTTACTAGAGCTGCGGGGAGCCGGGGAACGGCCGGACCGCAGGCGCACGTACTGTCTTCCGTCAAGGTCACTAACTCCGTGGCAGCACGCTCTACGAGCGGCATAGGCGTGCGCAGTCTCCTCAGTTCGCATTTCGTCCCAGCGCGCTCCTCTGTAGGGCGCGTTCTCCAGCGTCCTGGCTGCCAGGGCCGTGGGCGTCCGGGCGGTGGCCTGGCTGCTCCTCTGGGAGGCGGCTGGACTTACCAGCACACCAGGCACGGACTTCGCCGCCGCGCCCAACTACGCTGGTAAAGGGAGGGGCGGGGCTGCGAGGGCGGGGGGCAGTCCGGACTTTTCCGTTCTCCGAGCTTTGCAAGGTTTGGTACTTCTCCGGACCTCGGTGCGTGGACGTAGAACCTGCTGGGTGACCTGGGGGAGGTTAAAAGCAGAGGCCACGTGCTTCCCACCCTTCCCACCCTACAGGCACTGCTCAGAGGCTTCTCTTGGGTCTCTGGAGAGTCTGGCTTTGTCGTTCAGAGGTAGTATTGGCCGTACTATTACTAAAATACCGTGAGTGAAGTACGGCGGTCAAGTGTCTTGAGATGCGTGAAGCTTGGGACCCCCGAGGGGACCAGCAAGGCCGCAGTGCCCTGTGGGGTGTGAGAATTCCAGTCCAGAATAGAGAGACTGACGGGGTAATGGCGTGGGAAGGGGAGGACAACTAGTTTTGCTTTACAAACTTTTTGTAATAGACTGGATTGGGCTGGAGCTTCTCTTATGACTACCGGCTGGGCAAGCGAGTTGATTCATTTCTTTGGGCCCAAGTTGATGGGCCGCAGTGCTGTGCTAGGTGCTGTGGATCCAGCGCTGAGCTAAATACGGCCCCAACCCTCGTGGAGCTTGCAGAGTAGTGGGGAAGTGCCGTAGTAATTACAATAAGGAAAGTCAGTACAAATTAGGTAAGTTCCTCCATCTGTAAAGTGAGGATATTAGGCTATGTCAGTCACAGCTTTTGTGTCTTCACATATTAGGTTTCCAAATTTATTTGAAGTATTAAGCCAAAATGAATTTTTAAACAACTGGATTTGGTGATCTCTAAAGACTCTTCCAGCCCTGGTATTTTATGATTAAAAAGAGGTCAATTTCCAGAGCCAGTTCAGGCCACAGTAATCAAAGTAATATTTAAGAGGAAGAATCTTGAAGGTCATTCAGATGCAACATTCATTTTGAAAATGGTATTTTTGTTTTAAAAATCATAAACAATCTATTTGCTATACTGTTTGTAAATTAATTTCTACCATCCCAAGATGAATGTGATTCTGTAGTGTATATCCCAATAGAATTTAAGCCTATTAATCTGACCTTTTTCTCCTAATTTAACTCATAGGTAGATATAAATCCTTACTCTCCACCCCTATTAAAATTAAACATAATGAAACATCTAGATTTGTAAAAAAAGATACTCGAGGTTGTTTTTTGGAAATGATTATATATGCTTCTCTGAAGCAAATAAGGATTTTTTTATAATAGATAGGAAAGTGGAAATACCCTGGGCTTTAAAACTCTGGCAAATCTTGCTTCTAATCAGTAACTTACTTAGTGGTATGGCCTAGAACCAGTTAGAAGTGTTTATTAATCAGAGTTTCCTCCTGTGTGCAAATGGCAGTAATTTTGCCTGCCTATTTTGCTAGGTTGTGAAAGTTAAAACATGTGAAAGCCCCAAGTAGAGGGTTTGTCATATGGATATCATTTAATAAATATTATTTTTCCATACTTTTTTCCTTCCCTTGTATATTTCAATGTTTTCATTTTCATACTTTTTCATGCATCTTTTCAGGAATAAATCTAATAGACTTAGCAATACACAATAATATATGGTTTTCTTTGTGTTTGCTCTAATGTTCTTTCCATGCACTTCCAGCTTTTGAAAATGGAGTAAAGGTCCATAGCAAGATACCTGGCAGAGTTGATGGTCATCAGTAACTGAATTATTTATTTATTTATTTATTTTTTAGTTAGAGTAAATCTTAGGCAGGCTCCACACCCAGCACAGAGCCTGAGATCATGACCTGATCCAAAATCGAGAGTTACATGTTTAACTGACTGAGCCACCCAGGTGCCCCTGAATTTTTAATTTTATGATGCTGACATCAAGTAATAGTTTTAATATCTGACTTCTGCATTGTGTCAGTACAGTGCGATTTGGGGTTATTCTAAGTTTATAAAGGAACCCTTTGAATCTTTCACAAGCCTCAGGTTTTTGTTTCTGTTTTAAACCTTCCCAACAGCTCCACAAGGTATAATTGTACCATCTTCTCAGTTTTGTAGGTGTGGGTGGTAGAATACAAAAGTTGGCAGTATGTATCTGAAACATGGTTTCAGTGAACCAGGATTAAAACTTGAGTTTTCCTGGCTCTTTAGCCATTCTTTTCCTTTTGGTGTCCTGGGATCATCTGAATAAAAGAGTATTAATGACAAACACTTACACAGAGCTCTTACTATGTGGTAAGCCCTGTTCTACGTGCTTCTTATTAAATTCTCATGACAGATAGCAAAGAGATAAACTATCTTGTCCAAAGTCACATAGCTTTAAGGGACAGACTCAGATTTGAAACTAGGCAGTTTAACTCCAAAGTCAATGTTTTTAATGCCTAAGCTATATTAGAAGTAGCTTTTTAGATAGCTCAAATTGTTTAAGTTTTAAAAGCTTTTGTTTTGTTTATAGGTTGGTTAGATTTTCCAGGCAAGTAAAGCCTATTCAAACAATTTCTAATTATTTAAATATTCTTTCATTGAGTGCTTATTTTATTTTAAGAAATCTTCTGGTTCTTATAGGCATAAGGGCCACTTGTTCAGAAATTATTTTGAGGCAAGAAGTTTTGAAAGATGGTTTCCATAGGTAAGTTGCCCACTGACTTTTACTTATGTCAAAATACTGTTTCGTATAATTTAGAGCAAAAAATCAATAGCTGGAAAATGGATAAACTGAAAATCTCTTACTTTCTTACAAGTTATAAGTGACAGATTTATCATCTGTGGTACACAGTTTGAAATAATGATCAAAATAACAGTAGAGGGGTGCCTGGGTGGCTCAGTAGGTTAAGTGTCTGCCTTTGGCTCAGGTCATGATCTCAGGGTCCTGGGATGGAGTCCTGTGTCAGGCTCCCTACTCAGCCAGGAGTCTGCTTCTCCCTCCGCTTGCCACTCTCCCTGCTTGCACACACACTCTCTCTCTCTGTCAAATAAATTATTAAAAATAAATAAATAACAGTAGAGAAGAGGAGAAAACAATTGTGTATTATTTACCATGCATGTGTATTTTTTTAAAGATTTTATTTATTTTTGAGAGAGTGTGCGCATGAGCACGAGTGACGGGAGTTGGGGGGGCAGAGGGAGAAACAGACTCCCTGCTGAGCAGGGAGCCCAATGTGGGACTCGATCCCAGGACCCCAGGATCATGACCTGAGCTAAAGGCAGGCACTTAACCGACTGAGCCACCCAGGTGCCCACATGTGTATTTTTAATATATATAACATACATATAGCCAGATTTACTTAATCTTCACAATGGTTGTGAGATAGACGATACCTTTCTTGTTTTTCACTTGATCTTAGCCAGAAGGCCAAAAAGTGATTCCCTTTTTCCTTTTCAGTTGAGAGAAGTAGGGTTCAGAGAATTTAAATAATTTAGTAGAAGTTAGGGTGGTAGGGCTCTAACTCAAATTTATGACTATCATACTCCAAAGCCATGCTCTCATGTACTAAGATATTATATCACCCTAAATCACTGCTTCTGATTTATAAGACTTGGTTCCAAATGACCAAGCTGTTCCCAAAATAGAAATTATTCTCGGGCAACCCTCTCAGGTCCCCTTCCTCTTTGGGAGCTTTGTATTCTATCATTCAGTAAACTTTACTATCGCTCAATAAACCTTGCTTTGCTTCCCACTTAAAAAAATTCTCAAAAATGAATATTTGCTAGTATTGAAGATATTTACAAGACTAATAAAAAGTTGTAGAAACTGTTCTGTAAGAAAAGTTCCCAAACTTTAAAGCTTTTCAAGGTAATTAATTTGAAATGATTCTATTATTTGATATACAAAATCTGATACATTTATTTTTTAAAATTGCTGCATTTTATAAGTCACCTTAAACTGAGACATCTCACTCTCACTCTCTTTAAAGTTAGCCTACATGTGAATGGCTAGGAGGTATAGTAGAAAAAACTTGGGGTTTGTTTTGTTTTTGTTTTTTAACTCAGATTTGGGCTCAGAGTGTAGCTCTATTATTTAGTAACTCTCGGCCTTAGTCAAGCTTACTTAAATCTTTGCCACCTTACCAGTAAAATTAGATAATGATAGTATTTCCTCATTAGGTTCACGAGGATTAAATCTGAGAATATATGGGAAGTCTTTTAATGTAGTGCTTATCACATAGTACATCCCCAGGAAATGTTAGCTCTTATTACAAACAATGAGATAGATGATCAAGTTGGGCAATACAGTTTCAGAGAAAGAGGAGATGTGACTATAAAGTAATAAAACTGATTTTGGGAGGGAAGTCACTTCTAAAAGGAGTTTTTGACTGAGTTTTAGACAAATTTTAAGCAGTGTCAGGGTAGTTATGCCAAGGTTATAGCTGCTTCTTTTTTTTTTAAGATTTATTTGAGAGAGAGCATGCGTGCAAGCGGGGGGAGAGGCAGAGGGAGAGAGAATCACAAGCACACTTCCCATTGAGCACCATCCCAGGACCCTGGGATCGTGACCTGAGCAGAAATCAGAGTCTGATGCCCAACCGACTGAACCACCCACCACCCATGCCAAGGTTATAGCTTCTGTCTTTAGAGAAATTGGTATGTATTCTCAAGAGAAATAGGAAATACTAAATAATGCAAATTTGATAGTGTAATTATAAGTGACTCCAGTGAGGAAGAAAGAAGTTCCTGAAGAGGCTATCGTGACAGCAAAAGTAGCTGTCCAGTTAGAAGTACTGAAGGTAAAAACCAGGACATAAAACCAAGGATGAAGAGTGACAGAACCCATAAGGATAGATTCAGAAACTAGAAATCTCAGTTATTTGAGACCTTCAGAAAAATGCCAGTAATCATTTTTTAAAAAGGCTTTTTAGTTATGTTTAGAGTAGGTATAATCTTGCTGCTAGGGTAGAGGAAGAAACATTAACAGATTATAGAAAGTAGAATTTGTTAGCTTTTCTTATTTCTGTCTTCTTGGTCAAGAAGAATTACTTCCACCCTGGAGAGGGTCAAGCAGATATTGGTAGGAGGAAACTGAAGTGCAGAATATGTAAGGGAATTATATAAAAGGACCTTACTATTATGAATGAGTTTAGGGTCTCCCTTCTGTGATGATCTATAGTTCAGTGCAGTAGAAGAATTTGCTTAAATGATTGCTGAACTTCTGTTTGTAATCTTTGGATAATCTGGGGGTTAGTTAGTTGATGTAGCTTTTGGGCAAAATTCTAGCCCAGATTGTTAGAAGGATGGTTTGTGAACACAAAAGAGGCAGTGGTAGTCTCTGGGAACTAGCATGAATTTATGACAAATTTTTGTCCTATAGATCCACTAGATAGATCAAAGAAGTGCTGTAGATGTAGTGTATCTGATCTTCTGCAAGACTTTTTATGAAGTTTTAACATGTTGTATTTGTGAACAAGATAAAGAATGTGAACTGAAAGATAAAACAGTTGAATGAGTTCATAAAGATCAACAGAGTTATCCAACATGTTCTGATTAATAGATTGAATGTCATCTTGGAGGGAGGTCCTGAATAGTCTCTGTCTTTTTAAATACATATATTTTTTCTAATTATAAAATAGAACATGTTCATAAATACATATGCATTATCTGGAAGAAAAGATATTATAGGTGTATTCTACTTTTATAGAGGAAGAGTGATATAGTGGCTAAGAATGTGGGCATTAGAGTAAAACTATTAGGGTTTGAATCCTGGCCCTTGGATAAGTTAGTTTCTCAGTGCTTCGATTTTTTCTTTCTTTTTCTTTCTTTTCTTTTCTTTTCTTTCTTTCTTTTTTTTCAAGGAGGGAAAATATTTTTGTTTCCTCAAATCCTTTTGGATTTAATTTAATTTAAATCCTTTTGGATTTAATTGATTTGCATATTCTATCTTTAACTTTTACATCACTAGAAATATTTTTGGATGAAAATAGAATATAACAATGCCACAAATATTATTCAAAATTCTTTCAATGAATACAAATTATTAGGAAAATAAAATGCTATGTGTAAAATTACCTCAGGCTACTTGGAAAAATATAAGCCAAAAAAAAAATCCAAAACAACTCTTTCTCTACATAGCTGCTCTTAATAGTCAATTCTTAAAATTGCTGCTGTGTTCTAGAAGCAATGAATCCATAAAAATTTATTGATTGAGAACCAAAACCTAATATCATACATTTATATAAAGTCTCAAAGCATTTCCCCATACCTTTTGAGTCAGAAGTAACAATTTTTCTATAAAGACTGTAACACGGGTGTTTTAAACTTGGTGCTTTGTTTTCTTACAGGTAAAAGAGGAATTATTATAGTACTATTTCATAGTGATTTTTTAAAAGATTTATTTATTTATTTTTGGGGGGAGGGGTAAGGGAGAGGGAGAGAGAGAGAATCTCAAGCAGACTCTGCGCTGAGCATGGGGCCTAAGGACCCCGAGATCATGACCTGAGCCGAAACCAAGAGTCGGTCTTAACTGACTGCTCCACCCAGGCACCCCTCATAGTGATTTTTTAATCAACTTCACTGAGTTTTGACAAGTCTATATACCCACGTAACCACCACCCCAATCAAAATATAGAGTATTTTCATCATCTCCAAAAATACCCATGTGCTGCTGCTTCGAATTACTCTCCCTCACCCATACCCAGACTCAGCTAACCACTGATCGATTTTCTTTAACTATATAGATTTTCTAGAATTTTATGTAAATGAAACCATACAGTATATCTTTTTGATATCTCGGTTCTTTCACTCAGCATTATATCAGTGAGATTTATCCATGTTCTACATGGCAGTAATTTGTTCCTTTTTGTTGCTGAGTACTAAAATTTGTTTATCCATTCACATTTTTATGGCATTGGGGTCATTTCTAATTTTGGGCCATGATAAATAAAGCTATAATGAACATCTGTGTACAAGTCTTTATATGAACATGTTTTCATTTCTGTTAGGTTGCTGGGTATATGGTAGGTGTATGTTGAACTTAAGAAACTGCAAAACTGTTTTTCAAAGTGGTTATACTGTTTTACATTCCTATGAGCAGTAAATGAGAGTTCTGTCCCTGCCACATCGTTGCCAACACTTGGTATGGTCAGTCTTTTTAATTTTAGAGATTCTGGTCGGTGTGTTGTGGTAACACATTGTGGTTTTAATGGGTATTTCCCTGATGACTAATGGTGTTGAGCATCTTTTCATGTGCTTTTTGGCCACTGGTGTATCTTCCTTTGTGAAGCGTCTGCTTAAATCTTGTCTACTTTTATTTAATTATTTAATTGATTTATTTATTTTTAAGATTTTATTTGACAGAGAGAGAGATAGAGAGCGTGCACAAGCAGGGGGAGTGGCAGAGGGAGAGGGAGAAGCAGGCTCCCCGCTGAGCAGGGAGCCTGACATGGGGCTGGATCCCAGGACCCTGGGATTGTAACCTGAGCCAAAGGTAGATGCCCAATCAAATGAGCCCCCCAGGTGCCCCAAATCTTGTCCATTTTTAAACTGAGTGGTTTGCCATCTTATTATTGGGTTGTAAGAATTCTAATTTTTAATTTATCAATTTTTTCTTTTATAGTTAGTGGTTTTGGTTCTGTGTAAGAAATCCATGTCTGTTTCAAGATCATTGAAATTTTCTTTTAGAAGTGTCATCTGGGGCAGTCCTGGATGGCTCAGTCAGTTAAGCATCCAACTCTTGATTCCAGCTCAGGTCTTGATCTCAGGGTCGTGAGTAGAGCCAACATAAAAAATAAAAAAAGAAAAAGAAAGTGTCATATGGGGTGTGATCCATTTTGAATTAATTTTTGTGTGTACTATTAAGGAAGGGTTGAGGTTAATTTTTTTCCTTATGGATATCCAGTTGATCCAACATCATTTAGTGAAAGGATTATTCTTTCCTTAACAAATTACCTTGATACATTTATTGGAAAATTACTTACCTTATATGTGAGGATCTATTTGTGCACTCTATTATGCACAAACATTTGGCAAACTGGCGCAAGGCCAAACCCTGCACATGGCCTGTTTTGTACCACTCTTGAACTAAAAATAAAAATGATTTTTACATTTTTGAAGGTTGTTGTTGTTGTTGTTAAAGGCAAAGAAAAATATGTAACAGAAACCTTATAAGGCTCACAAAGCCTAAAATATTTACTGTTAGGATCTTTACAGAAAAAGTTTGCCAACCCTTGATCTCAACGTCCATCCATATGCCAGTAATTACTACCTTGATAACTGTAGCTTGAAATTACGACTTCAAAACATCTAAATGCTTCAACTTTTTTTTCAAAGTTGTTTTGGTTATTCTAGATCCTTGGCAGCTCTGTATAACTTTTGGGATCAATTTGTAGATTTTTTCAAAAAAGCCTCATGAAATTTTGATTGGGATTCTGTTGAAATTCTTGATCAATTTGTAGAGAAGTGACATGTTACTGTTAATGAGTAGTCCAGTGCAGCATATGGCATCTTCATTAATTTAGGTTTTATCAGCTTATCTTTAACAATACTGTGACTTTTAGAGTATAAGTCTTATGCATCTTTTGTTAAATTTACCTCTAAGTTGGGCAGCTGGGTGGCTCAGTTGATTAAGCATCCGACACTTGGCTTTGACTCAGGTCATGATCTCATGGGTCATGAGATCAAGCCGCTGCTACCCACCCCCCACCCCTCCCAACTCCTGACTAGGCCCCTGCTGAGCACGGAGTCTGCCTAAGATTGTCTGTCTCTGCTTGTACCCCCACTCACGCATGTGCATGCACGTACATGTCCTCTCTCCCTCTCAAATAAATAAATAAATAAATAAAATCTTTAAAACCAAACAAACAAAAAAACCAGGCATCTGGGTGGTACAGTTGGTTAAGCACCTGGCTCTTGGTTTTGGCTCAGGTCATAATCTCAAGACAATGAGATCAGGCCGAAAGTCGAGCTCCATGCTCAGTGGAGACTGCCTGAAGTTCTCTCCCTCTTCCTCTGCCCTTCCCGCTTGTGTTCTTTCTCTGTCTCTCTCTAAATAAATAGATCTTAAAAAAAAATTTTACCCCTAAGTGTTTCATGTTTTTTTTTATGTAAAAACTATTATTTTAAAGTTTTTATTTCTGCTTGGTTGTTGCTGGTAATAAAATACAGTTGATTTTTGTACGTTGATATTGTACCCTAATTCCTTGCTGAGATCACTTATCAATGCCTGTAGCTTTTTCATGGATTCCTTAGGATATTCTACATAGATGATCATGGATTTGTGAAGAAAGATAGTCTGTATGATTTTTATATCCCTGGGCACCTGAGTGGCTCAGTCGTTAGGCGTCTGCCTTTGGCTCAGATCATGATCCCACGGTCCTGGGATCGAGTCCCACATCGGGCTCCCTGCTCGGCGGGAAGCCTGCTTCTTCCTCTCCCAGTCTCCCTGCTTGTGTTCCTGCTCTTGCTATCTGTCTCTGTCAAATAAATAAAATCTTTAAAAAATAAAAAAATAAAAAAAATAAACAACTCTTAATATTGCAGAAAAGTAGTAAACATATATGGAAACTACAGTGTAGTACCCTACTTACAGTACAGTTGAATATTGAATTTAAAATAAGTTTAAATGTACATAGTGCATTGACTTTATTATATCCAAAGGGAACAAAAGCCCCCTTTTTAAAAAGTTTTTTATTGTGTTAATCACCATACATTACATCATTAGTTTTTGATGTAGTGTTCCATGATTCATTGTTTGTGCATAACACCCAGTGCTCCATGCAGAACATGCCCTCTTTAATACCCATCACCAGGCTAACACATCCCCCTACCCCCTTCCCCCCTAGAACCCTGTTTGTTTTTCAGAGTCCATCGTCTCTCATGGTTCGTCTCCCCCTCCGATTTCCCCCCCTTCATTCTTCCCCTCCTGCTATCTTTTTTTTTTCTTAACATATATTGCATTATTTGTTTCAGAGGTACAGATCTGTGATTCAACAGTCTTGCACAATTCACAGTGCTCACCATAGCACATTACCCTCCCCAATGTCTATCACCCGGCCACCCCATCCCTCCCACCCCCCCCACTCCAGCAACCCTCAGTTTGTTTCCTGAGATTAAGAATTCCTCATATCAGTGAGGTCATATGATACATGTCTTTCTCTGATTGACTTATTTCACTCAGCATAACGCCCTCCAGTTCCATCCACGTCATTGCAAATGGCAAGAGCTCATTCCTTTTGATGGCTGCATAATATTCCATTATATATATATATATATATACACCACATCTTCTTTATCCATTCATCTGTCTATGGACATCTTGGCTCTTTCCACAGTTTGGCTGTTGTGGATCATTGCTGCTATAAACATCGGGGTGCACCAAAAGCCCCTTTTAAACCTCTAAACAAAATCAGTAGTAAGTAAACAGATTCACAGACATCTGGTTTGTTTCATTTTTGTTGAAGAGCTTACATGTTTGCTGGAAGTGCTATTCATTAAGATGCATTTATCATGGGGCGCCTGGGTAGCTTAGTCGGTTAAACGTCTGACTCTTGATTTCGGCTCAGGTCATGTTCTCAGGGTTGTGGGATCAAATCCCATGTCGGCCTCATGCTGGGTGTGGGCCTGCTTGAGATTCTCTCTCTCCCTCTCCCCCTCCCCTCTCCAAAAGATGCATTTATCAGTTTCATATTCCTAAAGCCAGCTGTGGTTACATTTGATTTTTTAAGTCTATTTTATTTTATTTTTTAAAGATTTTATTTATTTATTAGAAAGATTGAAAGAACACGTGGGAGGAGGGGCAGAGGGAGAAGCAGACTCCCTGCAGAGCATGGAATCATGGGATCATGACCTGAGCCAAAGGCAGGCATTTAACTGACTGAGCCACCCAGGTGCCCTTAAAGTCTATTTTAAAAATAACAGGACTGGTGGGGCATCTAGGTAGCTCAGTTGGTTGGGCAGCTGCCTTTGGCTCAGGTCATGATCCCAGAGTCCTGGGATCGAGCCCCGCATCGGGCTCCCTGCCTGGTGGGGAGCCTGCTTCTCCCTCTGCCTCTGCCTGCTGCTCTGCCTATTTGTGCGTGCTCTCTGTCAAATAAATCTTTAAAAAAAATAACAGGACTGGTTATAGTTTAGAATGCACTGATGTTCATTTTCTTCACCTGAAGATATCGGACTATTTTCTTTTTCTTTTTTTTTTTTTAAGATTATTTATTTGTCATTGAGAGAGAGTGCGTGAGCGCACAAGCAGGGGGAGCAGCAGGCAGAGGGAGAAGCAGACTCCCCACTGAGCGAGGAGCCCGATGCAAGACTCAATCCCAGGACCCCGGGATCGTGACCTGAGCCGAAGGCAGATGCTTAACCAACTGAGTCACCCAGGCATCCCTTGGGACTATTTTCTTGTGAATTGTTTTGTTTTTTTAAGATTTTATTTATTTATTTATTTGAAGATTTTATTTGAGAGAGAGATAATGAAAGAGAGCACAAGCTGGGAGGAGAGGGAGAAGCAGGCTCCCCGCTAAGCAGGGAACCCGATGTGGGGCTCCAACCCAGGACCCTGAAATCATGACCTGAGCCCAAGGCAGCCACTTAATCTACTGGACTACCCAGGCATCCTTTAAGATTTTATTTTTAAGTAATCTCTTCATCCAACATGGGGCTCATGATCAAGAGTTGCATACTCCACTGACTGAGCCAGCCAGGTGACCAAGTTAATTTGTTAAAATGTGGAATATATGCTTTAAATATAGATACTAGGAGAAATTACTGTTTGTTTGAATTACTGTAGCAAAGTATAAGTATCTTTAGAATCTCCTTTTTAAAAAATAATGTTTTTGCAAAGCCTAAATCAATAAGTACCAAGTCTTTCATAGACTTTTTCATAGAACTGTCTGGTTAACTGAGGTTCCAGATAGTCGTTTGTTAGATCTCTGGTGATGAGAAATGATTTCCCCTAACCTTCCAATAAAGCGAGTAGACACACACAGCTTTCATTTTCTCCTATTACTGAAACAGGCAGAGGGACACATGCATGTTATTAAAAATTAAGTTCAAAACACTTAAAATACTTCTATAGTAGAAATTTGAGGGGCACCTGGGTGGCTCAGTCAGTTAAGTGTCTGCCTTCGGCTCAGGTCATGGTCCCAGGGTCCTGGGATCGGCCCCACATCGGGCTGTGTGCTCAGCAGGGAGCCTGCTTCTCCCTCTCCCTCTGCCTGCCTGTCTACTTGTGATCTCTCTCTCTCTCTCTCTCTCTCTCTCTCTGTCAAATAAATAAATCTTTAAAAAAAAAAAGAAATTTGACTCGGGGCGCCTGGGTGGCTCAGTCCCTCTGCCCCTTCCCTCTCACCGTTCATTCTCTCTTTCTCTCTCTCTCTCTAAAATTAACAAATTAAAAAAAAAAAGAACCTTGACTATCATAAGTCTCTTCTTGGAAGTTGTACTGGACTGGGTAAGTGCACCAATTTCACTGTTACTTACATTTAGGAAGCAAAAGAATATTCTAGCTAGCTCAAAAGGGAGGTTTAATTACACTGACCCCTGGTAGGCTGTGTAGGTTCAGTAAGTTCTGCTACTTTTCTCTGGCAGAATTTGCTCCTGGATTATGCGGTTCATTATTTGGCACCTTATTAGCTATTATTGTAAATATTTCATTCACATTCATTGATGTTTTAGCTGATGTCTCTGTGAATAATAAACTTGTCATCTGCATAGCACTGTGCTTCCTGGAAATCTATAGCTCTTTTATTCTAGGTCAGCTTTGTTTCCTGGTAAAGCTATGACAGTGTTGGGACTTGGTTGCCTCTGAGGTTCTTTAACCCAGTGTTTTGCTCTTGCAAAGGACTCCTCATTTGAGCTCTCCTCTTCACCTATGGCTGACTGAGCTCTTCTGTAGTACATTGGTGCTATAGGCTATAGTATCATTCTCGACCACCTGTATTGCGTATTTCAGACTTCACTGTTGTATTATCATGATAGACAGCTTGGGTTGCAAAAGCAGCCACAGTGGTACTATCTTGAAACCAGACTTGATTAGCCAACAGCAGACTCTCCCAGCAGTATTGGTTTCAACTGGCATATTTTATTTACAGTATTTGGCCTGTTGGGTCTTGTTGCTCCTCAATTGGCCATGTCCAAATTTGAAAGAAGTCCCTAATTTCAGTCTTCTAAATGAATTTCCAGGATGTGAGGTATCCATTTTTTTTTCCTTTCTGGAGGTAAAGAAACCTGAGATTACATAGGCAGCCGTGAAGCCAAAGCCTTCTGGCAGCAGATCCCAGGCATAGCCCGAGGAGACTGAGTCTGAGGCTGTGGCTTTGGTCAAGGCCATGTCTCCTCCTCCTCTTGATTTCTTACTTAATTCCATGTGGTTAGAGACTATACTTAACATGATTTCAGTCCTTTGAAACTTCTAGAGACTTTTTTAATTGCCCAAGCTTACAGTTTTTCTGTAATGTCCTTTTGTTTGGTAGAACATTCTATAAATGTCAGATAAACTTGATTGAAGGTTGTTCATTGCTTTCTGTATCCTTCCTGCTTTTGTACTTATTCTATCCATTATTGAGAGAGGGGTATTAAAATCTCTGGCTGTAATTGCAGATTTATCTATTTATCCTTGAAGTTCTCCCAGTTTTTGCTGTGAAATAAAATACATGAATATTTTGAAGCAGTGTTTTTTAGGTGCACACAGTACATTTAGGATTGTTGTATCTTCTTGATGAATTGATCCTTTTATCTTGGTTTAACGTCCTTTTTTATCCCTGACAATATTCCTTGTTCCGAAGTCTGCATTTTTTATGTTAATGTAGCCACTCCTTATTTTTATTATTAATGTGTATCTTGTAGACAGCATAAAAATTAAGTGTTGCTATTTAACCAGTCTGTCAGTCTCTACATTCTAATTAGAGTGATTAGACCGTTTACTTTTTAATATAAATGTTGATTTGGTTGGTTTGATTTAAATCTACCCATCTTGCTACGTTTTTTCTATTTGCTTTTCTTTTTTTTCTTTTCTTTCTATTTTTAGAGAGGGAGAGAGAGGGGGAGGAGGGGTAGAAGGAGAGGGAGAGAGAAAGTCTTGAGCAGGCCCCTCACTGAGCACGGAGCTTGACTCCGGGCTTTATCCCACAACCCTGGTAACATGACCTGAGCCGAAATCAGGAGTCAGCTCAACTGAGCAACCCAGGCGCCCCTCTGTTTGCTTTTCTTTTTGTCCTAGCTAATCTTTTCTCTCTTTTCTTGCCTTATTTTTGATGAATTGAGTATTTTTTAAGCATTCCACTTTATCTCCGTTTTTGGCTTATTAATGATACTGCTCTCTTTTTTTTTTTAATTTATTTATTTATTTGAGAGAGAGAATGAGAGATAGAGAGCACGAGAGGGAAGAGGGTCAGAGGGAGAAGCAGACTCCCCACTGAGCGGGGAGCCCGATGCGGGACTCGATCCCGGGACTCCAGGATCATGACCTGAGCCGAAGGCAGTCGCTTAACCAACTGAGCCACCCAGGCGCACAATACTGCTCTCTTTTTTTAGTTGGTTGCTTCAGGGTTTACAGTGTGCAATTTTAACTTATCATAGTCTACCTTCCAGTGTTATTCCATACTATGAATAATGTATAAATCTTAGAATAGTTCATTTCTTTCTCCTATCTTTTATGCTCTTGTTGCCATACATGTATCAACTTTATATTTTACTTATAAGCCCTGCTACTGTTAATATTTTTGTTTTGAGTCGTCATGTATTTTTTTCATTATTATTTCATTGTGAAGCACCCATAACATGACACTTACCATTTTTAAAAAATTTTAAGTAGGCTTCACACCCAACATGGGGCTTGAACTCATGACCCTGAGATCAAGAGTTACATGCTCTACCAACTGAGCCAGTCAGGCATCCCCCATCTTAACTATTTTTAATTGTACACTTGGGTGGCATTCAGGACATTCACTTTATTGTGTTACCATCACCACCATCCATTCACAGAACTCTTTTCATCTTGCAAAATTGAAACTGTACTTATTAAACAGCCCCCCATTCTCCCCTTCCCCCAGCCCCTGGCAACCAGCATTTCACTTTCTGTCCTTCTGAATTTGACTACTCTCAATACCTCTTAGAAGCAGAATCATACAGTATTTGTCGCTGACTTATTTCACTTAGCATAATGTGCTCAAGATTCATCCATGTTAATTTTTTGTGGAATCATCATCCTGTTTTCCTTAGAGGCTGCACCAGTTTACATGTCCACCAGCAATGCACAGGGTTCCAGTTTCTCTATCAGTCACATTTTAAAGCAATAAAAAATAAGAAAAAAAGTTCTTATATTCACTCACATACTTACCATTTGCTCTTCTTTCTTGTAGATCCCTGTTTCCATATGATATCATTTTCTTTCTGCCTGAAGAATTTCCTTTACCGTTTCTTGCAGTGACAAATTCTCTTAGTTCATATTTGTTTTAGTTTTTGTTTTGCCTTTATTTTTGAAGGCTTTTCCTTTTGGATATATAATTCTATATTGGTAGCCTTTTCTCATTTAATACTTTAAATACTTTGTCCCATTGTCCTCTGGCTTATTCTTTGTTATTATCTATGTTTCTTTTTCCTCTAATGGCTTTTAAGACTTTTTTTTTCCAGTGACTGGATGATAGTATATCTTGGTGTGGTTTTCTTTGTGTTTATCCTGCTTGGGATTTGTTGAGTTTCTTAGATTTATGGGCTTATAGTTTTCATGAAATTCAGAAAATGTTCAGCCATTATGTCTTAAAATATTTTTTCTATTACATTCTCTATTTCTAGGACTCAAATTAGATATATATATTAGACCACTTGATATTGTTTAAAGTCACTGAAACTGTTCCCCCCCCCCCAAATTTTTTCTCTATTCTTCAGTTTGGATAGTTTCTGTTGCTTTGTCTCCAAGTCACTGATCTTTCCTTTTGCAGTGTCTAAATGCTTTTACTCATATCTGGATAGTTTTTTTTTTAATTTGAAATCGTGTTTTTCATCTCAAAGTTGCATTTAGTTCTTTATATATATATATATATATATATATATGTATATATATATATATATAAAATCTCTTCTCTTTCCTTCACAGTGTTCATTTTTTTCTGTAAACCTTTGAACATGTTGGCATATTTAAGAAGACTTAATGTCCTTTGCTAATTTTGTCAATTCTGTCATTTCTTTCTATTGAATGGTTTCTTTCTTGGTTATTGGTCACATTTCCCTGCTCCTTTGCATCTTTAGTGACTTTTTAACGATTTTATTTTTTTTTTAAGATTTTATTTATTTGAGAGAGAGTGAGAGAGCCAGAGAGTGCACAAGTGAAGGGGTGGGGCAGAGGCAGAAGCAGACTCCCCACTAAGCAGGGAGCCTTACTCAGGGCTCAATCCCAGGACCCTGAGATCATGACCTAAGCTGAAGGCAGATGCTTACTGACTGAGCCACGCAGGTGCCCCTATTTATTTATTTTAGAGAGGGGGGGAGACAGTGCCCTTGAGGAGGGGGGAGGAGAGAGAAGATCCCAAGTAGACTCTGTGCTGAGGGTGGAGCTCAACTTAGGGCTTAGTCTCACGACTCCAAGATCATGACCCGAGGCAAAACCAAGAGTTGGATGCCCAACTGACTGAGCCACCCAGGCACCCACATGTTTAGTGACTTTTGTTTTTTTTTTTTTTTTTAAAGATTTTATTTATTTATTTGAGAGAGAGAGAGAGAAACAGCATGAGAGGGGAGAAGGTCAGAGGGAGAAGCAGGCTCCCCGCTGAGCTGGGAGCCCAATGCGGGACTCAATCCCGGGACTCCGGGATCATGACGCGAGCCGAAGGCAGTCGCTTAACCAACTGAGCCACCCAGGCGCCCCTGTTTAGTGACTTTTGATGTGATACTGAACAAAGTGAATGTTGTAGATATGAGCGTTTTTGAGTGTGTTTGTCTTATTTTTTCTGTTAGCAATTAAGTTACTTGTTTACATCAGCTTGCTCCTTTTAACCTTTTTTTTGTATAGGTTTAAAATTAAAGTGGCCTTTACTGCAAGGCTAATTTAGCTGCTAAGGTCTTACTCTATTGGTATCTCTACCAAAAGCTGTGATCTCTGGTTGGTTGAAATGCAAATATCTCCCAACTGTGTGTGAAATTTTAGAATTTCTCATTTTTCAGTTCCCTGGTTGTTCTTTGCCCAGTCTTTTGGAGTTAAACTTTTCTCATGCTTTTCTTAGTATTCAACAAAATCTCAAGGGGAATCCCATTCAGATTTATAGAACTCTTTCTACATAGTTCCTTCCTCTCTGGAATTTAGCACCTTGACTTCCAGCCACTTCAGTCTCTCTTAAATTCTGTCTCTGTTTTATAATTTAAGCAAAACCACCATGTTGTACTTTGGATTTCCTTCCCTGCATTTGGTCCCAAATGTGCCTTCAGACAGAAATCTGGGACAGTTACACATTTAGGTTTATAATCTATTTCAAATTATTTTTTTAAAGATTTTATTTATTTATTTGATACAGGGAGAGAGCAAGCACAAGCAGGGAGAACGGGTAGACAGGGGAGAAACAGCCTCCCTGCTGAGCAAGGATCCCGATGTAGGGCTTGATTGACCTGAGTCCGATGTGGGGCTCAATCAACCTGAGCCGAAGGCAGACACTTAGCTGACTGAGCCACCCAGGCACCGCTCTATTTCAAATTAATATTTGTATATGGCATGAGGTTGATGTCAAGGTTCATTTTTTTCTGTATAGATACCTATTTGTTTCAGTACCATTTGGTGAAAAGACTCTCCTTTCCCCATCAAATTATGTTGGCACCTTTATTGCCATATAAATATATGTGTGTCTATTTTTGGACTATATTTCTTTCCATTGATTGTTGTCTGTTTTCATACTAATACTATAATGTGGCTCTTGACAAGAATTTATGAAAGATCTAATGAGTGGTTCTGACATGAAATAAATACTTCATTTGACTTTATAATGTTTTGAAAAATAGATTTTGAGTTTGAATTTGAAATAGTGTTTCCACTAACTTGAATGCAGTGTTATGCTATGTTATTTAATAATTGAATGAAGAGATATATTTTAAACTTACTTGTCTTACAGAGACCTTTTAATAAAAGTGAAATTTGGAGAAAGCATTGAGGACTTACAGACCTGCCGACTCTTAATTAAACAGTACATCCCGACAGGACTTTTTGTGGATCCGTATGAGTTGGCTTCATTACGAGAGAGAAACATAACAGAGGTACAACTATTAGAGGATTTTTTTGAGAGAGAAATTATTTTAGGGATGCTATAATTTGGATTAGGAAAAAATAATAGACAAGACAACATTGTATTTTTTATTCATTTTGTTAAGGTGTGTAAAGTAACTTTTCTTTTTTTTAGGTAGGATGAGAGCATTCTTTAAAAAGTGAGTGATATGTGTCAAACTTGTCAGTAATAAGCCAACTAAACTGAGCTAGTTAAATGCTTTTTGTTAGAATGGTTCTTAGTTTCATGACTAAGAAAATTATATGTCTTTGAGAAGATTAATGATCAATAAATACTGCTTCAGCAGCATTTAACAATATTGTTTGAGTGACATATACATGAACACCTGTATAATTTGGATGTCAGGAAAGGAAACTGATACTATTGGCTATCTGTATGTCAGATATCTTCTTTTTTTTTTTTTAAGGAAGCAAGGTAAAATTAAGCATTAGAGAAAGATTATGAACCATACCCTTTTCATAGATCAATCTTTATAACAACCCTAGAAGTATTATTTCTCCATTTTATAGATAAGGAAACTGAGGCACAAAAAGGCCAGGTAACTTATCCAGGATCACACAGGTAAATGGAAGAGCCAAGAGATAAATCCAGGGCTGTCTAATTAAAAAGTTGTTGCTCTTTCCAGAAATGAATTTTATTCCTTAGTTAACGGGGTCTCTGACTTTTGGTAAAAATCACTTGGGGCCACTTTTTGTGCAGATTATGTCTTCCTGGGAAAGCTTAATTCAGTAGGTCTAGATTGGACCCCAAAGTGTGTTTTAACAACTCAGATGATTCCTATTAAGAAATTTTGGGAAGCACCGTCTTTATTCTTAAGATTATAATCTATATGTGAATATAAAAGAGGCAAAATAGGTATACTTGGAGTCATTTATGATGACAATTTATTTCTAATTGTGGTTTAGGCCAATTTCTTCACGTATTTTAATTATTTAAATTTTTTTTGAATAGGTAATTATATTCTCATGGTTCAGAATTCAAGAGGTATAAAAAGGTGTACAATGATGAGCTTCCACCTATCTCAGCCCCCATTCACCAAGTTTCTTTGTGTGTTCTGGGTTTTTTTTGTACATATATAGCAGTTTAGATAAACAGGTTCACATATATGGCAGTCTCAGTAAATATATACATGTGGAAGTACCTCATTGCTTTTTTTTCCTCATTTCTTTCTTTCCTTCACTGAGTCATGAATTCTGAATGAGGCTTTTAAAATTTTAAATAATAGATTTCAAATTTAAATGTGGTTCTTGGCTTGTAGTGACATGGATTGGAATCATATTTAAACCTACTTAATAAAATTGCCTACCATGTTTTAAGAAAATGGAATTTTTTTGCATAGGAGTACCCAAAAAGAGATCACATGCCCCCCTCTTGGGATAAGATTGGGTATGTGCAGATTAATTGTAACAAGAAGACTGGGCAGGCAAAGGATGTCACTCTGGATTGATTGACAAACTTCTCTTTATCTTAATTTTCTGTTTCCTAATCTTCTAATCCCTAATTATAAGCCTTTTAAGTGAATTTACTTTTTCATTTCAAATAGATGTCTCATTTGTGACACATAGATAATTAGAAGTTGATTTCCTGATATATGAGATGCTATTTCTTTCTGCCTAGCTGTTGAGACTGTGGCCTGATTCTTTGTGCAGAGAAACTTTGTCTCAAGAAATGGTATTAAATGATGAATATAACTGGATAGAAGGAAATTTTTATGTAGGGAATGATTGATACTTATGTATGTAGATTGAGATCTTGACTATTCCATGAGATAAAATTTGTGACTGCAGCAGATAGAACAATGGGTTCAAATTAAATGAGTGATGGTGGCAATAAAATGTTTTGTAAGGAGTTTGTGATGGTTTGTGAGCAATTTGAAAATAAAGACAAGCCTTAAACAGAGTCACCATGAATAAGGCACTTCAAATGAATCTCACTTCATTTTTAGGTAGGGCTATTTGATATATTTAATCAAAATATCTCACATTCTTTGAAAACAGCATAATATTAGATTGAAGCATATGAAATTGCTGTTCTTTCAGTCAAAATGGAAATGCTATGTTTTTGAAATCATAAGTTTTACTCAATCAAAATGTGTAGTATTAGGAATTATGCCCTGACCAAGTTGGAGGACAGGGACCAGATTTACTCTCCCACTTGAAACAACCAAGTATTAGACAAAATATATGAAATAATGGAAAAGATCATTGAATATCAGGCAGTGAGGGCAGTGATATCTGAAATAAATGGAAAACAAATAAGGTGAGCTCTAGGACTGTCCCAGCTTACTGCCTTGGAGAGTTTTCAGGCTGTAGTATAGGGAGCAAGAACCCAAGCAGAGCCTAGTGGATTTCTTGAGTTGATGAGATGAAGGTGAAATTCTGGGAAGACCAAGGTCACCAGAATTCACAAGGCAGTGTAGCAGAGAGAAGAGAATTGCAGAGATAACTCCAGAGATCCATAAAAGGTTCCCCTCAAGTACATAGTTGAGTATTGATTAGTGCATGTGTGTGAGGAAACTACTTGCTTCTGGGAAAAGAACCATATGAAAATTTAGAGGTTACAGTGTCAGACACTCACATAGGGCCAGTAGTAGTGTCTGTTCCCAGCAACCATGCTAGGAAAAGCCTCATAATTCATTGGGCATTAGGTAAACAGAAGAACTTTTACTCGGTAGTGGGGGATATTTAGCCCTAGCCTGAACATAATGGCATTCCTGTTTAACAAATCATAAAAGCACAACCTTTAAAAAGTCAAACTGTAAGTAACTTTACTGCATACAAGCAAAGCTCAAGAATACTTATAGGAATACAGAAATATCCAGCATCCAACAATATCAAAATCACAGTGTCTTGATTTTAATAAAACATCAGATGCAAGGATGGGGGAAAATATAGCCTGTAATGAGGAGATAAATAAATCAATCAAAACCAATCCAGAACTGACCCAGATGTTAGAATTGGGCTATGAAAACAGTTATTATAACTGTATTCCATATGTTCAAAAAACTAAGTATAGATGTGGAAGATATGTAAAAGGACAACAGTAAACTTGTGAAGATTAAGACTACAGTGTATGAAATAGAAAATATTCTGGATAAAATTAATGGCATTTTAAACATTGCAGAAGAAAAGATTAATGGACTTGAAGACAGTAATAGAAGCTACCTAAAACAGATTTAAAAAAAAAAAAGAAACATAAAAAGTGAATAGAGTAATAGTGAGTTGTGGGACAACTTCAAGTGGCCTACTATACCTGTATTGGACTATCTTGAAGAGATATCTCTACCCCCATGTTCCTTGCAGCAGCATTCACAGTAGACAAGCTATGGAAACAGCCTAAGTGTCCATCAACAGATGAGTGGGTAAAGAAAATATGTATGTAAATATATACAGTGGAATGTTATTCACCTAAAAAAAGAAGAAAATCCTGCCATTTGCTACAAGCTAAGTGAAGTAAGTCAGACAGAGAAAGACAAATACTGTATGATCTCATTTATATTTGGAATCTAAAAAAAACCTGAACTCATAGAAACAGAGGGTAGTTTGGTGGTTGCCAGAAGCAAGAGTATGGAATAAACAGGTGAAGGTGGTCAAAGAATACAGACATCCAGTTATAACATGAGTAAATTCTGGGGGTCTAGTGTATAGCATGTGACTATAGTTAACAATAGTGTATTGTATATTTGAAAGTTGTTAAAAGAGTATACTTTAAAAATGCTCATCGGGGGTGCCTGGCTGGCTCAGTAGAGCATATGACTCTTAATCTCAGGATCGTGAGTTTGAGCCCCATGTTGGATGTAGAGATTACTTTAAAAAGTAATAAAAGTTTTCACTGTACACACGCACACACACACATGAGAAGGTAACTATGTGTGATGATGGTTGTGCTAACTAACCTTACTGTGGCAATCATTTTGCATTATAAATGTATTTCAGATGATTATGTTGTATGCCTTAGACCTATACAATGTTATATGTCAATTATATCTCAATAAAGCTCAGTGTGGGGGGTGGGGTGGGGAAGGTGTGATTGGAATCTCCAAGGAGAGAAGAGGGAAATGGAGATGGAAAAAAAATATTTGAAGAAATAATGGCTGAGAAATTTCCAGATTTGATGAAAACTATAAATCCACATATCTAAGATGCTCAAGTACCAGAAACATGAAGAAAACTATACTGAGGTACATGATACTCAAATTGTTTAAAACAATGAGAATGAGAGGTGCCAGGGTGGGTCAGTCAGTTAAGTGTCTGACTTTGGCTCAAGTCATGATCTCGGGGTCCGGGGATTGAGCCCCATGTTGGGCTCCATGCTCAATGGGGAGTCTGCTTCTCCCTCTCTGTCTGCCCCTCTTCCACCTTGTGCTTTCTCTCTCTTTTTCTCTCTCAGATGAATAAAATCTTTAAAAAAAAATAAAACAATGAGAATGAGAAAAAGATTAAGTTATTTAAATTCCAGTTAGTTAACATACAGTGTAATATTAGTTTCAGGTGTACAAAATGGTGATTCAGCACTTCCATATATCACCCAGTGCTCATCATAACAACTGCACTCCTTAATCCCCATCACATGTTTAACACATCCCCCCACTTACCTCCTTTCTGGTAGCCATCAGTTTGTTCTCTGTAGTTAAGAAATCTGTTTCTTGGTTTGCCTCTCTCTCTTTTTTTCTCTTTGTTCATTTGTTTTCTTTCTTAAATTCCACGTAGGAGTAAAATCGTATGGTATTTGTCTTTCTGTGACTTACTTCACTTAGCATAATACCCTTCTAGCTCTGTCCATGTCATTGCAAATGGCAAGATTTCATTCTTTTTTATGGCTGAATAATATTTCATTATATTTATATACTACATTTTTTTTTTTAAGTAGGTTCCCTGTCCAATGTGGGGCTTAACCTTACAACCCTGAGATCAAGAGTCACATGCTCTACTACTGACTGAGCCAGCCAGGCACCCCTGCATCTTCTTTATCCATTCATCAGTTGATGGATACTTAACACTGTTTCTATAATTTAGCTATTGTCGATAATGCTGCTGTAAACATTAGGGTGCATGTATCCCTTTGAATTAGTATTTTTGTATTCTTTGGGTAGATACCTAGTAGTGCTATTGCTGGATCATTAACATTTTGAGGAACCTCTATACTGTTTTCTAGAGTGGCTACACCAGTTTGCATTCCCACCAATAGTGCAAGAGGGTTCCCCTTTCTCTACATCCTTGCCAACACCTGTTGTTTCTTGTGTTGTTGATTTAAGCCAGAGAATGAGAAAATTTTAAGTGTCAAGAGGGAAAGAAAAACATGTAAAATATAAAGGAACAAAGATAAAAGATAACAGATTTCTTGTCAGAAATAATGCAAACAAGAAAACAGTACAACACCATCCTTAAAGTCTTGAAAGAAAAAAACATGTGAATTTTAAATTCTGTATGCAGTGATGATATCTTTCAAAGTGAAAATGAAATAAAGACTTCAGACATCTGAAAGAATTAATCACCTATAGACCTCCACTATAAAAAATGTTATAGGAAGTCTTTCAGGTAGAAGGAAAATGATACCAGATAAAATCTATATCTACACTAAGGAGAGAAGAGCACTTGAAATGATAACTACATGGGTAAATATAAGACTTTTTTCCCTCTTATTATTTAAATTCTTTATTTACAAGATAATTGACAAAAATAATATAGCATTTATACCATATGTAAAAATAAAATACGTGACAACAAATATCACAAAGTTGGGAAGGAGAAAATGGAAGTATACTTTTGTAAGGTTGTTACACTAAATGTGAAGTAGTTTAATATTACTTAAGGGTAGGGGCGCCTGAGTGGCTTAGTCGGTTAAGCATCTGCCTTCTGCTCAGGTCATGGTCCCAGGGTCCTGGGATTGAGCCCTGCATTGGGCTCCTTGCTCAGCAGGGAGTCAGCTTCTTCCTCTCCCTCTGCTGCTCCCCCTGCTTGTGCTCTCTCTCTCTCTCTCTGTCAAATAAATAAAATCTTAAAAAAATAAAAAAATATCATTTAAGGGTAGACTGTGCTACATTAAAGATATTTACTGTAAACCCTAAAGTAACCATAAAAATAACAAAGAGTTTTGGGGTGCCTGGCTGGCTCAGGTGGTGGGGCAAATGACTTTTGATCTCAGGGTCATGAGTTCAAGCCCCACATTGGGCCTAGAGCCTACTTAAAAATAATTAAATGTTAAAAAAAGCACAACAAGGAGTTTTAGCTAATATGCCAGCAAAGCAGATATAATGAAATTATAGAAAACATTCATTTAATCCAAAAAGCAGAGAACATGAACAAAGAATGGATGTTAAATATAGAAAATAAGATGATAAATATCAACTTAACCATATCAGTAGTCACATTAAATGTAAATGTCTAAATATCCCTATTAAAAGGCAGAGATCATCAGATTGGATAAGAAAGCAAGATCCAACTGTATGTTGCTTACAAGAAATGAACAGTAAATTTTAAAAGAAAAGATATAATGTGTTCACACTGGTCAAAAGGAAGCTGAAGTGGCTATATTAATTTTAGGTGAAGGGGATTTCAGAGCAAAGACTATCACCAGAGCTAAAGAAAGTCATTTTGATAATGGGATAAACTCATCAGAAGAAAATAATAACCATAAACATTTATGTACCTAATAACACAGATTCAAAATGCATGAAGAAAAACTGGTAGAACTGTGAGGTATAATAGACAAATCTACAGTTACAGTTGAAGATTTTGGTACCCTTTTCTCATTAATTGATATACTAAATAGAAAGTAAGAATATATAAGATTTGAATAAAACTGTCAACTTGACCTAATCTGGCACTTATAGAACGCTCCACCCAACAATAGTGGAATATACATTCTTTTTAGGTGTACATGGAACATTTATCAAGATAGAGCATATTCTAGGTCATAAAACAAGTCTCAATATATTTAGACAAATTCGTTTTACAAAGTCTGTTCTTTGACTACAGAGGAATTAAAGTAGATATCAGGAATGGAAGGATTGCTGGGAAAGCCTCAAACATTTGGGAGCCAACTAACATACTTCTAAGTAGTCCAGTAGGTCAAAGAAGAAATCAAAAGAGAAATAAAGTA
The DNA here is from genome assembly GCF_003265705.2 of Callorhinus ursinus. NCBI lineage: Eukaryota > Metazoa > Chordata > Mammalia > Carnivora > Otariidae > Callorhinus > Callorhinus ursinus. The sequence goes on from NW_027397063.1 coordinate 62,386,975, forward strand.
TTTTGAGCTGAATAAAAGTGAAAACACAATATATTAGAATTAGTAGGGTGCTGCTAGAGCTGCATTTAGGGGGAAATTTATAGTCCTAAAATGCCTATTTTAGAAAGAAGAAAGGTCTCAGATTAGTGATAGCCAAGCCTCCCTAAATTACAAAAAATTAAAAAAAGAAGAGCACATGAAACCAAAGTAAGTAGGAGAATGGGAATAGTAAAAACAGCAGAAATCAGTGAATTAGAAAATAGAAACACAATAGGGAAAACCAGTGAAACTGAAAGCTGGTTCTTTGAGATGGATAAAATTGGTGAATCTTTAGCCAGATAGAACATTTTTATTTATTTTTATTTTTTATTGTTATGTTAATCACCATACATGACATCCTTAGTTTTTGATGTAGTGTTCCATGATTCATTGTTTGTGCATAACACCCAGTGCTCCACGCAGAATGTGCCCTCTTTAATACCCATCACCAGGCTAACCCATCCCCCCACCCCCCTCCCCTCTAGAACCCTCAGTTTGTTTTTCAGAGTCCATCGTCTCTCATGGTTTGTCTCCCCCTCCGACTTACTCCCCTTCATTCTTCCCCTCCTGCTATCTTCTCTTTTTTTTCTTAACATATATTGCATTATTTGTTTCAGAAGTACAGATCTGTGATTCAACAGTCTTGCACAATTCACAGCGCTCACCGTAGTACATACCCTCCCCAATGTTTGTCACCCAGCCACCCCATCCCTCCCACCCCCCACCACTCCAGCAACACTCAGTTTGTTTCCTGAGATTAAGAATTCCTCATATCAGTGAAGTCATATGATACATGTCTTTCTCTGATTGACTTATTTCACTCAGCATAACACCCTCCAGTTCCATCCACGTCGTTGCAAATGGCAAGATCCTTTTGGCAAGATTCCTTTTGATGGCTGCATAATATTCCATTGTGTATATATACCACATCTTTATCCATTCATCTGTTGATGGACATCTTGGCTCTTTCCACAGTTTGGCTGTTGTGGACATTGCTGCTATAAACATTGGGGTTCACGTACCCCTTCGGATCCCTACATTTGTATCTTTGTGGTAAATACCCAGTAGTGCAATTGCTGGATCGTATGGTAGCCCTATTGAGATAGAACTTTTTTTTTTTAAAGATTTTATTTATTTATTTGAGAGAGAGAGAATGAGAGATAGAGAGCACGAGAGGGAAGAGGGTCAGAGGGAGAAGCAGACTCCCTGCTGAGCAGGGAGCCCAATGCGGACTCGATCCCGGGACTCCAGGATCATGACCTGAGCCGAAGGCAGTCGCTTAACCAACTGAGCCACCCAGGCGCCCAAGATAGAACATTTTTAAAAATGTACTGTTAGAATTAACATCCCAGTGTCAGAAAAGTATTCTACATTTCATTTTTATAAAGTTTTATATTTTTAGGGGCTCCTGGGTGGCTCAGTCATTAAGCATCTGCCTTCGGCTCAGGTCATGATCCCAGGGTCCCGGGATGGAGCCCTGCATTTGGGCTCCCTGCTCGGCAGGGAAGCCTGCTTCTCTCTCTCCCTCTCCCACTCCCCCTGCTTGTGTTCCCTCTCTTGCTGTGTCTCTCTCTGTCAAATAAATAAATAAAATCTTTAAAAAAAAAAGTTTTATATTTTTAGATTGTGTAAGTTGTTCAAAGGCACCAATTACTGTATCTTAATTGGGAGAACTTATTTCTGTTTTTGAAAGAGCTACAGTTTATCAGAGAAAGATTGGGCAAATGTTATAGGTATGGCACAATTTCATAGCTTAATTCATTTAACTTAGCTGTGGTGGTTTGTGATGTGTAGTTGAGTGTTGTTGTGAAAAGGTATAGGTCCATGTCTGTTAACAAGTATATGCTCTTTTTGGATGAATTTTTTATGCATCTTTCAGTTTTTTGATAATACATTATTGCTGTTTACCCAGGCGCCCCTAAGAGAGCTATGACTGTTTCTCTGAGGAGGAGAAAACTTAGTGGCGATGTTTGAGTGACCCTTAGTGAAATAAGGAACAGATTTATTGTAGATACTGTAAGCAAGGACAGTTGTGAATGTTAAAGGCCAGAGCATTAGATTTCTACTTATAAAAAAGGAATAGGGGTCCCTTGGTCGCGTAGTAGGTTGAGCATCTGACTCTTGGGTGTCGGCTTGGGTTGTGATCTCTGTGTTGTGGGATCAAGCCCTGTGTTGGGCTCTGCGCTCAGCACCCAGCCTGCTTAAGACTCTCTCTCTCTCCCTCTGCACCTCCTCCCCAGGCTCTTGCTCTCTCTCTCTCAAATAAATAAATCTAAAAAAAGAAAAAAGGAATAACCTTTTAACAGAAGATAAAATGATATGACTCAATGTAATAACCTCCCTTTTAGTCCTTGAGAGTATTCAAGCAGTGGCTGGATCCTTGAACAATGAATGCCCTCATTGGGACAGTGGTTTAATTTGATCACCTTTAAAGTTATTATGATTCATAAGATTATATAACTACTTGGCCTTTGCCAATGAATTCTTTTTATTTCTGTGATAAACAGAGAAGGAAAAACATGGGAAAAAATGCAGCACTTGGTGTCACTATCAAACAGGAGAATTAGGATGTTTGCTTGCCATGACGGGAAGATGTTAATTCTGTTTTTTTTTCTTGGAGCTATGTCAGGACTTCACATAGGGAATCTAGAGATAAGTTGTGTGTGTATACATCTGTACATACACACATACAGACTCAGATTATATAGTGCCTATATATGTGTGTATAAATATATGTGAGTATGAATGTGTATATGTATGTTTATACATAAATATGTGTGGATGGATATATATATATATATATATGGAGCCTCAAACATAAATATGTGTAGATGGATTATATATATGTGTGTGTGTGTGTGTATTATATATATACATATAATATACACATGTTATAATTTAGGGCTATTTTCTGCCACATATGAATTTTTACTTTTGGAGTAGAATACCTTTTTTTTTCTTTAAGATTTTTTATTTCTTCATTTGAGAGAGAGTGAGCGAAAACACAAGTGGGGGGAGGGGCAGAGGGAGAGGGAGAAGAAGACTCCCCGCTGAGCAGGGAGCCTGTCACCGGGCTCCATCCCAGGACCCTGAGATCACGACCTGAGCCGAAGGCAGACACTTAACTGACTGAGCCACCCAGGCGCCCCTAGAATACCTGTTTTAAAATGGTTTTTACCATATTATTTTTTTAAAGAATCATTTACTATTTTTCTTTTAACTCTTTATACCTAATATGAGAAGAGTGCTGACCTTGGCTTTGACTTCCTGACCACAGTGCTCTATCTTACTGCCATCTTACTTGCTTCTCTGAAGAACAGGAAATTACCAAAATGATACCAATCATTTCAATCCAATACTGGGTTAACTGTTTTTGTCATAGTTTTCATATTTATTAAATAATGTTGTATTCACAAAATTTCTCTTTTCTTAGTACCTCTTTTGTCACCTAAACAAAGGTTGATAAGGCTATTATAAATACATAATTTTTATTAGTAAAATTTCCTCAGTTTACTTTTAGTAAACTTTTATTAAACATAGATCACATCTTGTATTTTCTATTTAAAATTGAGGATGGAATGAAATGGAAATTATAAGGGGAGTGAATTGGACATTTCTGTTCATCTGTATAGCAATCTTCTGGCTTTATTTATTAATCCTCTGCACTCGTTTCTTCTTCTGGATTAATATTTGTTTTCTTTTTGACAGGCAGTGATGGTTTCAGAAGACTTTAATATAGAAGCTCCCAATTATTTGTCCAAGGAATCCGAAGTTCTGATTTATGCCAGACAAGATTCACAGTGCATTGACTGTTTCCAAGCTTTTTTGCCTGTGCACTACCGCTATCATCGGCCACATAGTAAAGATGGGGAAACCTTGATTGTGGTCAATAACCCTGATTTATTGATGTATTGTGACCAAGGTGAGGGTTGCAAGTCTTTTCTGAGGGTTGAAAATAAAAATAAAGGTATGGTGGCGAGTCTGAAGTCAAGGACAGGGATGACAAAAGCAGGTTTCTTTTTTCTTTCTTTTTTAACTTTTTTTTTTTAAGATCTTATTTATTTATTTGTCAGAGAGAGAGAGAGAGAGCGCGCACACAAGCAGGGGGAGAGGCAGGCAGAGGGAAGCAGGCTCCCTGCCAACCAAGGAGCCTGATGTGGGACTTGGTCCCAGGACCTTGGGATCATGACCTGAGCCAAAGGCAGATGCTTAACTGACTGAGCCACCCAGGCGCCCCTCTTTTTTTTTTTTTTTTAACTTTTTGATCATAAAATACACCATAGATATAAGAAAACCTCATAAGCAAATATTTTAGTAAATTATTATAAGGCAAATACCCTTGTAAAGAGCTTTGCCAGTCACCCTAGCAGCGGCTCTCTGTGTCTTGTCTCAGTCATAGCCTCCTCCTTTCCTCTCAGACTAACCCATATCCTGACTTAATCACTTGCTAATGTTTCTTTATACTTTTTTCGCCCAAGTGGGTATTCTTAGATAGTAAAGCCTCTTCCCCATTTAAAGAAATGTATTTCCATTAAGTCTCTTAATTTACAGGTTTCCCCTCTTCCCCTTTCTTTTTTTTTTTGATTCACCTGTCGAGAAACCTGGGCCATTTGACCTGTCTAGTTTCTTGTGGCTGGGGTTATGGTGATTGTACTCATGCTGTTCATCTAGCTTCTTTATTTCTGGAAATTGGCTGCTGGCTCCAGAGGTGTGATCAGATTCAGCTTTGATTGTTTTGACAAGACTATAGGTGGTGCTGTGTTCTTGTAGGACTACGCATATAATGTCTGGTGTGTTTCTTTTTTTGACCATTGATCCTCTGCCCCTGTGTTACTTTCTGTTTCTTCATGCTGATTTGCTGCACTTGCAGCTGTTGCTGTTTTGTCTCCACCTGCATAGGTTTTCGTGTTTGAGGGGATACTTTACCACCTAGTTTTGTTGTAAATGTTGGCCATGAGTTTTTGGTTTCGGGTGTAATTGTTCTTTCTGTTTTTATGTGTGCATTTGAGTAAATTAAAACTATGCTTCCCCACTTTCAGTCTTCCTAGAATCAAGACTTTAAGAAGCCCCTTTCCGATTTTGGTTCTTTGAGTCTTCAAATTTGGGTTGATTAGAATATTCACAAACCAGTAGCACTAAAGATTGGGGGATAGGAAGTTTTTAATCATACTTTGTAGCCATCATATATTTCATGATGAGAAAATAATAAACTGTTCAACTTTGTTAGGTTTGTTCATCCAACCTAGTTTTCTTTTTTTTCATTGTCTGAATAAAGTTTGAAAAAGTGCCCTCTTGAGAGAGCACCGGGGGTTCTGGTTTTTGTTTTTTTTTTTTTTTTTTTTTTTTAGTCTCAATGGTCTTTATATGGGTTTGTTTAGTCTATGGAAATTTTTTTAGTTGTATGCTTAGGATCTGTTCATTTTTCTGCGTATATGTTATACTTCAAAAAAAGTTTAAATTTTTTAAAAAATGGTACCTACTGGGGATGCCTGGGTGGTTCAGTTGCTTGGGCGTCTGCCTTCGGCTCAGGTCATGATCCCTGCATCCTGGGATTGAGCCCCGCATGCATCCGGCTTCCTGCTCAGCAGGGAGTCTGCTTCTCCCTCTCTCCCTCTGCTCATTCTCTCTCCCTCTCTCCCTCTCAAATAAATAAATAAATAACATCTTTTTTAAAAAAGTGGCACCTACTGTAATGGGATTTGTTAAGAACTCATGCTTAACTTCTGCACAGTCTTGGTAATTTTGTAATTTCTTAGGCATCCTCTTAGAATAGGCTACTAAAATAAAAATAGCATGTGAAGATGGATTCAGGTCATGTACATTGTGTAGAAACGTGTTTGAGTACTCATATCTCAACATGAAAGACTGGCCTAGCGTCTAGTCCAGATGCAGGTTTTCTGGTCTGATGTTCTACCACTTTTTCTCAGAGTTTCCAATTTTGAAATGCTGGGCTCAGTCACAAGTGGCAGCTCCTTGTGCTTTGAAGAATAAGGATATCTGCCAATGGAACAATATGAAATATAAATCAGTAAGTTAATACTTTATGTTGTTTTTCAATCATGCTACATTATTTAAAACTCATAATGTTTCTGTCACATTTAAGGGATTAGCATTTTCTATTCTACCATTGAAAGCTGTTTTTTTTGTGTTTTTAATGTTGTTTCTTTGCTACTAATGGCAGCAGTGGTTCCTCATTTCTATTGTTACAGAATCATTTAATTTGGGGACTGGAGACTTAGGGTTAGTTTATGCCTCATTGGTTCAGAGCCTAAGTATAGCTAATATGCTTTTTAAAGATGTGGAGTAGCAACGAAGAACAGTGCTACGTCCATCTGGTTTTACTTTATCTAGAAAAATGTTTCGACAGCTGATGTCCAAGAAATTACTGTCTATGTTTTCTTCCAGGAGTTTGATGGTTTCCTGTCTCACATTTAGGTCTTTAATCCATTTTGAGTTTATTTTTGTGTATGGTGTAAGAAAGTGGTCTGGTTTCATTCTTGGTTTTACTTTATCAGTACAACTTTATTTTATTTAGAACTTTTCATTAATTTTTGAACAACAAACAACAATTAGTTAACTTCATTATATGGCACAGAACGAGTGAGAAAAGGGTAATAAAGACTCCAAATAGTAGTATTTCAACTGTGATAAAGTTTCTAGACAGTTGTATTGCTATTTATATATCTAAATCCAGGTTGTGGCCAGCCATGTTTATAGTTTTGACCTCTGACCTTGTTTTCAGTTACTAAATTAGGTAAGTATTCTTACTTCATTAACATTGGCTTTGTCTAAAGAGTGTACAGTTTTCTATTTACCCTCTTTAGTTAACATGGTCTACTTCTCTCTCTTCAGAGTGGCGATCTTATACAACCATTTCTTTTCTTTCCCTCTTTTTCTGTCCTTTCCTTCCTCTTTTATGAGCTGCATTTTAACTGATGGTTGTAATATCTGTTTGTGTTTCTCTTTGACCCTAATTCTCTTTAATGCCTGCTTCCTTTGGTGGAATAGCACAATCTGTGTCATCATTTTTACAATTTACTTTTATAAGGAGTCAAATGAGTCTGCAATAAAAGTAAAATAAATTTAAAATGTTAAACCAACAGACAGACTGTCAGGTAAACGTAAAGCAGATTTGTTAATATGGCTATTGTAGATATTTAGATTTGAAGTATTTTCCTTGGAGTTGCTTTGAAGCCTGTCTACCAGCTAGCCTAGAAAACAACTACGTATGGTGAAGGCTTACTACAAAGCACTGCTATTTTGTAGTGGGGAACTCTCTTAGAACTGACAATTGGTAAGATGTATGACTGTGCTGATATCTTTTACAATGTAGAGTTGCTTTTGAGTAGATTTCCATTACTGTATGGAACCCGAATCTTTTTTCACACTCTAATATACATCTGGAGAATTACATGTGATTTTCTTATGTGAATGAAGAGTATTAATTAGTGTTTACAATTTATTAATTTAAAATACTGGTTGTATGCATTGCTACAAAATAAGTAATTACCTTATTAAAACATTTTGAATTCAGTTCTCTTTTAGACCACATAACTTGAAATAAGAGGTCATAATTAATGCCTTTGAATTGTATATGTGTCTATTAACATTTCTTGTTTATATATACCAGAAAAATAGGTGGCCGTTACTAAGGGGGTGATCTACATACACTAAGGCTTGTTGGTTTAAGACACCATTTTTTTGAAAGCTAAATTTCTGGTGGCTTTGTTTCAGATTATGCTGGTAACATTTGTTTGGGGTGTGAAATTATACTCCAGATATTTATAAAAAGGAACCAAAGATAAGAGCATTCCCAAGTTACCTAAATTTTAATGTTTTTAAAAACCTATTTTAAACCATAAAATTTCCTAGAGTTTCTAACTGACCCCCTTGATCTTCAAAACCAAAGAGAAAATAGAAACCAAGTTGAACTGTAGAAGAACTTGTTTTGCTGGTCAGGATGACAATGACTTTGATGTTTTAACAGTAAAAGATATTCAATTGTGTGATTTGTGAATAACAGACTTTTTAAAGGTATTTTGAAGAGAGAAACAGCAAAACAGGAGTGATTGGATACTTTAGCTTTATTGTTGTTTTAACGTTTTTCCTTTGGGGCTTTGAGAGAGAATTCTGTATTCTAATATGAAACGTAGCAAAAGGAAGTAAATGTTTATATTGATTACAGAGGTGACAATGGGAGATAGCTAGCATTGGGGGAAAGTAGTAGTCAAAACTAATGAGAATTTAAGGATTATTGTGATTGAGTCTGATTCTGTTATATTAAATGAAATGTTGAATCCAAAAGAATCACTCAAATAGTAATGTTACCTGTAGTGTAGCATTGGCTGAAAGATACTAAAAGAAAAATATTATATTAAAAGTCAAATACTGGTCTCACCTTAGGACATGCATTTTAAATGTCTCTAACCTCTCTCTCTCTCTCTCTCTGTCTAGGTATATAAGAACGTGACTCTACAGGTTCCAGTGGGACTGACTATACATACCTCTTTAGTATGTTCTGTGACTCTGCTCATTACCATCCTGTGTTCCACTCTAATCCTTGTGGCTGTTTTCAAATATGGCCATTTTTCCCTATAAGTTTTATGGAGTTTAATGCTTCCCATAAACCTAAATAAGACCTATTGACTTGCGATTAGAAGTATTGTTCTAGAATTATGTGTACCAGAGGAAATTTTGGATCACTTTCAACCAATTCCAGAATGTAGTGCTCTGTTGTTGTATAGACCTTTGATAATCTTCAAGCAAATGCCAATAGAAGAGGAAACTTAATTGTGTTAAATATTTATCTTGTGAGAAGTGATTTTATATCTTCATTCGGTTACGAAAATGAGTACTTTATATGTTAGAGACAAATTATTCTCATTTTATTGACTAGAAACATTTTAATTTCAGCTAAAAATTGAGAAAATCATTATAAATAAGAATAAAATATTTTGGATGAAGCAGTTTATTTAAACATTAATTTTGAATATTAAAGTTACTCATCCAGAGTTTAAAGAAAATAAAGTAGGATAGCTAAGAAATTATTGATATCAAGATTGATTATTCCTTAAAGCATTTCCATTCTCCTTTTGTATTTTATTATACTGTTTTGAATATATGAATTGGTTAGATGAAACTAAGTACTAAGTACTAAGACTTAGTACTGAATTTGTCAGGAAGACAATTCAGATTGTCATTTTTAGAGTATTTTTTATTAAGTTGTACATTTACAAAAAAAATCTTTTTTGTATCTTTTGCTCCATGCCAAACTTGGGGCTTGAACTCACGACCCTGAGATCAAGAGTCACATGCTCTACCGACTGAGCCACCCAGGTGTCCTTCTTTTTTGTATCTTCAGTGACTTCTTTTTTTTTTTTAAACAAAAGCTCTTATTCCACTATTTTTCTTGGGAAAAAATTAGAAAATAAAGTAAGTAGAAGCTACTTAAAAAATGAAAAGGTATGGGGCACCTGGCTGGCTCAGTCAGTGGAGCATATAATTCTTGATCTCGGGGTTTTGAAGTTGAGCCCCACATTGGGTGTAGAGATTACTTAAAAATAAAATCTTTGAAAAAAAAATAAAAATAAAAAGGCAAGCATGTCCTTCTGTTTATTTAGGGCAATGCATTGAGGACAAGCATGTTCCAGAACAGAAGCCAATAAACCAGGGTTTGGTTGACAGTATTTGTTTCATAGAGTAATGTAATGATACACATTTATATATGCTAGCACTGCTTAATTTCCTAAAACATTCTGGTGTTTTTATGGGAATAAATCTTTTATAATTTGACATGTATGACTTGACTAGTCATAATAGTTCTTTTTGAAGGTATGTTTAAGAACTTGAAAAAGGCAACCAAGTGCCATAAAACAAGAAATATTAGAGACCACTAAAATTTCAAACCCAGTCTAATTTTTTACTTAGCATTTTCTTACAAGAAAGAATTCCGTGTTTTTTACAAGCATTTCTTTCACAATGGGATTAATATAGTGGCACTGAAATGAAATTATATGTCAGTTAAAATTCAGTTAACATCAACAGACAGCATATTGAAGTATGAATAGACAGGGGAACATGGTACCTCTTAAGAGCATATGTGGTGGGGAGGGCAGAGTACATATATATATTTTTTTCTTTTGCATATCAGAACCAAGTTTCATCAGTATTTAAATAAGTTTTCAAGTTACTATTTGAGATGGTGGCCTAGGACATGATTCAGCCATTTATTCATTTATACAGGTATTCAGAGGTGTAATAAAAATGTAAAAGTGAAAGAAGAGTACTTTGATATGACTCTTCTTGCCTAATAAATGGTTGCAGATGACATCACTTTTTTTTTTGACATCACTTTTGATATAACAGAACATTTCTGGTTTTGAACTCTTTATTATCTTTGGATACTTGAAAAATGAATAAGCATTTTATTTTTTTAACTTAAAAAAAAATTTTTTTTAAGTAAGCTCTGTGCCCAACGTGGGGCTTGAACTCATGACCCTGAGATCAAGAGTCGCATGCTCTACCAACTGAGCCAGCTGGGCACCCCTAAACGCTGTATTTTAAATTTTTTTAAATTTTTATTTTTTAAAGATTTTATTTGAGAGTGAGAGCATGAGAAGTGGGGGAAGGGACAGAGGGAGAGGAAGAAGCAGGCTCCATCCCAGGACTCCAGGATCATGACCTGAGCCTAAGGCAGCCGCTTAACCAACTGAGCCACCGAGGCGCCCCAAGGACTGTATTTTTTTTTTTTTTAAGATTTTATTTATTCGACAGAGAGACACGGGTAGAGAGGGAACACAAGCAGGGGTAGTGGGAGAGGGAGAAGCAGGCTCTCAGCTGAGCAGGGAGCCCGACGTGGGACTCGATCCCAGGACCCTGGGATCATGACCCAAGCCGAAGGCAGACGCTTAACGACTGAGCCACCCAGGCGCCCCGCAAGCCCTGTATTTTTAGTTTTGTAATTCTGTGTATGGCCTTTTTTGTTTAAAGCGAGGAAAATGAGTACTGTCCTCTTGGTCATTTTGTTCCAGTATTTGTTGAACTTTTATGGTTTATATTTTTTAAAGTATTAGGTTATGTTTGTTTGGGTAAACATAACAGAGACATGGGGTACCTCAACTAAGGGTGGTGATGGGGCAGAGATGTGTGTGTGTGTGTGTGTGTTTGTGTGTGTCTAAGCCACTCTACCAGGAATTTAGATGATTTAGCTAGATCTCATGGAAGATGGTACATATATGGCCTGGGAACTGGAAAGATCTAATGCAGCTCTAATGATTTCAGAATATGATGAGTTTAAGGACTATTCCAGTAAGATATTCTATTTATTTCAGGTATTCATTTATATTTTGATAATTGGTGCTTAAGATATGGAGATAAATTAGGGTGAGGTGACCAACACCTATCTGCATTATCCTCCAAACTTACAAAATATGCTACTGGCAGGTAGTTGAATGTAGGGTTTGGTAGGCTGTGAGAGAATAGAATAATATGGATTAAGTATGCTCTTCAGGATTGTCCTAACCAGTGATAGGATGGGTAGGTTTAGCTATCTATCTGGTTTCTTGCATCTCAGACCTTACTTTTGGAATCAGTCTCCTCCTGAAGTATACCTTTTTAATGAGTTCCTTTAGTAAGTCTTTGTCTTTTTTTTTTAATTGAAGTATAATTGACATACAATGTTATATTAGTTTCAGGTATACAACATAGTGATTCCACAAGTCTATACTTTATGCTCTGCTCACCACAGGTGTAGCTACAACACTATTACAGTACCAGCAACGGTCTCTGCTTTTGTCTGAAAGCTTTATTTCACCCTCATATGACTGATAATTTAGCACAGTCTACACTGGTAAATTTGGTTATTTTATCTTGGTACTTTGAAAATATTTTTCCACTGTTCACTGGCACCCATTGTTGTGTTGATAAATCTTCAGAAATTTAATAGTTGTTGCTTTGTAGGGTATGTCTTTCCTTTCTGGTTGTTTTATCTATGGTATTCTGCAGTTTCATGTTGATAAGTTTGAAAAGATTTCTTTTACTTATCCTGGTTGGGCTTCACTTTGCTTCCTGAGTCTGAAGGTTCTTGTCTTTATTCAGTTTTGGAAAATTCTTAGCCATTATCTCATCTACTATCCATTTTGTTTTCTCTCTTCTCTCAGTTCTTGCTAAGCATATGGTAGACCTTCACAGTCTATCCCCATGTCTCTTGATCTTTCTTTCATACTTCCTTTGTCTCTGGGCTGCTCTCAGTAATTTCTTTAGATCTGTCATCCAGTTTACTAATTCTCTCTTCAGTGTGTAATCTGCTTTTTAACCCAAACATTGGCTTTGGTTGCAATTATTAAATTCTTTATTTGTAGAAGTTCTACTTGGTTACTTCTCAAAGCTTCATGGTCATTTTTTAAAAAACAGTATCTTGTTTCTTACTCCTATATTATTTTGTTTAATCATTTTAATAAACTTATTTTATATTCTGTAACCAACAACTCCACTGTCTAAAGTTCACAAGCTTCATTATTTTGTTTGTGGTTTCTGTGGATTCATTCAAGGTGGCTTATTTCCTCAGGTATATTAAAATTATATTTTGGGTACTCATATTTAGCTTTTGAAATCCTGTTTATCCTTGGAAATCCTTTCAGTCCTGGGTTAAGAGTGAACCTGTGCAGTGAGGATTTGTATTTGTTTCGTCCAGGCCTCCAAACACTACCAGCCTGGGACCAGTTTCTTGACTTGAGGTTTCCTGGACAGTATAGGTACTATAAACTTGAACTCTCAAACCCATGTGAGGGAAAGCTTGTGGTTATGAATTCTAAAAGGGAGATTGTTTCCCCCTTCATGCCAAGTCCAGACTAAAACATACTGATGTTTGCTTGTCTCCTTGGGCTGGTACAGGGGATTTTTTTTAATCCCCAGTCTATTCTTGGAGCACATAGCCCTATGAGTTTTCTAGCCTTATGCAGGGTCACTGTCCCAACTCCTTGTATAGGCCCAGGGCCTTGTTTTTGGTCTTCTGTGCAGCCAGTAAAACCACAGAGATTTCTGAGATAGGTACATAACCCTCAGTACAACCATAGCTTCACTATCCTGCTTGCCACTCAGGTTTCTTGCTCCCTCTTTGGGTTGTGTGGAGTTCGGAAGACTATCAGAGGTATTCCTCTTTCTTTCCTGAAAGCTTAGTTATGCCTTTGAAGGGATGTTCTATTTTATCCAGCATTTCAATGTGTTTCATAATGGGACTTTTTCGGGTTATCTAATACTAGTGTGCCATATTGATCTTTGATTCCTTTCTCTCCACATCAACTGGGTTTTTATTCTACATCTATACATAAGTACAATCTAGCTGCCTTCTCCATTTCCACTATCTCCTTAGTGTCCATCATGATTACTGCCTTTCTAGTTCATTTCCCTTCTATTCTTGAATCTGTATACTACATTTTCCACATAGCAATCTAGTGATCTTAAAGTATATGCCGTAGAAAACCTGAACAGACCTATAACCACTAAGGAAATTGAAGCAGTCATCAAAAATCTCCCAAGAAACAAAAGCCCAGGGCCAGATGGCTTCCCAGGGGAATTCTATCAGACATTTAAAGAAGAATTAATACCTATTCTCCTGAAACTGTTCCAAAAAATAGAAATGGAAGGAAAACTTCCAAATTCATTTTATGAGGCCACCATTACCTCGATCCCAAAACCAGACAATGACCCCATCAAAAAGGAGAATTACAGACCAATATCCTTGATGAACATGGATGCAAAAATTCTCACCAAAATACTAGCCAATAGGATCCAACAGTACATTAAAAGGATTATTCACCACGACCAAGTGGGATTTATCCCTGGGCTGCAAGGCTGGTTCAACATCAGCAAATCAATCAACATGATACAATACATTAACAAAAGAAAGAACAAGAATCATCTGATCCTCCCAATAGATGCAGAAAAAGTATTTGACAAAGTACAGCATCCTTTCTTGATCAAAACTCTTCAGAGTATAGGGATAGAGGGTACATACCTCAATATCATAAAAGCCATCTACGAAAAACCTACAGCGAATATCATTCTCAATGGGGAAAAGCTGAGAGCTTTTCCCCTAAGGTCAGGAACGCGGCAGGGATGTCCACTCTCACCACTGCTATTCAACATAGTATTAGAAGTCCTAGCCACAGCAATGAGACAACAAAAAGAAATCAAAGGCATCCAAATCGGCAAAGAGGAAGTCAAACTCTCAGTCTTTGCAGATAATATGATACTGTATGTGGAAAACCCAAAAGACTCCACCCCAAAACTGCTAGAACTCACAGGAATTCAGTCAAGTAGCAGGCTATAAAATCAATGCACAGAAATCAGTGGCATTCCTATACACCAACAACAAGACAGAAGAGAGACAAATCAAAGAGTCGATCCCATTCACAATTGCACCCAAAACCATAAGATACCTAGGAATAAATCTAACCAAAGAGGCAAAGGATCTGTACTCAGAAAACTATAAAATACTCATGAAAGAAATTGAAGAAGACACAAAGAAATGGAAAAACGTTCCATGCTCATGGATTGGAAGAACCAACATTGTGAAGATGTCAGTGCTACCTAGAGCAATCTACACATTCAATGCAATCCCCATCAAAATACCATCCACTTTTTTCAAATGGAACAAATAATCCTAAAATTTGTATGGAACCAGAAGCGACCCCGAATAGCCAGAGGAATATTGAAAAAGAAAAGCAAAGCTGGCGGCATCACAATTTCGGACTTCCAGCTCTATTACAAAGCTGTCATCATCAAGACAGTATGGTACTGGCACAAAAACAGACACATAGATCAATGGAACAGAATCGAGAGCCCAGAAATGGACCCTCAACTCTATGGTCAACTTATCTTTGACAAAGCAGGAAAGAATGTCCAATGGAAAAAGGACAGTCTCTTCAACAAATGGTGTTGGGAAAATTGGACAGTCACACGCAGAAGAATGAAACTGGACCATTTCCTTACACCACACACAAAAATAGACTCCAAATGGTTGAAAGACCTAAACGTGAGACAGGAGTCCATCAAAATCCTAAAGGAGAACACAGGTAGCAACCTCTTCGACCTCAGCCGCAGCAACTTCTTCCTAGAAACATCGCCAAAGGCACGGGAAGCCAGGGCAAAAATGAACTATTGGGATTTCATCAAGATCAAAAGCTTTTGCACAGCAAAAGAAACAGTCCACAAAACCAAAAGACAACCGACAGAATGGGAGAAAATATTTGCAAATGACATGTCAGATAAAGGGCTAGTATCCAAAATCTATAAAGAACTTATCAAACTCAACACCCAAAGACATGAACAGACATTTTTCCAAAGAAGACATCCAAACGGCCAACAGGCACATGAAAAAGTGCTCAACATTGCTCGGCATCAGGGAAATCCAAATCAAAACCTCAATGAGATACCACCTCACACCAGTCAGAATGGCTAAAATTAACAAGTCAGGGAACGACAGATGTTGGCGGGGATGTGGAGAAAGGGGAACCCTCCTACACTGTTGGTGGGAATGCAAGCTGGTGCAGCCCCTCTGGAAAACAGTATGGAGGTTCCTCAAACAGTTGAATTAGAGCTACCATTCGATCCAGCAATTGCACTACTGTATTTACCCCAAAGATACAAATGTAGGGACCCGAAGGGGTACGTGCACCCCAATGTTTATAGCAGCAATGTCCACAATAGCCAAACTGTGGAAAGAGCCAAGATGTCCATCGACAGATGAATGGATAAAGAAGATGTGGTATATATACACAATGGAATATTATGCAGCCATCAAAAGGAATGAGATCTTGCCATTTGCAACGACGTGGATGGAACTGGAGGGTGTTATGCTTAGTGAAATAAGTCAATCAGAGAAAGACATGTATCATATTACCTCACTGATATGAGGAATTCTTAATCTCAGGAACAAACTGAGTGTTACTGGAGTGGTTGGGGGTGGGAGGGATGGGGTGGCTGGGTGATAGACATTGGGGACGGTATGTGCTATGGTGAGCGCTGTGAATTGTGCAAGACTGTTGAATCACAGATCTGTACTTCTGAAACAACGCAACATATTTTAAGAAAAGAGAAAAAGAAGAAGATAGCAGGAGAGGAAGAATGAAGGGGAGTAATCAGAGGGGGAGACAAACCATGAGAGACGATGGACTCTGAAAAACAAACAGGGTTCTAGAGGGGAGGAGGGTAGGGGGATGGGTTAGCCTGGTGATGGGTATTAAAGAGGGCACATTCTGCATGGAGCACTGGGTGTTATGAACAAACAATGAATCATGGAACACTACATCAAAAACAAATGATGTAATATATGGTGATTAACATAACAATAAAAAATTTTTAAAAAAGTATAAGCCAGATCACTTCCCTGCTTGATACTCTTTAATAGCTTCTTGGAGTAAATCCAGACTCCTTAGTATGGCATTCAAGATCCTTTTTGACCTGAATCTTGTCTACTCTAATGTTTTTTCACAGTACAGTACTCTTGCAGTAAGTTCAGGCTACACAGGTCTTCTTAACTGATCATAGCAAGCCCTTTTCTTCCTCCTTTTGCCTCTAATGCTTTCTCCTAGGAGCTTCTTATGTCTCTCTTCTGTTCTCAGTTTAAATGTTCCCTAAAGATGCTTTCTCTGGCCACCGCATCCAAAATAATCTCCCCAGTTTTCTTCTCATACCAGATATCACTAGTTTAATTACTGCATTTGCATATTTGAATGCTCCACAAAGACAAAGTGATTCATATCCATCCTGTATCCCTGATGCCTAAGTGATACATTTTAGAGGCTCAAATATTTGTAGAATCAGTGAATACACTGATGAACTCCTCCCTAGATAAAATATGAAGACCTTAATTTCAAGGAGGTGGGACTTACTTTAGCAGCAAAACATAGTAAGAGTTTGTAAGTAAAATGCAAAATGGATAATGGATGATTTCCCAGAAACAAATGTACTGAAGCGGATTTAAATTAACAGCAATGTTGGTCAGCATCTTTGATCGGCACAGACCTGAATGGAGACAGTGCTAAATTAAATGAGGGACTGGCTCTCTTTCTCAATTTAAACACTCTTCCCGCCCCACCCACCGCCAGGAAGGAAAAAAAAGAGCGAGAGAGAAAGCAAGAAGAGCGGGGTGCACGTGTTCAAACTACGACTCCCAGCAGCCCCAGCGCGAGCCCGCCCTTCGGGAGGTGGTGCGAGTCTCCGCCCAGTGGAGCTTGGGGCTTGGGCCGGCGAGGGGCGGTGTTCTGGCCCCGCCCCTGCCCACTCCCCGCCACCGCCCTCCCCCAGGGTTGTGGCCACGCGCAGCGGCGGCGGTTGTTCCGCTTCCCCTCCGGCCCGGGCCGTCGCCATTGCCGAAGGCTCCCTGCCCTCCCCTCCCGGCGCCCGCGGGGCTCTGCTGCCGCTCGGCCTAGCAGTAGCAGCGGCTGCGCTCCAGCGCGACACGTCTTCCCGCCCCGTTTCCCCTTCCGTCCCCGCCTGCCCCGCGCCGCGCGCTTGCCCGGGGCGGCTCCACAGCCCGCCGGGAGCTCGGACCGAGGCGCCTCGCTGGGGCGGGGACCTTTCCTCGCCTGGGGTAAGTGTGCAGACAGGCCGGGACGCGGGCCGTCGCTCTCTTCCTCCTACCCTCTGCGCGGCCTTGCCGGCGCGAGCGGCCCGCGGCAGCCTACCTGCCGGGGGCAGCTCCGGGGCAGCCGCCACCTGCGTGCTTGGAGCCGCGGCTCTTGGGGCGGTGGCTCATTGTCTGCTCCCCTAGGGCTGTTTTCTTCGGCTTTAGCCCGAAATGGGAAGCTCTCTAGGCTGGCGAAGTCTAACTCTTCCTGGACCCAGCCCTGCCCAGGGCCGTGTCGCGCCACAGGCTCTGCCCACTCTCGATCTCCCTTTCCTCGCGTTGCAGCGTCCTCCTGTTCTCAGTTTACTTTAGTAACGTCTCGGGTTTTAGTCCTCGATTTTTCCTGTCTTACTGAGTCCCAGCCCCTCCTTGCTACCTCTCTGGTCATCTTAGTTTGATTGGTTAGGCATATTACCTCTAGTCCCTTTACTCTTTTTCTAAACTACAATGTGTAATCTCTTCCATATTCCGCGTTAGTAGAAACGTATAGTTTTCCGAGGGTTTGAGGGCCTCGCCTGAGAACCGAGCTTTCGGATCTTCTCGTGATTCTTGTTTGATCTTCAGCCAGGAGGTGAATAGTTGCTTCTTTAGGTAATTTAGGTGAAGGTTGGCTTTTCACCGTGTTTGGCTTTCTTTAAAACAACACACATAGGACGTTGCTACAGAGACTTCGGTGGACTCAACCCTTTGACTAATTCTTTAAAGATAAACTCATCCCAGAACTGAAGTGTGAAAAGTAATTTCTGTTGTCGGTTGGTGTGGGGCTGTAACCTCCTTGTATCTTCATTTTAATTGGAATACTCTAGGCAGTTGTGAGCTTGATTTGTTTCCTCCTTGATAAATCATGCCAACTCCCATTGATATAATTGTTTCAGTTCTACTTTACAGGTTATCTGTAGTTGTTTGTTTTCTTTCTAACCTTAAAAGACAATCAAAATGGCTAGGCCTAAAATTAGACTACGACGAGCTGTGTTTTGGATCAAGGTTGTGCACGTCACGTTTTTCCCCTTCTCTGTTTGACTCTTCCGCTCTTATAAGTAGGCAGGATATTGAAATGTACAAGAATTTGCTTGGGGGGTTTTGTTTTTGTAGGGTTATCCAAAAGAATAACATTAAATAAAATTAGATTGGGATGAAGGCAGTGAATAGTAATTTTTAAAGCAGGTTAGAACTTGTCAACTTTGCCAGAAGCTCTGTGGCATTTGTAAAACACACTTATACTAACTTCTAAGTATCTTTTATGTATATGTGGAAACATGCGTGTATATATAGACACACACACATATATACATATAAATGGAAAGCTTTGTTCATGTTCTATTAATACAGTTATTGATTTAAGGCAATTCTTTCATCCTTAGTTTTTAAATCTTTCTAGCTTTTAATTAGCCAAGAACACTGATTTACATTATGCAAAATGAACCTTAAAATGTTTTTGACTTGTAATATATGCAGGTCTTAAGCCCACTTTCAGGGTTTGGTGAAAGAGGTTGATCTAAATTCAGTGAGTTTTGCTTTTACTAAATACTCCACTTTTACCCAAGTGACTTAGTACTGAGCTTTAATACTTTCATCATTTGATAGTGACAGTTGTCCTTAACTTGAGAGGTCTTGTTGGCCAAAGGGGCTAAGGTATAGAAATGTTGGAGTGTGGAATTTGGTCTGTTGATGTCAGCTTCTCTGTCAGTTCTTGATACTTTTACCAAGGAAGAGTTACTGGATATTCCTCTTCACTTAGGGCTTTGATTCCTGGTTTACTGTTATTCAAAAAGAGAGTTAATCTTCTGGACTTTAATAATAACCTTGCAAACCCAAAATCATAAAGTAACAGTAAGTTTGTATTTGGAGTGTATCTACTAAACAAATGAATAGGGGTTCCAGTGGTTCTCTGATCTTTATGATAGGCAGGCTTCCAAGTAGGCATGGTTAACGCTGGTGTATATTTCTTTCTAATTATACTTTTTTAAAGAAAAAACGTAGAAGTTGCTCAGGTAGCTAAGGATAAACTTTCAGTTATACTTTTTTAAAAAAGAGAACTTGTTCAAATAGATAAAGATAAAATAAGTAGGTACTTTAAGATCATTCCTGTGTTTCTTCTGTCAGTATTGATTCTAATAATCAAGTATAATGTTTCTTTTGACTTTTTTGAAATTTCTCCTTTTGATTAAAACTTGAAAGTAGCTTTAAGGCTTTGGGATTCTGATCAGTTTGTTTTCAAAAGCCCTTCCAGTTACTTAAGAGGGCTAATTCCAGACGAGTCAGAGGGGGCAGGTAAGTTACTTAGAAATCTGAGTTGCCCCTTGTATCCTTCTTGTACCTTGGTAGAAGCAGAAAGAGAAGGAAAAATAGCCCCACTTGCCTTGAAGAAATACTGATTGTTTTCTTCTGTGATCGGAATTTTCACTACTACTTCATTTTAGGATCACTAACCTGTTTAAGGATAGTCATTCTGAACATTCATGCAGGATTTCAGAATTCTAGCCTATTATTATCTTTGAGGTACATTAGTACTTACCATTACATGTGCCTCAAATGGTTAGGTGCTGGAGACCCGGGTTTGAGTCATGGCTCTTCTACTTGACCCTGGATAAGACACGTACTCTTTCCCAAGACTCTTTCCAGGACTCAGTTTTCTTCTTCTGTAAAATGGGGATTGATAGTAATAACAATACAGTACAAATTTCATGGGGCTATTTAAAACAAATGAGATAATGCAGGTAAAGTACTTTGCAAATGCAGTGCTTAAGTTCTTAATAAAGATTATTTAATATTTAATATTAAAATAGGTTTTACATTTAATTGCTTCTGTAGCAAATATTTTGCTCCCAAACTTAGATTTAAGAATGCTTTCTGGAGGGGCGCCTGGGTGGCTCAGTTGATTAAGCATCTGCCTTCAGCTCAGGTCATGATCCTGGGGTCCTGGAATGGAGTCCAGCATCGGGCTCCCTGCTCAGTGGGGAGTCTGCCCCTCCCCCTGCTTGTGCCCACGCGTGCACTCTCTCTCTCAAATATAAATTAAAAATTATTTTTTTTGGAAAAAAGGCTTTGCCACTGATATAAAATACAGGTTTTTCAAATTTTAAAAAGTATGCATATTTCTGATAGAAAATTTGGAGAGTAACAAAGAGTATTAAGAAACAGGACAAAAATCACTTTAGCCTCAGCCCTCAGAAATATACCATCATAACAGACTAGTGTTTTTTTCCTTATTTTTAAATTCCAAAAGCAGCACATGCTTATTGTAAAAGGTTCAAGCAGCTCAATTATTTAGAATAAAAAAGTGAAAGTTGCTCTTTCCTCACTTTCTAGTCTCATTCCTTAGAGCTACCCACTGTTAACAATTTTTTCTTTAAGATTTTTATTTATTTGACAGAGAGAGACAGCCAGAGAGGCAACACAAGCAGGGAGAGGGAGAAGCAGGCTTCCGACAGAGCAGGGAGCCCAATGCGGGGCTCGATCCCAGGACCCTGGGACCATGACCTGAGTCGAAGGCAGATGCTTAACCAACTGAGCCACCCAGGCGCCCCACGATTTTGTTTTCTTTATGCAATTAGAAATAAGCACTATGTGTGTGGTATTAACCAATTTTTCAAAATAAAAGTTCTGGTTATTACATACTCTTTTCCATCTCAATACATATAGTTGTACTTCATCTTTTTAACCGTCGTGATATAGTCCATTGTACTTTGTTTAATTATTCATGTTTTTTTTTTTTAAAGATTTTATTTATTTATTTGACAGAGAGAAAGAGAGAGCATGCACGCACAAGCAGGGGGAGCGGCAGGCAGAGGGAGAGGGAGAAGCAGGCCAGAGCAGGGAACTGGATGCGGGACTCAGGATCCCAGGACCCCGGGATCATGACCCAAGCCAAAGGCAGTCGCTTAACCAACTGAGCCACCCAGGCACCCTATTCATGGTTATTTATGTTACAGTAATCCCCCCTGTCCGCAGGGGATATGTTCCAAGACCTCCAGTGGATGCCTGAAGCCATGGTTAGAATGAAGCTTATATATACTATGTTTTTGCCTACACATATATACCTGTGATAAAGTTTACTTTATAAATTAGACACAGTAAGAGATTAACAACAGTAACTGATAATTAAATAGAACAGTTATAAACAGTAGGGTGTAATTACAGTTATGTGAATGTGGTCTATCTCAAAATATCTCATTGAACTGTACTCAACATTTCTTGTGATGATGTGAGATGATAAAATGCCTACATGATGAGATGAAGTGAGGTGAATGGCATAGGCACTGTGATGTAGCGATAGGCTACTATTGACCTTCTGGCGATACCTCCGAAGTGGGATCCAGGTGGCAGTTGACTCCTGGTAACTGAAACTGCAGAAAGAAACCATGGTAAGAGGGGACTACTGTACAGATCTTCATCAACTTACAAGGGAGTTTTGTCCCGATAAACCCATTGTAAGTTGAAAATGGCATAAGGCGAAACATAGCTTAGCCTGTCCTACCTTAAACGTGCTCAGAGCACTTAGCTTAGCCTACAGTTGGACAGAACCCTCTAACAATGTCTATTTTATATTAAAGTGTTGAATATCTCATGTACTTTATTGAGTAGTACACTAAAAGTGAAAAATAGAATGGTTTTAAGTGTATGAGTTGTTTATCCTCTTGATCACGTGTCTGACTGGGAGCTGTGGCTCGCTGCCACTGCCCTGTGTCACAAGACAGTATGGTACTGCGTATTTCCAACCCTGGCAAAAGAGCAAAATTCAAAATACGGTTTCTACTCAATGTGGAGACTTCACTTTCACATCTTCATAAGGATGAAAAACTAAGTCAAACCATGGTAGGTTAGGGACAGTCTTTATTCTCTCAATTTTGAGCAAGTAAAACTGGAGCCTTAATGAGCTTCCTTATATCTTTGTGCATATGCATATGTATACAAGTATTTCCATAAAAAGGATTCTTAAATGTGCATTTTAAGTTTCAATAGATGCCAAATTGCTGTCCAAAAGTCTGTATCAATCTATACTTCATCAAATTGTAGAAGCTCTTCATACACAATAGGTAATAATCCTTTACCTTCTCTTTAGGAAGATCTTTCCCATTTCACCTTTATCAAAAAACATTCTTCTGAATAGTTGTTGTATTGGGGTGCCTGGCTGGCTCAGTCAGAGGAGCATGCGACTCTTGATCTCAGGGTTGTGAGTTCGAGCCCCACGTTGGGTGTAGAGGTTACTTAAATAAATAAAACTTTAAAAAATAATAATTGTATTTTAATCTTAATCCTTCTGAAATTTGTGTGGGGGCAAGTAAGAGTTTTAACAATATAAAATAGCTTGGCTACTGAAATGAAATACGGGTATAGACAAAATATTAAGAGTTTTAGGTTGCTGTGAAAATAAATCTATTATAGAAATTCAGGGAGTAATATTGTAATGGTTTTATTGTAAGCATCACATCTGAAGAGGAAAAGTAACCTTTCCTTCCTTTCTAATAGTTACAGTATTTATTTCTGTTTTAGGGTTTTATTACATTGACCAGAATTTCCAAGACATGGTTCAGTAAGAGAGGTGATAATTGTCTTAGAATATCTCTGGTATTTTTACAATTAAGGATAATGGCAGCTGTTGGTTTTAGAAAGAGATTCTTTAGAGAGAGAGTCTTTTCCAACTTTACAAAAAATAGGAATGGCTTCTGAATTTTATCAAATGTTTTTGTAACACTTCTTTGGGTGATGCTAAGGTTTTTCTTCTTTTAACTGCTAATAAGAGTATATATTAATAAATTTGGTAATAGCCAAAGGTACCCAAAGGCACGTATTATGAGGAACCAAAACCCCACTCATGTTAGTCCAGTGTACAGAATTTATTAAAAGAGTAGGAAAAACATCTCAGAAATTTAGTTTAATAGGAGTATACAGGCCATATGGTAACGTCTGAAGTTACTTCTGTAGAATCTTGAGGAATCCTCACTTTTTTATGAGTCAGTTTTGATCATTTATATTTTTCCAGATTATATATATTTTTTGATTTTCAAAATTTGTTATATGAATGTATGTATGTTTTATCATTAAAATCTGTGGTGTTTATTTCCATCTTTTATTGTGATTTTGTTATTTTTCTTGATTTGCCAAATGTTCATCTAGTTTTTTTTTTAATCTACTTAGTTTTTAATAACCAGCTTTCAGATTTATTCTGTTGGTTTTCTGTTTTCTGATTCCCTGATTTCTACTTTTCTCTTTATTTTGCTTTTCTTGCTTTTCTTCATTTTTTTATGCTTTTTTTTTTAGAGAGAGGATGAGTGGGTGGCAAGGGGGAGCGGGAGAGGGAGAGAATCTTAAGCAGTCTCCATGCCCAGCATGGAGCCTGATTTGGGACTTGATTTCACAATCCTGAGATCATGACCTGAGCCAAAATCAAGAATTGGATGCTTAACCCACTGAGCCACCCAGACACCCTGTTATGCTTTCCTAACTCAAATTCTTAGTTCCCTTTTTTTTTAATAATGAAGACATTAATGCTCTTAATTTGCCTCTGAGTACAGCTTTGGCTGCACTCTATAATTTACATGAATCATGTACTTATATTAATTACTTTCCAAATAGTTGTTATTTCTAGTTTGATTTCCTCTTTGCCTGAGAGGTATTTAGGACAGTTCTATTTTCTTTCATTGTTGTCAATGACTATAGTCTTCTAAACTGTCTTTCAGATTTACTGAGTTTTTTTTTTTAAGATTTTTATTTAAGTGAGAGAGCACACACATGCCCACGAGTGGGGGTAGGGGGCAGAGGGAGAGGAGAGAGAGAACCTCAGAAATCATGACCTGAGCTGAAGGCAGACAGTTAACCGACAGCCACCCAGGCATCCCTGTTTTTTTGTTTTTTGTTTTGTTTTTAAATGATTTAAAGCATAATCCAATTGGTAAGTGTTCTGTGAAAACTTAAAGATTTTTCTGTTTGCAGAGTATATATATAACTATTCAAATTATCTTATTTGGTTTATTCCTTTTTAATGGTTCTTATTATAAGACTCAGTCTTCATTAGTTTTTTGTGGGGTTTTTTTTTGTTTTTTGTTTTTTTGAGAGAGTGAGCCTGTGTGAGCATGTATACACACATGTGGAGGCGGGCAGAGGGAGAGAGGGAGAATCCCACACAGGTTCCACACTTCAGTGCAGAGCCCAATGCAGGGCTTGATTTCATGATCCCAGGGTCTTGGGATTCAGTCCTGCATCAGGCTCCTTGCTCGGCAGGGAGACTGCTTCTCCCTCTGCCTACCGCTCCCCCTGCTTGTGCTCTCTTCTCTCAAATAAATAAATACATCTTTAAAAAAGAGTGGGACGCTCAACTGACTCAGGCACCCAGCCTTCATTAATTTTTAAATCTTAATCTGTCAAAGATTAAGAGGGTCACATTGTTTCTAAGAGCTTGTTCTCACATTGGGACCTTTACATTTTTGTTTCTTCTGCCTGAATACCGTCTTCCCTTCATACATTACTGTTTCAAAGGGGCCTTACCTGATCAGTCATCTAAAATAGCCTCCACCTACTCCACTCGGTATCTAACTTCTTGCTCTTCTGTGTCTGTCTTTATAGCACTTTCATCTGACATTATTTGGCTTCTTTCATTTTCTTGTTTCTCTATTTCTTTGCTGTTACTCTGTTTAGAACTTAGAACATGTGGGCATGCAGTAAGTATATGTTGGTTGGATGTCAGTTTCTTTCATTTCTAATGATTTTTAATTTTTTAATACTTCATTTTATATAGCAATTTTGTGAAAGCAAAATTGAGTAAAAAGTACAGAGTTCTTGTATACCTCAAGCTCTCCCTTACTCCCAGTACCCCTTCCCCCACCATCAACATCTCACCATGTGTGATTCAGTTGTTTTAATTGATAAACCAACATTGACACATCATTATCAACCAAAGTCCATAGTTTAGGGTTCATTCTTGATATTGTACATTCAATGGGTGTGGACAAATGGTGGATGTTGACATGTATCCATCATTACAGTGTCATACAGAACAGTTTCCCAGCTCTAAAAATCTCCTGTGTTCCACATATTCATCCCTCCCTTCTCCCTAATTCCTGGCAACCACTAGTCCTTTTGCTGTCTCCATAATATTGCCTTTTCTGGAATGTCCTATAATTGGAATCATGCAATATGTAACCTTTTCAACTTGCAATATGCATTTAAGTTTCCTTCATGTCTTTTGATGGCTTGATAGCTCATTCCTTTTTAGCAGTGAATAATTTCCATTGACTGGATGTACTGCAATTTGTTTATTCATTCACCTGCTGAAGGACATCTTGGTAGCTTTCACATTTGCCAATTATGAATAAAATTGCTATAAACATCTGTGTTTCATTTTTGTATGGATATAAGTTTTCAGCCGGTTTGAGTAAATACCAAGGAGCATAATTGCTGGATTGTATGGTAAGAGTATATTTAGTTTTGTAAGAAATGTCTTTCAAAATGGCTATACCATTTGCCTTTCCACCAGTCATGGGTGGGAGTGTTCCTACTGCTCAGCATCTTCATGAGCATTTGATGTTGTTAGTGTTTGGGATTTTAACTATTCTGATAGGTATGTAGTGGTATCTCATTGTTTTGATTTGCAGTACTCTAATGATTGATGTTGAGCATCTTTTTGCATGCTGCTTTTCCATTCGTGTATCACCTTTGGTGAGGTATCTCTTCGGAAATTATGCATGTTTTTAAATTGGGTTGTTAATTTTTATATTGTTGAGTTTTAAGAGTTCTTTGTATATTTTATATCTGGTATTTCTTTTGCAGGTATTTTTCCCCAATCTGTGGCTTGTCTCTCATTCTCTCAACTCTAATGATTTTTATCATGTATTTTGATGCAGTATATTATTCGATGCATGTGTAAGTTACCTACTGCTAAAGATCTCATTATCAATTATACTTAATAAAAATAATCATCATACTTTCTGAGTCTTGTATTTTACTTAAATTCCTGTCTGTACTAAATGTCCTTGTTCAATAAATTATCCAACTTTGTCTTTCCATGCCAATTTGTTTTAGTTGTGTCTTTTTAAAATTACATGTATTTATTTATTTGAGAGAGAACACGTGGGAGTGTGCACTTGAGCAAGCAGGGGAAGGGGCAGAGGGGGAGGCAGAGAATCCCAAGCAGACTCCGTACTGAGCATGGAACCCAACGTAGGGCTTGATCCCATGACCCTGAGATGACGTGAACCAAAACCAAGAGTGGGCTTAACTGACTGAGCCACCCAGACAACCCTCTAGTTTATTTTTGTTTTAATTCAAAGTGAATGCTTAAAACACTTATTTTCATCATGAATTCTTTTGGGTGTGTTTCTATCATTTTATTTAATGTTTTCTGCTTTTTAATGATTCATTGCTGCTGCTTTAATTGTAAAATATACGTAAGATATCTTAACCATTTTTACATATACAATTCTATAGCATTAAGTACATGTACATTGTTGTACATCCATCACCACCACTTTTTCATCTTCCCCAACTGTACCGGTATACTCATTAAAAACTAACTCCCCATTCCTCCTTACTCCCAATCCCTGGTAACATCTCTCTAATCACTTTATGTCTCTTACGGTTTTGCCTATTCTAGATGATTCATGTAAGTAAAATCATACCATATTTGTCCTTTTGTGTTTGGTTTGTTTCACATAGCGCATGATGTTTTCATCCTTGCTGTAGAATGTATTAGTACTTCATTCTTTTTTAAGGCTGAATAATAATACTCCATTGTATATCTACACTTGACCCTTGAACAATGTGGGGATTAGGGGTGTCAGCCCCTGCACACACAGTCCAAAATCTGTGTATAACTTTTGACTAACCTCCCCAAAACTTTACTAATAGCCTGCTGTTGACCAGAAGCCTTACCAATAACATGAACAATAATTAACACATAATTTGCATGTTATATATGTTATAGATTGTATTCTTATGATAAAGTAAAAATGTTACTCAGAAAATCATAAGGCAAGTATATCTATATAGTACTGTATCAGAAAGCTGGCATACAATGCACAGTTCAAACCTGTGGTGTTCAAGGGTCAGCTGTGTATCACATTTTGTTTATCTAGTCATCTGTTGGTGTTTTCTCGTTTTTGATTTATAAATTATATTTTTTGCTTTTATCTCACTTATTTGGAATTTATACATCTTATTTTTAAGTCCACTAATTATAGTTTAAATGAATTCAAGTATAAATCTAAATTTAAAAAAAAATGTTCTGGTTTGTCAGTCTAAAAGAAAACTATACTTCGGGTTTTCCTGTATTAGAAGACTAGCTTCTCTTCTTAAATCCACCCTCACTTTATCTGCTTTTCCTCTTCATGGTGAACTTGGAACTTTGTTCGTATATTTTTTTACCCATTTCATGTTTTTAACTTCATCTTTCAAGTCTTTTATCTTGGTAATTACATTCAATGTTAACACAAATTATTTAAATTTTATTTAGATGGAGTTGGTGCTCATTGCCATTTTTCTCAGGCTTACATTTAAGGTGATTCATCATGTTTGTCAACTAGCATTTTCAGCTAATTTTTTTTAAGATTAATTTATTTGAGAGAGTGCACAAGAGGGTGGGGAGGGGTGGAGGTAGGGAGAGAGAATCCTCAAGCAGGTGCCCCCTTATTTTTTTCTTTTTATTGAAATATTTTGACAGATCATGTCTTTTATACATGTTCATTAATGTTGCCTGATACATTAGCTCCTTATAATCTTTGTACTTGGTTCTTTTTTCATTTCCAGAAATATTTTTGGTTACTTTGTTTTAGTTCTGTTTTCTTTCTTGAAAATACTTACAATAATTAGGTTGGCTTGTCATTTCTGTCCTTTGTGTGAGCTTCTCAAATGTTGTCTTACCACTCATTTGATTTTCCTTTATCTCTTCCAGTGTAGGCTTTACTTCTGCTATTGAAATTTTAGCTTCTTTATATCCTTTAAAAATTTACGCCACTCCCTTTTCTTTTTTTTTATTTTTTATTTTTTAAATATTTTATTTATTTATTTGAGAGAGAGAATGAGATAGAGTACATGAGAGGGGGGAGGGTCAGAGGGAGAAGCAGACTCCCCACTGAGCAGGGAGCCCAATGCGGGATTCGATCCTGAGACTCCAGGATCATAACCTGAGCCAAAGGCAGCTACTTAACCAACTGAGCCACCCAGGCACCCTCCCTTTTCTTCTTAAATTACTTTCATTTTATCTTTGGCTTTTCTTTCCATATATGCCTGTTTTCATAGTTTGCCAGACTGTTTGGAAGTTAGTTCTGTGTCTTGTCTTGAGGTGATTCATCATCTAAGTCAGACTCTGCTTCATGTGATGGGTAATTATCTTTTCTTGTGCTACATTATTTTTTGTTGGGCTCAACAAAAATTGTTTAATGTTTTTTCTCCTTTATCTTTGGATTGTAACTTATATGTTATCTGATGTACATTTGTTAGAAGTGTTTGTGGGTTATCCTTGCTATAGTTGGCTGGGATTCTGGTTGAAACCTCTTAGGTGTATTGCCGAAGGATACATAGCTCCTAGCCTGAGTTCCAGTGATTAATAAACATTGATCTAATATGGTAGTTCTGGTGGGATCTTATCCTGCCCTGGTTTCTAACTTGTGCTATTAGGGCTCTTCTGATTCTAGCCTTATAACCACAACACAACACTTTGCTTATATGACTGCACCTCTCAGGAAGCCACGTGCCAATCCATGTTTCTCTGTGCTTATACAGCTCCACCTGAACCTTACATACACACAGACACATAGACACTTGGTTTTTCTGGAACTTGCATGGTAAACTCCTAAATATATGTGGAAAGATCAGAGGGGAAAATAAGGATCTCTGGCTGCCACAAAACCCACCTCTGCATAGCAAGAAACAGCTTAGCAAGGGTGGCTAACTAGTTCATTGCTTTGAGGCTGACTTTGGGTCTCTAAATAAAAGCAGAGAGGGACAAGGTGTCTTCGTATCTTCTTTTAGGCAGATGGTTGAACTTCGTTTTATGAAGCAGAGCATGGCTGGGTCATGAATCTTCTCAGTGAAGATTGACCTTATAGTTAATGAAAATCCTTCAAAGGTCTGATATAAATTGTTTTCATGAAAATTTGGGATAGACTATGTGGGTGGCTGATTTGATACCATTTTTTAATGAGAATAAGCCAGCTCCAGTTTTTGTTTAACTTAGATAACCACCCAAGGAATCAAGTAATCCATCTGCTGTTAACCATTTTTTAGTCAAATATCTTATTTTATTTTATTTTTAAAGATTTTATTTATTTATTTACGAGAGAGGGAACACAAGCCAGGGGGAGTGGGAGAGGGAGAAGCAGGCTTCCCGCTGAGCAGGGAGCCCGATGCGGGGCTCCATCCCAGGACCCTGGGATCATGACCCGAGCCGAAGGCAGACGCTTAACGACTGAGCCGCCCAGGTGCCCCAGAGGTCTTATTTTAGATTGATAGATTATCACTTTGATAGTAGGAAATGGTATCTTGTTTCAATTTGCATCTCTCTGAGGTTGAACACATTTCATAAATTTATTGCTCCCCCCTTTTTTTTCATTTTGAATTGCCATTTGTGGTTTGTGACCAAAGCTGCTGCTGTTTTTTGTTTTGTTTTGTTTTTTGTAATCTTTGTTGTTCCTTAACTTCCCCATTCCCTACCTTACAGTCATTTTGAAGCATTTCTGAGCCTTGCCCCTTCTTTCATGCTTGGTCATCGTTTCACTTTTTCAGTGTGGTGATTGGGTGAAAGCCAAGGGGAAAAAGAAAAAAAAAGGATCACATTTAGATTACTACATTTCTTTACACACACTGCTTCCTCTGTATATAGGGACCTTCCTCTCTTTCCTTGCCTGGCAAATTCCTTCTCATCCTTCAAATGCCAAGTCTGATTTCTTGGCCTAATTACTCATAAAAATGGGAGCTGCGGGTCCTGTTTTCCATTGTTTCCCACACATCCCTATCAGCTCTTACCTTATTCCACAGTAGTTGTCTGATGCCAGCTCAGGGGGCACTGAATCATAGTTATCATTGATCTCTAGCATCTGACGCAGTGTAGGCACAAAATAAATATTTGACTTAAGAGAGACTAAGGTTTTTTCCTTCAACTGTGTCATTTCCCTGCTTCTAGGCTGAAAATATAAAAAACAAGTCTTTCTGGGAAGTGGAGTTACAAATATTTTTTTTGTTTAGATTTATTCTCATCTGGGCTTTTTGTTTTTGTAACGATCAGGCACTACTTTTGAGAATAAGAAATACTTAAAACCACTCTCTCAGACTTCCAGCTGCTCCCTGTTGCCCAGCACCTGTGATGTTTTGGCCCTACTCTACAATCTGATTCTTCACTACTTGCTGCCGTATGCCTTCTTGCCTCCTTGCTGTCTCAGGAACGAGATCATACTTACTTGTTCCTACTAGGGCCTGTTGTCTGGAATCCCATCTTCTGGATGGGAATGTGATCTGTTGTAAATTGAGGACTGTAATGGGGATTGAGTAGTGAGAATGTAGACTATTTATTGTCCTGCTGGTCTTACACTGAATATATGATGGTTAAGGTGAGGTTTTATCAATTGTGAGGATCCAAATAAATAGAGCATTTAATTATCTTAGTTCTAGAATAGTGATCTGAAAGAAGACAGAATAGTGACCGTTTCTTCAAATTTTGCTGAGTCCCCTCCAGCCTAAAAAAGAAAAAACCTTCACTTGATTCTTATGCCATCACAGATAAACTTTTCATTGGTTGATTTAGTCATTCAACAATTGCTCATGTAGATGAACTGGATACAATACTAGGTGTTAGTGATGTAGTGGTCAACAAAATACTGAATCCATGCTTGTAGAGTTTATAACATAGTTAGGGAAGATAGACATTTAAAAAGCAAATCCAGTGTGATGAATGTTAAGACAAAGCAAAGAAAATAATATGCATGGGTTGGGAGAAGGTGTCTGAGAAGGTTTTCTAAAGAAACTGACGTTTAAGGCCAATACTTGAAGTGGGTGTTTGACAGGTGGAGCTGGTGGACAGAAAGTAGCGTGACCAACTCAGTACCAGTTTGCTGAGGCCTTTAGTACTGGTTTAGTACTGGTTTAGTACTGAAAGTCTGGTGTCCCAGGGAAGTAGAATGATTGGTCAGTGAACAGAAAAGCTTCCTAGGAGGTCATGTCTGAAGGCCTGAGATGGCTATTAGAAAAACTGAAAGAGTGGATAAAACTACAAAAGAACTCTTTAAAACTGCAAAGAAATGAGTATGGAAAGTTAGGGGCTTGATCATGCATGTACTGTTGAGCTTTATCTTCAGTCTCTCACCTGAAGGCTTTAAGTAGGACACTGATGTGACAAAGTTTAATGTACTTTAAAGTTGTTCCTTCCCTGCAGTGTGAAGAATAGACTGGGAGCAGCTGAGAGTGCATTTGGGGATAATAAATGACCGTGATTAAGTCCTAGGCTGCAGTGACTTAGAAGTTTTGAGAGGCATGGATAGTTTTGAGAATTAGGATATTTAGAGTGTGAAAGCCTGAAACAAGTGATTTTCAAAAATCGTTTTCCTCCAAGAACATTAATTTCTTAAAAATGGAAAAACTGAACATTTTTACCTCCATATTTTCCTGTCACCTGATAGAAATTTTACTAGCAGAACACATAATCCAGACAGCAGTTTTGTTTTGTTAAATGATGACGGCCAGTCTTGAACAGCAGCAGAGAATATAGGAGGCCTGGCTTTGAAATTATGAAGATGATTCTTTTTCTGAACACAGCAAGAAGTGTGACCTTAAGTAGTTTTGTCACCTTGAGAGTAGTCCCACTGCAAGACTATATGATCATTCCAGCCATTCTTCATGTGATTAGAAGTCTTCTTTTTTTTTTTTTAAAGATTTTATTTATTTATTTGAGAGAGAGAATGAGATAGAGAGAGAGCATGAGAGGGGAGAGGGTCAGAGAGGGAGAAGCAGACTCCCCGCTGAGCAGGGAGCCCGATGCGGGACTCGATCCCAGGACCCTGGGATCATGACCTGAGCCGAAGGCAGTCGCTTAACCAACTGAGCCACCCAGGCGCCCCTAGAAGTCTTCTTTTTAAATTACTCTAGGAGACTGCAGCAATTTCTTTAGATTTGCTTCTTCCCCAGAGGTGAACCCTCCATCTCTGCCTTTGTTTCCATCATTCCCTTTCTTTCTGGGTCTACATCTGCCCCACCGTGGCTTCTTTTCCCGTAAATTAAAACAAAAAAGAGAGAGAGAGAATTCATAAATGATAAAATCCACACTTTAAAAGGTATACAACTAAGTGGGTTTTGTTTTGTTTTTCTGTATTTGTAAGATTGCATAATCATCACCACTCTCTAATTCTGGAATGTTTGTATTATCACAGAGAAATCTTGCACCCGCTAGCAGTCACTCATTTTACCCCAACTGCTCCCCCTTGTCCCAGGCCACCATTCATATATTTTCTGTCTCTATGAATTTGTCTGTTCTGGACATATAAATAGATTCACATAAAATGTGGTCTTTTGTGGCTGGTTTCTTCCATTTAGCACAGCGTTTTCAAGGTTGATCTATATCCTAGCATGTATGAATACTTCATTTCTTTTTATGGCTAAATAATACTCCATTGTATGGGTATACCACATTTTTTTTTATCCATTCGTCAGTTAATGAAAATGGGGTTGCTTTCACTCTTTGACTGTTAGATGAATAGTGCCTCTGTGAACATTTGTCTATAGGTTTTTGTGTGGACATATTCTTATTTCTTTTGAGTGTATACGTAGGAATGGAATTGCTGAGTCATAGGGTAACTCCATGTTTAACCTTTTGAGGAGCTACCAGGCTGTTTTCCAAAGCGACTGTACCATTTGGCAGTCCTGCCAGCACTGTGTGAGGGTTCCAATTTCTCCCTGTCCTCACTAACACCTGTTACTTTCTGTCTTTTTGAATGTAGCCATCCTACTGGGTGTGAAATGGTATCTCACTGGGGTTTTAATTTGCATTTTCCTAATGGCTAATGATGTCGAGTATCTTTTAATGGGCTTATTGGCCATTTGTATATCTTTTGAGAAATATGTATTCCGATCCTTTGGGAAAGAATTTTCAGAGTTGA
This sequence comes from Callorhinus ursinus, assembly GCF_003265705.2. NCBI lineage: Eukaryota > Metazoa > Chordata > Mammalia > Carnivora > Otariidae > Callorhinus > Callorhinus ursinus. Next base: position 62,420,698 of record NW_027397063.1, read on the forward strand.
GTGGTTTAGAGCAGTGCCTCTCAGAATCTTCTGGTAATAAACTAATAACTTTTGTAAAGTACTATAAAATGGAAATGAAAGAAAAACCAGACATAAAAAATACAAGTCCCTTTTGTTGTTGTTAGGGTCAACAGCAAATTACTGTGTCAAATTGCTCGGAAAGTATCTAAACACTGTTTCTCAATTTCTGTCTTTCATTGAGTACTGGTAAAGGAAATAGCCAGTTCATGTAGCACTCTTTGAGTGGTACTGCTTTAAATTACTAAAAGGCATTTGAAAAGTAGCGCAACTTTTTCTGTGTTTGAACTCAAGGCAATAGATTGTTTCCTGTATTTTCTGTACTTCCAGCTCCAGCTCCCAATTCTAATTTGCTATTGAGGTAATCCCACAGAGGGCTGGTTTTGAGGCTTAATGAAAAGAAGCATTTCATACAGATTTTACATAAGTTACGTTTTATTGGGATAAGCTAGAGGGTCCAGTTTCAGCAGAAGATAAGGCACATGAGATTTGCAGCCAGTGAGGGCAGCCTTCTGACCATTTCCCAGTTTTCCTCATAGGAGATACCCTCAGTGTTGATGACACTGTGCTTGTGGAAGGGGGGTTTCTAATAGGTATTCAGAAGCACAGAATGCAGGTTTACCGTAAAGCTCGTATACTTCCAACCCTGAAATTCCACCATAGTTATCTTACTTGTTTGTAAATAAATAACTTATCACTTGGCTGTAACGTCCTTGTTCTAAGCATAATTTCTTAACTCATTGTTTATAGTTATACAAAAATAAGCTTTATTCATCCTCAATCTCTTTTTGACCCTGTAGGCATTAACAGTCTGTGAGCATGAGCAGCTCATTATCTCCTGTCTTAAAAGGTCTGGGAGGTCTGAGCATGCAGGCTGTCTCTGAAACCTTATAGACTAGGGACACCAAGGAATGCATTCTTATGCCATCCTAATTATTTATGTTTTGGGTGGTGAAATTCTGAAACAATTGTGGGTCATTAGAAAGTATTTTATTTGTTTATAGTGCCCTTAGACTAATGAGTGTGTATAGAGTATTTTTTAATCATTTGAAGTGAGTTTAAACATTTGTTAGTCCCTCTGTAATAATGCTTTTAATTTGGCATTATTTTGGACAATGTCAGATTGATACAGCAAATTAAGAAAAGTGTTCCTTACCAGCCAAGAGTTTAAAATCTTGTAGAAAAAGAGAAGAAAGATGCCAGTGATTGAAGTACAAAGAAGAGTGTAAGTGTAAAACTTATGGATGGCACTGTATCATTCTGGGTCCAATCAGGAGAGAAACCACGTAGTAATTTGACCATGGAAAGAATTATTGACTATAACAGAGTGGAATAATGAGGTAAGAAGTAAATAGAACTCTAAACAATATGGGAATAGCAGGTAAGGAGCAGCTGCTGCCCCTAGGGCTCATATCTCAGCACCTAGAAAGGAGCCCTCCCTCCCCCAGAGGTGAGATCTAGACCTTGTTGGAGAGCATGGCTGTGGATCCCTGAATGGTAGGTAGAGGTGCTGTGTGGGCAGAACTTGCTAGACATCTGTTCTCTAGGGTACCAGAGAAAGTTGTTGACAGGAAGGTATTAACTCCACTACAAAAGCTCCCAAAAAGAGTGGGGAGAAGCTGTTGGCTGCTGGATATGCAGCTGGTCACCTAGCAGTACAGAAGCCTGGTACTGGAGGAATTTGGGAAGCAAACACACCAGAACCAGGAAGCAAAACTTTTCTCCTACACTGTCTCTTCTGCGCCCTCTACTGATAAAGCTTAATATCGTGCCAGCCGGCCAAGGAAAAACACTTAAAGGTCCCAGATTTATTTTCAGAGTGGACAAGAGGGATGAACTTGGAATTGAGAGCCACTAAATCAGTAACTAGCATGGGATCGATATTAGTGCTGTCAGAGCTCATAGGAGTAGAGCTCCTATGAGATTATGACTGTTGAAGAAGTAGTGGTATATGAAAAAGCTCTTGAAGATCAAGAGCTTTTCTTTTTTAATTCAACTATAGTTGACATACAACATTATGTTGCTTTCAGGTGCACAGCATAGTGATTTGACACTTCTATACGTTATGAAATGCTCACCACAATAAGTGTGGTTACCATCTGTCACCAGACAATGTTATTAAAATATTATTGACTCTATTCCCTGTGCTAGACTTTTCATCCCTGTGACTTACTTATTTTATAACTGGAAGTTTCTACTTCACTTTCACCTTCACCATTTCGCCCAAGGTTGGTGGTGGTGGTGGTTGTTTTTTAATTGAAGATAACTGTTTTTTCCTCATTACATGTTCTTTTTTTTAAAATTTTTTATTATTACGTTAATGACCATATATTACATCATTAGTTTTTGATGTAGTGTTCCATGATTCATTGTTTGTGCATAACACCCAGTGCTCCATGCAGAATGTGCCCTCTTTAATACCCATCACCAGGCTAACCCATCGCCCTACCCTCCTCCCCTCTAGAACCCTCAGTTTGTTTTTCAGAGTCCATCGTCTCTCATGGTTCGTCTCCCCCTCTGACTTACTCCCCTTCATTCTTCCCCTCCTGCTATCTTCTTCTTCTTCTTTTTTCTTAACATATGTTGCATTATTTGTTTCAGAAGTACAGATCTGTGATTCAACAGTCTTGCACAATTCACAGCGCTCACCATAGCACATACCCTCCCTAATGTCTATCACCCAGCCACCCCATCCCTCCCACCCCCCACCACTCCAGCAACACTCAGTTTGTTTCCTGAGATTAAGAATTCCTCATATCAGTGAAGTCATATGATACATGTCTTCCTCTGATTGACTTATTTCACTCAGCATAACACCCTCCAGTTCCATCCACGTTGTTGCAAATGGCAAGATCTCATTCCTTTTGATGGCTGCATAATATTCCATTGTGTATATATACCACATCTTCTTTATCCATTCATCTGTCGATGGACATCTTGGCTCTTTCCACAGTTTGGCTATTGTGGACATTGCTGCTATAAACATTGGGGTGCACGTACCCCTTCGGATCCCTATATTTGTATCTTTGTGGTAAATACCCAGTAGTGCAATTGCTGGATCGTATGGTAGCTCTATTTTCAACTGTTTGAGGAGCCTCCATACTGTTTTCCAGAGGGGCTGCACCAGCTTGCATTCCCACCAACAGTGTAGGAGGGTTCCCCTTTCTCCACATCCCCGCCAACATCTGTCGTTTCCTGACTTGTTAATTCTAGCCATTCTGACTGGTGTGAGGTGGTATCTCATGGAGGTTTTGATTTGGATTTCCCTGATGCCGAGCAATGTTGAGCACTTTTTCATGTGTCTGTTGGCCATTTGGATGTCATCTTTGGAAAAATGTCTGTTCATGTCTTCTGCCCATTTCTTGATTGGATTATTTGTTCTTTGGGTGTTGAGTTTGATAAGTTCTTTATAGATTTTGGATACTAGCCCTTTATCTGACATGTCATTTGGCCCTTTATCTGACATGTCATTTGCAAATATTTTCTCCCATTCTGTCGGTTGTCTTTTGGTTTTGTGGACTGTTTCTTTTGCTGTGCAAAAGCTTTTGATCTTGATGAAATCCCAATAGTTCATTTTTGCCCTGGCTTCCCGTGCCTTTGGCGATGTTTCTAGGAAGAAGTTGCAGCGGCTGAGGTCGAAGAGGTTCCTACCTGTGTTCTCCTTTAGGATTTTGATGGACTCCTGTCTCACGTTTAGGTCTTTCAACCATTTGGAGTCTGTTTTTGTGTGTGGTGTAAGGAAATGGTCCAGTTTCATTCTTCTGCGTGTG
>NW_027397063.1:62429485-62596926 GCF_003265705.2 Callorhinus ursinus
AGTGTGCCCCCAGAGAAAAGCAGTCACTCCCATCTCCCTGGTCTCTGGCCACACTCCGTGCTCACCCGGCCTGTGACTGAGCGTTTGTATCTCTGGCACCCGACCCCGTGTGGAGTCTCCAAACCCAGCAGATCCCTGCGGTGCGTTCCCGCGCCGCTACCCCCCGGGGAGAAAGGGAAGTCTCCCCGGCTCTGCTGCTTGTTGGGTCCCTGCTGGAGGAGCAGTGGCCCGACTGGGCCGCGGATCACAGTTTATGGCAACCCCGAGCTGAGAGCCCACACCTCGGCTCCGTCTCTGCAGCCGGCTTCCCCGCTTCGATACCTGGGAGCTCTGCTGCACTCAGGCACCCCCGGTCTTTCTGTGACCCTGAGGGTCCTGAGACCACATTGTCCCGGGAGGATTCCATCCTCCGCTTAGCCACTGGAGCGACGTCCCTCAGCGCATCCGACTTCTAAAAGTTCCGATTTTGTGCTCTGCGGCTCTATCACTTGCCAGAAGCGGCCGACGGAGGCCCCCTCCCCCGCCGTCTATCCTTCCGAATATCGCCTCAGATTCACTTCTCCGCATGTCCTACCTTCCAGTAAGTGGTCGCTTCTCTGTTCAGAGAGTTGTTGCTACTCTCCTCTTCAATCTCCTGTTGAGTTCGTAGGTGTTCAGAATGGTTTGATCCCTATTCAGCTGAATTCCTGAGACCAGATGAAATCTAGGTCTCCTACTCCTCCACCATCTTGCCCCAATCAAAATCTTAAGGGACTTTTTCTAGGAGCTGCCCACGGTCTGGTTGGCCAGCTGCTTCATGCGGTTGAATTGCTTCTTCATGGTGGCGGCGGCCCGCGGGGCCCGGGCCGGGCAGCTCAGGGGATGGCCTGGCGCCATTACATGTTCATTTTATAAAATTAGAGTATGGACAATTACTTTTGACTTTATGTATATTGTAGAAAGATGGGAAAAGCGATCAGCTCTATTACCCATAAAGAGAACCACTGTTAATCATTTGATAAAATATGGCTAGGTAGAGGAGATAGTGGGGAGGGAAAACTTTGTGATGGTGCTTGCTGCTGCTTTTGTATATTTGTGTTTACAGAAAAAATTGGCTTTGAAATATAATAATGCTAGTGATGCCTGGGTGGCTCAGTCAGTTAAGCGTCTGCCTTTGGCTCAGGTCATGATCCCAGGGTCCTGGGATTGAGTCTCACATCGGGGTCCTTGCTCAGCAGGGAGACTGCTTCTCCCTCTGCCTGCCACTCCCCCTGCTTGTGCTCGTGTGCACGTGCTTGCTCGCGTGCTCGCTCTCTCTCTGACAAATAAAATCTTTTTTTAAAAAAGTATAATAATGCTAAATGTTATGTAATAGCATTTTGAGGAACTTTCTGTCTTGGGTGTTTATGTGAAATATATTTATGCATCAGTTTGCATTCCTACCAACAGTGCATGAGGGTTCCTTTTTCTCCGCATCTTTGCCAACAATTGTTTCCTGTGTTTTTTATTTTCTCTTTCTGACATGTGTGAGATGATGAGATCTCATGGTTTTGATTTGCATTTCACTGGTGGTTAGTGATGTTGAGCATCTTTTCATGTGTCTGTTGGCAATCTGTAGGAATTCTTTGGAGAAATCTCTGTTCATGTCTTCTCTCTCTTTTTTTTTTAAAGATTTTATTTATTTGTCAGAGCACGCGCACAAGCAGGGGAGCATCTTCTCATTTTTTAATTGGATTATTTGTTTGGGGGCGTTGAACTGTATAAGTTCTTTGTATATATATATTCTTATATATATTTTGGATATTAACCCTTTATCCGTTATATCATTTACAAATATCTTCTCCCATTCAGTGGGTTGTCTTTGTTGTCTTTTAGTTTTGTTGTTGGAAAACAGTATGCAGACTGATGTCTTTGTTGTCTTTTAGTTTTGTTGCTTGTTTCCTTTTGCTCTGCAGAAACTATTTTGATGTAGTAGTTATGTAACTTAAGAAGTTTGTCAAACAGACAATCATTAGATATCACTTTGGTGCTCTTTAAGTGACCTCTGGTAATCACATTGATGGAATGTTGCATCTTAGAAGTCATCATGCTTTAGTCCTCTTTGCTCAAATATTGTCATATGAATGCACCTCTTAGGAACAGGGTTCTAGCAGACTTAATCTGGGAAAACAAATTGGAAAACTAAATCTTCCCCTTGTTGAGGTGTAGGAATTAATCCCCCCCTAGATATCAAAGACTGAAGGATTCTCATGAAGGAGAAAGACTTTATAATACCATATTACTGATTATTGCCGTTTATACTTTAAAAGTTGGACAGTAATTCTAGAGAATGAAAACAAGTTCTTGGGTGTTAACCCACAACTGGGCTCATACACATGGTCAGGATACATAATGTTAGGTCCATTTTCAGAGAAATATCCTATACTACTAAATCTAGACTAGTTCTTATTGACTTATTAACCTTTTAACCAGGTTGGTAGAAAAGTGAATTGTTTGCTTTCCATTTTTGACAAATTTAAGAAAAATATTAAAACTTAGTAAGTATAGTTTTTAAACCTTTTAGATATATTCTCGGACTTAGAAATGTCCAATTTAAAAATAGCCATTCTTCCTCTTATGTATAAGTAGTTGTATAGAAAGGTTTAGAATAGTGTTGGATTTGGGGCATCTGGGTGGCTCAGTCGGTAAAGCCTCTGACTTCGGCTCAGGTCATGATCTCAGGGTCCTGGGATGGAGCCTCATGTTGGGCTTCCTGCTCAGTGGGGAGTTTGCTTGGCCCTCTGCCCCTCCCCCTCCCCCTGCTCATGCTTGCGCAAGCTCACTCTCTCTCTCCCAAGTAAATAAATATAAGCTTAAAAAAAAAATAATAATAGTGCTGTTCAACTTGAACTTGTTGCCGTGATGGAAATGTCCTATATCTGTGCTCTCCAGTATGGCAGCCACTAGCCACGTGTGACTGCTGAGCACTTGAAATATGGCTAGTGTGACTAAGTATCTGAATTTTATTGCATTTTAATTAAATTTAAACACCCATGTATGGCCAGTATATCTACCCATATTGGATAGCACAGTTTATGGAATGTAAGGAAACCAGTTTTAAAGAAAACAAGTAATTTGAAGATGACCTTAGGAACAACTTCCCATTGAGGGTCAGCCTCTCTACATGATAGTATTCCATTTTCCCCCAAGTATCTTAATTTGATATATTTTCAAAATTTTTTTGTATCACTAATGTAATTACTAAAATTTGATCAAGATCCATTTATTCTTTTAAGGTATCTTTTAAAGATGCATATCCTGGGGCGCCTGGCTGGTTCAGTCAGTGGAGCATGTGACTTTTAATCTAGGGGTTGTGAGTTTGAGCCTCATGTTGGGCATAGAGATTAATAAAAAAAATTTAAATAAAATAAAAATCCATATCCCTCAGTGATGTCTGTTTGTATAACCTTACTTACACACCTAGTCTTGATTCCTTTTAGCATGCATCTGTTGAGCACGTATAGTGTGCCAAACTCTGTACTATGTGCTAGGAGTGCAAAGATTAATAAGGCATAAGTGTCATTAGCCATTTAGTCTAGCTGGGATTAAGGGAGAGGGAAGTGGGGTTAAAGGAAAACTTTTTAGTGTTCAGTTTTTTGTTGTTGTTTTTGATTTTAAGTAGGATCCACGCCCAACATGGGTCTTGAACTCAGGACCCTGAGAGTAAGAGTTGTGTGCTCTTCTGACTGAGCAAGCCAGGTGCCCCTTAAGTGATTGGTTTTTTAAACCTCTGTATGCCATTTGATACTGCTTAGGAATACACACACACACACACACACACACATATTTTTTAAGATTTTATTTGTTTGAGAGAGAGCGAGCATGAGCAGGGGAGAGGGGCAGAGAGAGAGAAAAAGCAGACTCCCCACTGAGCAGAGAGCCTGATGCGGGTGGGATCATGACCTGAGCTGAAGGCAGACGCTTAACCAACTGAGCCACCCAGGCGCCCCGGAATACATTTCTTTTTCACTTACCTCACTTTTCAAAAAACATTTTTCTTAAAGCAAGGAGAGATTTTTTTGCCTTTCTGTCTTTGCTGGATTATTTTGTTTCATACCCTCCTGTGAGAGGAACGCAGCCTCGGAATTCTCATCACGGTGTACAGGAAGATGTGGCAGCCAACCACTAAGGATCATTCAGAGTAGCTCTGTGAAGTGAAGCCTGCTGGCTCTTTGGCATCTATAGTAGTACCTGGAATATCGTTCCTCCAGTTTTTATCTGTGCAAACTATCCTTTATGTCATTTTTCAAGTTAAAGTCATGCTCTTTCTCAAATCATTTTGAAGCGAAAAAGTGATCTCTTATGCCTCCATACTCATGCATTCATTCAACAGATATTTATGGATAGCCTTGTATATGGCAGGTTCTGTTGAACCATGAGGTGGGAAGTGAGCTATGTCACTTGTGGACTGAGACAGTTAAAAGCCCACATCTCCCTCAGTCTCTCTCTTCCATTTTGGTGGCAACTTGTTAAGATAGTGGAACTTTAGGATCTCAGCAGCCCAGATCCATAAATTGTCTTTTTTTTTTTTAAAGATTTTATTTATTTATTCATGAGAGACAGAGAGAGAGAGAGAGAGAGGCAGAGGGAGAAGCAGGCTCCCAAGGAGTAGGGAGCCTGATGCGGAACTCGATCCCAGGACCCTGGGATCATGACCTGAGCTGAAGGCAGACACTTAACCGTCTGAGCCACCCAGGTGCCCCATAAATCATCTTAAGGAGAAGAACTAACTTCCTCAGGTTTAGTGTCCACTAGAAATAAACCTTCATTGTGTTAAAACATTAAGATTTTGGGATGTTTGATACCTGTGCATAGCCTAGTCCAATAAAGGGTTGTTTTTGGTCTTGTACTGGTATGACAGTGCTACTATAAATATTCTTATAATTTGCACTTGTGTAAGAGTGTCTTGGATTTATATCCAGGAGTAAAATTGCTGAGTTGCAGAATGTAAAGACAGTCTACTTTACAAGCCAGTACCAAGTTGTTTCTTGAAGTAGTTTTGCTACTTTGCATTCCCACTAGCAGGAAAATTCTCTTTGCTCTACATCCTTGATAATACTTGATTTTGGTCAGCCTTCTTAATTTATGCCAATCTAGAAGGTGTAAAATCATATCTGCTAATGGCCTTAACTTACATTTCCATGATTTTTTACAAGGTTGGGCATGTTCTTGTGTATTTATTCATTTTGTCGTCTTCTATGAAATGCCATTCGTGTCATTTGCTCATTATTGATTGGATTGTCTTTTACTTATTTCTTTATAGAAATTCCTTATATGTTCTGAGTACAATTTTTGTCAGCTACTTTTGTTGCAGAGATCTCCTGATTTGCAGCTTATCTTTTTATTTTATGGTATAGAATGTAGTCATATTTATCAGTTTTTTCCTTTAGAGTCATAAAGATACTCGTCTACATAAAGATACCCTCCTATATAGTTTTCTAAAAGTTAGAATTTTTCCTTTCACATTAAATCTTTAATTCATCTACAGATTTTTTTGGTATAAGGTAGGGATTGTCACCTGCATTCTCCAGAAGGAATAGCTTGAGGCAGAAGGCTTATGTATCTTTTCATTATTAGGAAGTTCATTCCCAGGGAGAAGTATGGGAAAGGGGGAAGGAGCACTTCTGTAGTGGTGGCCTGTATGGAGTACAGGAAGTTACAGAAAGTCAGTCTCAGGATCATCCAACGGGATAAGAAGAAGGATCTATCTAACAAGATGGGATCTTTTCTCATCACGTTGGTCATAGGTTCACCTCACAGTTAACTCCCCTGCACCACTAGGTTGCCCTTGTGTGGATGGCGGTGTGCAGCTCAGGAATGAAGTGCTGTTGTGCTGTTGTACCTGCATTTACAAGGTGGCCACATCCAATATAGAGCTGGTAGGTGGAGTAGCAGCTTGAATAAGAGATAGGTGAGGCTGAAAGGATTGGAAAAGATGAATAAGTGGTGTGGTATCTAGTACAGGATCCAACTTCTTAGATAAAAAATATTCCTATCAGGGTCTCTCTACATTATTCTATTTCAGGAATGTCTTTGCTCCTCCTGGGCCTTTGCTCTTCCACATAGATTTTAGAATTAGCAGTCTAATTTTTCATAAAACCCTTTTGGGATTTTGATTAAGATTACTTTGAATCTAGATTAATTTGAAGAAATTTGGCATTTATACAATTTTGAGTCTTTTTTATTATTTTTTCTTTTTTGTTTACAATTTTTTTTAAGATTTTATTTATTTATTTGACACGGGGATGGGGGGAGAGCAAGCACAAGCAGGGGAAGTGGCAGGCAGAGGAAGAAGCAGGCTCCCCTCTGAGCAATGTGGAGCTCCATCCCTGGACCCTGGGATCCCGACCTGAGCCAAAAGCAGCGGCTTAACCGATTGAGCCACCCAGGTGCCCAATTTTGAGTCTTAAGTTCCCGAACATTAGTATCTCTCCATTTATTAGTTCTCCTTAATATCTTTTTCTCCTGTATAAAGATTCTAGTTCCATAGTTCCCAAACTGTGCCAGGGTACCCTGGGATACACCCCTCAGCTCAGAGGCACCATGGGATTTTACATTTTAGAGGGAATCAGTGATCACCATCTATTGAACACTGTGGATTAACAGCTCTAGGGAGTTCCACAGTTTCAACATTAAGTGGTGATACCTTTCATGATGTCTGTCTTTATGAAGCAGTTGTTGTGATTAAAAGTACAGAAATCAAAGTGGAACAGAAAGTGAGGGTGGGCAGTGCCTGATTCTTGTATTATTCAGTGCCCATCAGGTGCATGTTTCCAATTTGTAAATGATTAAGAAAGAAATTAAAAAAACTTCAGTTTATGTATATTGCTTTTTAATATTTATTCATTCATTCATTCATTTATTTTTAAAAGGTTTTATTTATTTATTTGACAGAGAGAGAGACAGGAGAGAGGGAACACAAGCAGAGGGAGTGGGAGAGGAAGAAGCAGGCTTCCCGCCAAGCAGGAAGCCCGATGCGCGGGGTTCGATCCCAGGACCCTGGGATCATGACCTGAGCCGAAGGCAGACACTTAATGACTGAGTTATCCAGGCGTCCTTGTATTGCTTTTTTAAATAACTACTAAGTTTTTGGGATGTAAATACTAATAGTTGTTTGGACCTAACTACTAAATAAATGAAACCGTTAGGAATTTCATTTAGCATTATGAATAATTACTGAGAATAGCAAGGGTACCATGAATTGAGAAGGTTTGGGAACTTCTGTTCTAGGAACTTCATAGTTTTTTAATGATGTTATAAAAGGTATCTTTTCCCCTTCCAATTTCATTTTGTTTAGTATACAAAAATGCAACTGAGTTTTGTATATTCCTCTTTATCTTGCAAAATTTGCTAAATTTGTGTTTATCTTAATAATTTATTGTAGTTGTTGAGCTACCACCTCACACCTGTCAGAATGGCTTAAATTAACACAAGAAACAACAGGTGTTGGTGAGGTTGTGGAGAAAGGGGAACCCTCTTGCACTATTGGTGGGAATGCAAACTGGTGCAGCCACCCTGGAAAACAGTATGGAGTTTCCTCAAAAAGTTAAAAGTAGAACTACCCTATGATCTAACAATTGCACTACTAGGTATTTACCCAAAGGATACAAAAATACAGATTTGAAAAGCACATGCACCCTGATGTTTATAGTGGCATTATCGACAATAGCCAAACAATGGAAAGAGCCCAAATGTCCATTGATGAATTGGTAAAGATGTGGTTTATAGACACACACACACACGCACACACACACAGACACACAATGGAGTATTACTCAGCCATCAAAAAATGAAATCTTGCCATTTGTAATGATGTAGATGGAGCTAGAGTATATTATGCAAAGCATGCTAAGTCAGAAAAAGAAAAATACCATATGATTTCACTCATGTGGAATTTAAGAAACAAAACAGATGAACATATGGGAGAGGGGAGAAGGGGGGGAAACAAACCATAAGAGACTTAACGATTGAGAACAAACTGAGGGGTTTATGGAGGGAGATTGGGTGGGGGATGGGCTAGATGGGTAGATGAGTATTAAGGAGGGAACTTGGTGCCCAAGCATATTTTTAGTGGCCAATGAGTTATGCGATTGGGTCTCTATGATACCTTATCTATTTCAAGTAGTATGACTCATTCCACTTTTGCTGGTGATTATAAATAACTTCCAAAGTTCAAAATCAGATATACAAAGCAAGATATATTCAGAGAAGTCTAACTTTCAATTCAGTCCCCTCCATTTTGTTCCCTTCCTTCCCCAAAGTAACCATTGAAAAAATTATGGTTTATCCTTCTATTAAAAAAATAATAAGCTTGGGATGCCTGGATGGCTCAGTCGGTTAAGCCCGCATCAGACTGCTTGCTCAGTGGGAAGCCTGCTTCTCCCTCTGCCTGCCACTTGCCCTGCTTGTGTGCTCTCTCTCTTTCTCTGACAAATAAAATAAAATCTTTAAAAAATAATAATAAGCTTGGGCGCCTGGGTGGCTCAGTTGGTTAAGCAACTGCCTTGGGCTCAGGTCATGGTCCTGGAGTTCCGGTATCGAGTCCCACATCGGACTCCCTGCTCAGCAGGGAGTCTGCTTCTCCCTCTGACCCTCTTCCCTCTCGTGCTCTCTGTCTCTCATTCTCTCTCTCAAATAAATAAATAAAATCTTTAAAAAAATAATAAGCTTGTGTGTGTATGTGTGCATGTCTGTGTGTTGAAATACCTTTCCTTTCCACTTAGATAAATGGTAGCATATCATACATATATTTTTCTCCCATCTTGCATTTTCATTAATAGTATCACTCCATGGGATAGATTGATTAGATAGATTGATTTCCTCATTCATTTTACTTCATAGTACTTGAGTGGGAGGTACATCATAGCTAATTCAACCAGTCTCCTATTTATTGCCATTTGAGAGGCTTCCAGTCTTTTGCTGTTACAGGTAATACAGCCTATTATTTATGTATGTTAATTTATATATGTCTCTGTATTTTTGCCGTTGTGTCTTTGGGTTAGATTCCTAGAAATGGGTTATCTAGAACTGTACTCCTAAACTCTGTGTTACACTGCTTTCCTATGAAATAAAAATTAAAGATTATTTAAACCAATCCTCTTTTCAGGGGAAAAAAGTCAATATAATGCCCTAACTCAACTCCTTGAATCAATTTTGAGGGGGAAATTAATACAACAGAAAAAATAAATAAAAGGAAAACTATAATAAAATATATATTTCTATTTGTAAGTACTTGATCACAACTTACTATAAAAATCAGAATGAAATGCTTCTATCTATTTATAGGCTTGACCTTAATGCAGTGTCATACAGATATACTGCTATTGATAACTCCACCAGCAGGAGCATGTTACTTTAAGTGATACGATATTCCAAATGGTAAATAACAGTAACTTCTCAGTAAAAGTGAACTGAGCAAGATGAATTCCAAGCTTCTCTTGGTTTCATAGTGGTTGCATAGCTGGAAAATTAATTGAGTGTGTGTTAAAACTGTGTAAAAAAATGTCTTTTATATGCAAAATAGAGCTCTGTTCTAGGTTCAAATAATTATATAAATATATATATATTTTTTAAACTATAAATCAGTGTATGGTGGGACATTCAAGAGTTGTGAGGATGTGGGGTGCCTGGGTGGCTCAATTGGTTAGGCAACTAATTCTTGATCTTGGCTCAGGTTTTGATTTCATGGTTGTGAGTTCAAGCCCCATGTTGGGCTCCACACTGGGTGTGGAGCCAACTTAAAAAACAAATTAAAAAAAATAAAAATAATTACAAAAAAGAGTTGTGAAGGTGTTCCTGAGTGGCTCAGTCAGTTAAGCATCTGCCTTTGGCTCAGGTTATGACCCCAGGGTCCTGGGATTGAGCCCCATATGGGCTCCCTGCTCCCTGCTTCTCCCTCTCTCCCTGCCCCTCCCCCTGTTTCTTCTCTCTCTCTCTCTAATTAATAAAATCTTTAAAATTAAAAAAAAGAGTTGTGAGGACTTGCTGGCACATTGCAGAATGCTGGTATCTGTGACATCTATTCACTAAATACCAGTAGAGCCCCTCCCCCCCTTTTTAAAATATTTATTTATCTTATTTTAGAGAGAGCAGGGGGAGGGGCAGAGGGAGAGAGAGAATCCCAAGCAGACTCCCCGCGGAGCATGGAGCCCAACAGGGGGCTCAATCCCACCACCCTGAGATTATGACCTGAGCCAAAATCAAGAGCTAGACACTTAATAGACACTGAGCCACCCAGAGACCCTAAAACTCCTTTTCATTCCTATGGGTGTTTATTTGTACTTTCTCTGTTGATTAAATTTTTCAGAGGTATTGTACTAGTTTTATCTGAGATCTAACTTATAGCTTTATTGATCTCCATGTATGTATAATATTAGTCTTCTGTTTAGCAGTTTCAGCTTATATCTGAATTATTTTCTTCCCATTTCTTTGGATTTCCTTTTTTGTTTTTGTTTTGCTTCTTAGGCTAGATGCTTAACTCATTAATTTTTAGTTCTTTTTTAAAGTAAAACTTCAGAACTGTAAGTGTCTTGGAGTGCTTTAATCACATCCTACAAGTTTATGTACATGTAGTAAAATATATCCATTGTCAAAACTTTTTTTATCTTCCCAAACAGAAACTCTCTCCCCATTAAACAGTAAGTCCCCACTTCACTCTTTGTGTCTCTATGAATAATTTGACCACTCTAGGTGCCTCATGGAAGTGAAATTATACAGTATTTGTCCTTTTGTGTTTGGCTCATTCTACTTAATGTTTTCGAAGTTCATCTTTATTAGAGCACATATCAAATTTAACTTCTTTTTACAGATAAACATGCTCTACAGTAGGTATATACTACATTTTGTTTATCTAATCCTCTAAGTTTTGACACATAGCTTTTTCATTCTCATTCAATTCTAGTAAGTATTTTCTAATTTCCTTTATGCTTTCCTTTCTTAACCTGTTTTTTAGAGGTGTTTTAAAATTTCCAAACTTAAGGAGTATTTTTCTAGTTAAATCTTTTTGTTATTGATTTCTAACTTGACTGACTTCAGTTAAAAGTATAGAGTAATTCTAGTCTTTTGAAAATTTTCTTTGTCTCAAAATATTTTTATTTTGTCCTCATTCTTGAAAGAGAGTTTTGTTAAATCTGCAGTATGTTGGCACCTGTCCTCATTTTTGAAAGAGAGTTTTGTTGAATCTGCAATATGTTGGCACCTTCTCTGAGAACATTGAGAATGTTCCAGTGTCTTCTGGCTGTCATTGTTGGTATTAAGAAGTAAACTTGAAGTCCAATTGCCCTTTTTCCTCCTTTGGCTGATTTTAAGAACTCTTTGCTCTTTGACCTTAATTTCACTATCATGTGTCTTTTACTTCAATTACTTTTTTATCCTGCTTTTGATTTATTAGGGTTCTTCATCTTATGGATTTGTGTCCTTCATCAGTTCTAGAAATTTCTCAGCTACTAATTTATCTGGTAAACCAGTCCCTCATTCATTCTGTCCTCTCCTTCTGAAACTCCAAATAGTTCTATCCAACCTACTCATCTTACTTTTCTTTCATATTTTCTATCTCTTTGTCTCTGTGTTGCTTTCTAAAGTGACTTTCTAAAGATACGTACATCTCCCAGTTCACTAATTCTTTCTTCCTCTTCATCTATACTCCTTTTTACTTCAAATGTCAAATTCCTGTTTTCAGGTATTATGTTTTTTCTTACTGAAAGTATTGTATGTTGGTTTTTCAAATTTGCTTTTTTTTCAAGCTTCTTGACATGTTCTATGTCAGATCATTCCACCTCTGTTTTACCTGTCTGTTTTGGATAGTTCTCAATCCCGGTGCCTTGTTTTGTTTTCTGAATTTTCACTATGAGATGTTCCTTTTCCTCGGAATTTTATCTTTGGGTATTATTTGAGACCTGTGTTAAAGTTCTTATCATTTTATTTTGCCGTTCACCAGCATGACCATATTCAGTTATACCTATTTGGGAATTTGGGGGACCTCAGAGCTGGGATGAAGTCAGACCAAAAAAACGTGCATTTTCTTGTTAGGATTTCTCAGAGATCCTTACCCTCATCCCCCACCCCACAGTATCACTGGACTCAAAATATTTAAGATTTTCTTGTTCCCTTTGGCCCAGAGGGATTTATTCCTGATTTAGTCTTACACAGATTATACTTTTTAGGTCTCAGTCTTATGTGGAAAGGACTTCTATTAGATTTTTCAATTTAGCAGACGCAGTTTTATCACCTGCCCCGTGTGACAGCCATCAAAGTGGAATTTGAAGATCTCCAGGGGTTAGTCAAAAATCCCTCAAGAATAACTGGATTAGTAAATTGCTTACTCTCTTGTTGTTGATTTCACTCTGCCGTGGGCTCTATGGAAACATCCTTTTCATCTTAACTAGTCTGTCCTTGCATTTTTATAGCTTTGATATGTTATCCACGCCTTTATTTATTTGAGTTTGAGCAAAGTTTCTTTTCACTTTTCCTTCTTTATTCTTTTCCAGTGCCCCAGTTGTGTTTTCTACATCTCTTTCCCTCTTTCCCTTTTCCTTTCTGGCTTTGCTACTAAATCGGCTTAGTGTTATGGCCATTGCCACCAAATAAAAACATTCCTTACCTTCCAATTTGTGGACTTGCCTTCCATAGTGTGTGTTGTCCATTTGAGGTGATTTGGGATATTTTTAATTGATAATTTCACTCTCAAAGGCATTTGAAGCTTTTTTGGAGTGGGAGGGGAAGAGAGGCCAGTGGTTTGGGAGCTCTTGTAGCTTATTGAGAGATTACTAAAAGTCTTATCAAATACTGTTGTATTATTACATTTGTAAGGTACTGAAAAATTAAGATTCATTATTTATATAAAATGTAAGTGAAAATACAAAGCAAACTGTGCTTTTTACAATTGTGTTTTTTTGTAATACATGATGTATACTTGAAGTACCGTAGTTGATCCAAGGTAGATCATAAAAAAATTAGTAATTTTTACTAGTTTGACTGGTTCCATGCACCACTCCTTTTTTCATTTCTGTTGTATATTTAGCTTCCCCTAGTCTCCTTCAGTAGACAATTGGGGAATTGTTTGTCTTTGAGTCGTGTCACAATTAAACAATGGGCCTGTTAGAGGAGTACAGTGTGTTTTGGGCTTGCTTTTTGTTTTGCCTACTTGTTTTTCACTGAAAAGTAGCAAAAAGTGTTTGAACAGATTTGGAGAGAGGCACTACTTATCATTTTTTTAATAAAACATTTTTGGGTAATGATGGAGCAAAATATTGGTAAATCAGAATTTTATCATGAATTGTTTTTATATTTTTTATTGCTTCTGACTAAAAATAGAAGATGTAAAGAACCTTATCACATCATTATCTAGCACTTCTTAGGCATTTGACACCATCAGTAGAAGCAATACACAAAAAAATAACACTGTCTTATGGAAAAGGATCAAAGACTAGGGCCGTGAATCAGCTGTTAGAGGAAAAGTATAATCTTTCCAAAGATATTTTTGTTAATATTGGGTAGTTTATATGTTGTCTAGTGAAATGCTGTTCAATAGAGAACTAATAAATTTAGGAAGAATAATATGAGGCCACAGAGTAAAGTACCATAAATCAGTAAATATTTTTAATACATGCAAGGATCTGTGTTAAACATTAAAGAAGATAGTACAATGTATAATAATAGTAGTCGTAGATAGTACAATATATAATAGTAATAGTGGTGGTGGTGGTATAATCCCTGCCTTTCAATTGCTTGAAGTCTTAAGCAGGAAATTCACCTAAAATAATAAATGATGCACAGTTGTAATTCATTGCCAGAGTGGTCCTATATTTTTTCCTTTTTTTTAAGATTTGATTTTTAAGTAATCTCTATACCCAGTGTGGGGCTTGAATTTACAACCCTGAGATCAAGAGTCACATGCTCTACTGACTGAGCCAGGCAGGCGCTGCCCCCCCCCTCCCCGCAAGTGGTCCAGTCTATTAACATGATTAAGAAAAGACAGAATGAGATTAAGAGTTATTAGTAGACCTTGAATTCTGGTCTTAGTTTTGTTAGTAATTAGATTTGTGTGACTTTAGGCAAACTGCTTATTCTTTGGGGCATCAGGTCCTTCTTATATAAAGTAGGAAAGATGGGCCAGATAAATTCCAATCCGACTTTACTGCTCTCTGAATTGATTTTCCTGTGTAACTTGTATTGAGAGGATGTGGAGTGTTTTTTTTGGGGGGGGGTCATTCTTGTTCAGAGGAAGTAAAGGATCATTTTGCAAAGGGATAGACAGAAATGACCTTATATAGGAAATAATTATCGCTGAGCATTGAAAGATTTGGTTAGATAGAGAAAAGGATGAAGAAAACGTAAAAATGGAGAAATATGTACACAACACAAAGATGATTTAGGCCAGAAAATTCTTTGGTGTATTTGGGCAACATAAGGCATATGATATATGTGGTGTATTTATATGATATCAGATTGATTCAGTAGTAAATGTCCCAAATATCAGAGTTTAGTCCTCAGTCTGTTGGTTATAGGTAGCTCTAAGCAAAACTTGAATGCATAGAAACTCTTCAGGAAGCTAGTTAGAGCTTTTATCCTCTTGCTCTGGACAGCAGCTTGAAGACAGAGATACTACTTAGAGAAATCCTGAGGTGAAGTGATGAAGTCATCCTCAGCTAAGCTGGTGTCAGAGCATCAAGGATCATGTGTATAATTACTAAGATCTAATCATTTATGTTGCTATCATATTTATCATCTTGAGGAATTTCATTAAGGACGTCTGTGACCCATATGTTTAATGTTAAATTTGGGCTTTAGGGGCGCCTGGGTGGCTCAGTCGTTAAGCATCTGCCTTCGGCTCAGGTCATGATCCCAGAATCCTGGGATCAAGCCCCACATCGGGCTCCCTGCTCAGCGGGAAGCCTGCTTCTCCCTCTCCCACTCCCCCTGCTTATGTTCCCTCTCTCTCTGTGTCTCTCTCTGTCAAATAAATAAAATCTTTAAAAAAAAATTGCGCTTTATTTAGACATATGTTGCTTACAGGGTAGGTACATCATGTTAATTGGGATTTCCTTGAGACAGCTAATTCAGCCTTATCTATAATGTACAATCACCAAGAGGAATTTTCTGAAACAAATACTATATTCCCCTTTAGTTCTACTGGACTGAATTTGTTTAGCAAATTAAAAAGCTGCTGTGCAGTATATTAAAATAGAGCAGTAAAGAAATCTTTTTGGATAACCGAAGTGTAAGGAAAGGCTGTGTTCTGAAAGTTGCCCGGTAGTGTTCTTTGCTTAGAATTTTGTGGAGGTTTTTTTTTTTCCATACAAATGGCAATTAGTCTCTCTGGCTAACCCAGGAAAACCTACTGATCTTTCTGATTTTTGTTATGAAAAATAATATAGTAAATATCATTGCATGTGTATAGATTTTCAACCATGTTTAACCATGTTAAAGGTTTGATTAGGTTTATATGCCCTTGCTTGGAAATCTAGCCATTTATTACCGTTTCCTATGTTTAAAATGTGGGGAGTATAGGATGAATAAATAGGGGTCTTCTGCCACCCCAATAGCACATTAAAATTGGGGGTATGAGGGTAAAGTGTAGAGCTAGGATATACTTTAAAGCAGCAGTTCTCTAAATGTGGTCTATGGTACTGTTGGGGTCTGTGAGGCCAAAACCTATTTTTGTAAAAGATATTCTTTGCTTTTCATACTGTTGAAATTTGCATAGCTGGTACAAAAGTAGTAGTAGGTAAAATTGCCTGTGCTTTAACACAAATCAAGTAGTGGCTGTGCACTTACAGGGTTTTTTTTGTTTGGGGGGGGGCCAGAGGGAGAGGTAGAGAGAGACTGTTAAGCAGTCTCCATGCCTAGTGTGAAGCCTCATGTGGGGCTCAGTCTCATAACCCTGGAATCATGACCTGAGCTGAAATCAGGAGTCTGATGCTTAATGACTGGGCCAACTAAGTGCCCCCACTTGCAGGTTTTGTTTTTTGGTTTTGTTTTTTAAAATATTTTATTTATTTACTTAGAGAGAGAGAGAGAGCATGAACTGGGGGAGGGGCAGAAGGAGAGGGAGAGGCGGACTCCCTGCTGAGCAAGGAGCCCAACCTGGGGCTCAGTCCTTGGACCCTGAGATCATGACCTGAGCTGAAGGCAGCCACTTAACCGACTGAGCCATCCAGGCGCTCTCCCCCCACTTTACTTGTAGGGTTTTTTTTTTTTTTTTAAAGCTAGTTTTACTTAAGAATGTACTTGATGAGCCCTGGTGGCTCAGATGGTTAAGCATCTGCCTGCGGCTAAGGTCATGATCGAGCCCCCCTTATTTATGTAAGTATTTTTTGATGAAATAAATATTTAACTTGCTTTGATTTCTCATATAGAAAATATAGACATAAACAATATAGATATAGATATAAACAAAAATTATTTGGGATCCTCAGTAATTTTTAGGAGTATAAAGGGGTCTTGAGGCCAAAATGTTTTGAGAACTGCTACCTTTTGAAGAAACTAAGTGGCTTTTAATATGCATGTGGCATGCATGACCCAACTTAGTTGTGTTGGTCTTTCCCCTAGTAGCTTGTGAACTCTTGGAGAAGAACTAGATCCTCCTTTATTTTCTCTAACTTATAGCATAGGGTTTTATAAATATTAATGATCATGATAGTAGCAGCAGTATTCAGTCTTTATTAGCTCATTTAATCTTTATGAAGTAAATACTAGTTCCTTTTTAAAAATTGAGGTATAATTTACATAGCTGAAACTTACTGTTTTAAAGTGTACAGTTCAATGGTGTTAAGATATAAAAAGGTTATACAACCATTACCAATGTCTAGTTCCAGAACATTTTCATTCCCCAAGAAAAAACTCCGTACCCATTAGTCGTCACATCCCATTCCCCTCCCCTCTCAGTAACCACTAATCTACCTGCTGTCCTTATGGATTTACATGTTTGGGACATTTCATATAAATGGAATCATGCAGTGTGTGGTCTTTTTGTGTCTTTCTTTTTCCACTTATGTTTTCAAGGTCCATCTATGTTGTAGTACTTTACTCCTTTTTGTGGCCAAATACTCCATTATATGGATATGCCACATTTTGTGTATCCATCTGTTGGTTATCTTTTGGCTATTATGAATAATGCTATGAACATTCATAGGCAATTTATTTGTGGATATGTTCTCAATTCTCTTAGGTATATTCTGGGAGTGGAATTGCTAGGTCATATTGTAGATAATTCTATAACTTTTTGAGGAACTTACTACATAATTCCTTTTTATTTTCTTTAATTTTTAAAAATTTTTAAAAAGATTTTATTTATCCATCTGACAGAGACACAGTGAGAGAGGGAACGCAAGCAGGGGGAGTGGGAGAGGGAGAAGCAGGCTTCCCAAGGAGCACGGAGCCTAATGCGGGGCTCGATCCCGGGACCCTGGGATCACGACCCCAGCCGGCACCTGCTTGCCTGCTTGCTTGCTTCCTTTCTTCCTTCCTTCCTTCCTAGTTTCAGAGGTAGAGTTTAGTGATTCATGAGTTGCATATAACATCCCTATAGTTAAGAGTTTCTTATGGTTTGTATACCTCTCAGATTTCATCTTATTTTATTACATAATTTCGTTTTAAATAGGCTTTTTCATGGAATAATTTTAGATTTACAGAGAAGTTGCAGAGATCATAGATTTCCTGTATACCTATCACCTATCTTCTCCTAATGTTAACATAAACCCTAAAATGTCTGTGAAAGCAAAGACGCCAACATTGGTACATTACTGTTAGCTAAATTCTAGATTTTATTGGATTTCACCAGTATTTCCACTATGTCCTTTTTTTGTTCCAGAGTATACTATTGTCATGTCTTCTTAGACTCCTCTGCTCTGTGACAGTTTCTCAGTCTTTGTTTTTCATGTCCTTGATAGTTTTTTTTTTTAAGGTTTTATTTATTTATTTGACAGAGCGAGCACAAGCAGGGGGAGGGAGAAGCAGGCTCGCTGAGCAGGGAGCCCGATGTGGGGCTCGATCCCAGGACCCTGGGATCATGACCTGGGCCGAAGGCAGATGCTTAACCAACTGAGCCACCCAGGCACCCCCATCCTTGATAGCTTTAAGGTGCATTGGTCAGGAATTTTGTAGAATGTCCTTCAGTTTGGGTTTGTCTGATGTTTTTCCCATAATTAGACTGCGGTTTTGGATTTTGGGAAAGAATACCACAGAGGTGAAGTATGTTTCTCATCACATTAGATCAGGTGGTGAGTGATGTCAGCATAACTTATTACTGGAGATGTTAACCTTGATCACTTGGTTATTGCAGTGTTTGCCACATTTTTCCGCCATGAAGTTATTTTTCCCTTTCCATACTCTACGCTTTGGAACTAGGTCCAGCCTACACTCAAGTGGGGAGGGAAGTTAAATTCCGACTCCTAGAAGAGGATTTGTCTACATTTATTATTTGGAATTGTTTTGTAAGGATGATTTGGCACCCCACCATTTTATTCATTTTGGGGGCAGGCAGAGGGAGAGGGAGAGAGAGAATCTTAAGCAGTCTACATGCTCAGTGCGGAGCCCAACACAGGGCTTGATCTGACGACCCTGAGATCATGATCTGAGCCAAAATCAAGAGTCAGATGCTTAACTGACTGAGCCACCGAGGTGCCCCTTATTTATTCATTTACTTGTATTGATATGAATTGTGTATATTTATTTTATACTTTGGGTTAAATATAATGCTACTTTATTAATTTGTTGCTCCAGTCATTCCAGCATTGGCTTTTGAAAACTCTTTCCTGGGGTACCTGGGTGCCTCAGTCAGTTAAGTGTCTGCCTTTGGCTCAGGTCATGATCCCAGGGTCCTGGGATCGAGCCCTCCGTTGGGCCCCTGCTCAGCGGGGAGCCTGCTTCTCCCTCTCCCTCTGCAGCTGCCCCTGCTTGTGCTCCCTCTCTGTCAAATAAAATCTTAAAAAGGAAAAAGAAAACTCTTTCCTGTGTGTGTTCCTATCCTTTTTAAGTACTTCCTACCTTCTGACAATATAAGATACTCTAGGCTCATCTTGTATTTTCTCTGTCCCAAGGCCTAGAACCAGCTGTTTCTTCAAGGAGCCCTGAGGTGCAGCATTCACAGTGTAACCAAAATCTGAACATGCTGTCTGTTGTAACTGGTGATTTAAGATGAAAGTGAGCAATCTGTTTTGCCTTGATGTAATGGTCACATAAGAAATAAACATCTGTCTTGATTTATCATGCTCTCAAGTAATCTTCCAAATATTGTTAACTAAGCCTTATTTTTCTCCTATTTGTAGCAGTATATAAGTCCTCTCTGGTGATGCACACCTGACAGCCCACACTTAAGAACAACCAGTTGCTTCTCACGCCAAAGCAAAACAAACCAACCCCCCGTGATGTGACCACCTGGTTTGGAAGAATCATCTGACTATGTCATCTGCCTCACATTCTTATATTCCACCCCGTTTCTTCTTTTGACTACCAGTAGTAATTTCACTTCAAGCAGTCTTTCTCACGATAAGAGATTTTTTTTTTTACTCTCTTCTCCCAGTTCTTCTCTAGCTAGCTCTCCCCAGAAAAGTTTATTTTCCCCCCTTACCCTCTCTCCTTCCTCTTTTGTAAGCTGGAAAATAACTGTCATTATGGCAGATAAAATACACAGTGGTTCTAGTGACACATACTCTTATCAAGGGAAACAAAAGCTATAAGATTTGAAGTGGAATTAGGTACAATAATCTCTTCATTCCTCAATTCTCCTCAGATGATACCTACTTTTCTTCAGGTACTAACATTCAAACTAAATAAAAAAATAAAATAAAATTTATTTTTAATTTATTCTAAATACAGTTGGCATTCTTTTCATCGTACATATACAAAGTTTTGTTCACTTATATGCATTGAATAACTATAATCAAATCAGGATCTAATTACCAATCAAAATCTTGTTTACTGGGGAAATGTGTTGTTTCGTAATCTCATCTGGCTTCTCCCTCTCCCTGCTACTCTGCCTGCTTGTGCTCTCTCTCTCCTTCAAATAAATAAATAATCTTAAAAAAAAAAAAAACTCACCTGGAAGTTAAGCATCCCCTTCCCTTTACTGCTGACTTTAAATGTGTATAATCTACTGTTTTTAAAGGCCATATATATGGTTTATATAATAATAATATATGTATAAACAGGGTTGACATTTCCACTGAATTAGTCATGTGGATTAAGAGGGGTTACTTGACTGCCTGCACAGGGCATCACGGGATGACAGAATCTTGGGATTTGGCCACACTCTGGTTTTCCGCCAAACTCTAGATTTACTTTTGTCAGTGTTCCCAGATGGGTCAGGTTCTGTGGGCCTGTCTGCAAAGCGTGCAAGGGACTAACATGTAGTTAGAGTGTCAGATTTTCTTAGAAACCAAATATTGCATCAGTGGCACATTCTCATCCTTTAGGAAAGTTTATATGAAGGCTAAGTTGTAATCACAAGGCTAGTGATCATGGAGTCAGATTCTTCATGGGGAGTGGCGTTGGTTGATATATTTAATAGCAAGTGTATCTCTGCTCTAGATATGGACCTATCAGAGACCTATCTTTTGATTGATTGGTCAGAACATAGTCTTCCTCTGCAGAATTCTCTGTTATTTTTTTTTTTTTAAAGACTCCATGTTGTCTGTCTTTTCCTTGGAATATATACTCTTAGAATCGATTGTCTTTTGATATGTTAGTATCATCATGCTTTCCCAAAACTTACCATAGTCCTCTTGACTTGGCTTTTCAAACATTCCCTCAGCTAACCATTTACCAACTTTGTTAGGGGAGATTACCTATAGTAATAACCAATTTCATCTCTTACTCATTGAGTTTTACAAATTTTGCAAATTTCACTCTAAATGGATTACCTTTTTAATTCAGAGTTGGAAAGAGGATAATTATTACTGTTTGTGTTTGTCTGTACTATTTTTTACCTTGTGATTAACTGTATGATTTTGCCTATCTATTTCAGGCCATATCATAATTTCAAAGCATGTCTGATAACGGAGAACTGGAAGACAAGCCTCCAGCGCCTCCCGTGCGAATGAGCAGTACCATATTTAGCACTGGAGGCAAAGACCCTTTGTCAGCCAATCACAGTTTGAAACCATTGCCCTCTGTTCCAGAGGAAAAAAAGCCCAGGAATAAAATCATCTCTATATTCTCAGGCACAGAGAAAGGTAAATAGCTACTGTCGTGTAAAGAGTCTCAGTTATTTTATGTTACTGATTTTGATGTCTTTTTAATTGAAATATATAGTCAGTTGAGATTTTTATAGTGAGAACAATAAACAGATCCAAGAAAACTGTTGATGGTGTTATATAGGCACTATTAGAAAGGCTAATTAACCTGTGATAGGAAAGAATAAAACTAAATTTAAATTTGTTCCTTATCTACTTGTTATATCCAATGAATTTCTGTAATCCTCTCCTTCATTTTCTAAGAGAAATGGGCCGTAGTTTATGGCTTCCCAACATAAATGAGATTTGGATATTTGAGAAAGATCTAATTAAGAGTTTCTGATTTTTCAGTAGTAGTAATACTTAGCACTTTTTTTTTTTTTAAGATTTTATTTATTTATTTGACAGAGAGAGACACAGTGAGAGAGGGAACACAAGCAGGGGGAGTGGGAGAGGGAGAAGCAGGCTTCCCGCCGAGCAGGGAGCCCGATGTGGGGCTCGATCCCAGGACCCTGGTATCCTGACCTGAGCTGAAGGCAGATGCTTAACGACTGAGCCACCGAGGCGCCCCTACTTAGCACTTTTCATCATGTATTCTGTTATGCCCTCAGAAGCATCTGAGGCAGCACTCAGTGATCAATACGTTAATGTGTCTCTTGCAAACATTAGCTAGTCCAGGGTTTCTCAGCCTCAGTAAGATTGACCTTTGGGGGCCGAATAACACTTTGGTGAAGAGATCTGTCTTGTTCATTAAATAGTCATTTCATCTAAGTTGAAGTCACTGCATTTGTTTTGGTGCCAAACCTAAGGAAAAAAACTTGTGGTTTTCAGAGCTTTTCGGACTTTAGAATTAGATAGGGATTATGGACTAGTAGTGGATTCCAGAGTAAGAATTAGGGATTAGGGGCACCTGGGTGGCTCAGTCTTTAGGCATCTGCCTTCAGCTCAGGTCAGGATCCCAGGGTTCTGGGATCGAGCCCCGCATCGGTTCCCTGCTCGGCGGGAGGCCTGCTTCTGCCTCTCCCACTCCCCCTGCTTGTGTTCCCACTCTCTGTGTCTCTCTCTGTCAAATAAATAAATGAAATCTTTAAAAAATAATAATAATAATTAGGAATTAGTTTATTTAATTACATTAAGCATGACAATATGGCTCTGATAGCCAGTAATAGCTCTAAGTGAAGATAAAGATATATTTCTACTTTTATAGCTAGGTTAACATTGAGAAGTAAACGCAAGTGGCAAGAATAGTTCTTTATATATCATAATAAGTACACATTTAACTTGAGAGTTAAGAATACATAATCAGTGAAAATTTGAATGAGGTCATATATTTAATATTAATAAAGAATCAAATCTTTGAGAATTTAGATTTGCAGACAGGATATCATCATGGGACAGTTGAAACCTATTCCTTTTATTGTATATCTCTTATTTCTAATTTTGCTTTTAAGATTTCAGTGTGGTTATAACTGAAAACCCTCATGGAAGTATGTTTTTTAAGTATGTATGGGAAGAGAGTGGACAAGTGTGTGTGGGAGAGCACTGAATGCGCATCTTCCATAGTAGTAAGTCAGTATTTTTAGAGTAGGAAAACCTAATAATGTCAGTGTAAACACAGTATTTATAATTATGGTGGTTAGAAAACAAATTTATGCAGGTTAGTACCAGAAGAAATTGCTGACAGGGTTGAAATGACTTGCCTGTAGAGAGCAGAATGCAAAGTGAGGTAGGGGAAGGGTGCCTGGCTGGCTCAGTCTGTGGAGCATGTGACTCTTGATCTTGGGGTTGTGAGTTTTAGTCCCATGTTGGATGTAGAGATTACTTAAAACAATAAAACCTTTAAAAAGGGGGGTGTAGGGGAATACTCAGGGTGGGATAAAATGTACTTAGGGACAGCCTTGGAAGGGCAGAGAGCACACAAAATGAAATGGGTGATGGTAGAGTTTATGAGCAGATTGAACATGCATTTACATACATTCAAAAGAGCATACCCATCTCTCTGATCATTTTGAGAATCTTACAGTTTTACCTTCTTTTCTTAACTCCACTTTCCCTTCCTTGCCCCACCCCAGAATTGCTCATCAGCTGTTACTAACTCAAGGTCCCCCCATACAAAGGGAGGGTGAAGGTACCTAGGATGGTTCTGATTGCATTTATCAGCTCTTGAGATCTCTTACATTTTGTTTTGGTGATTTCCGAAGTCTTTTTGTTTTCTTACGTTAATCACATTCAAGATCTAAGAACTTTTTAGTGTTAATCTTAAAACTTTACAGGCTCTTTATTTTTATTTTTTAATTTATTTATAAATTTACTTATTTTAGAGGGAAAAGGAGAGAATCCCAAGCTGACTCTATGCTGAGCAGGGAGCGCTGAGCCCCATGTGGGACTAAATCCCCCGACCCTGAGATCATGACTTGAGCTGAAACCAAGAGTCCAACACTAACCAGCTAAGCCACCCAGGCACCCCTACAGGCTCTTAAAAAAAAAAAAAAAAAAAAAAAAAAAAAAACCTTTGCCTATCTTATTCAATAACTATTTTTCTTTTCTCTTAAAAAAATTCTATTATAGGGGTGCCTAGGTGGTACAGTTGATTAAGCGTCAGACCCTTGGTTTCTGCTCAGGTGGTGATCTCAGGGTTGTGAGATCTAGCTCCATACCAGGCTCCATGCTTCGCACACAGTCTGCATAAGATTATCTCTCTCCCTCTCTCTCTTTCAAATAAATAAATAAATCTTGAAAGAAAGGAAGAGAGAGAAAGAAAGGAAAGGAAAGAACGAAAGAAAAAGAAATCTTTGCCAAACTAGGGGTCAAAGATACTTTCTTAGTTTTCCTAAAAGTTTTACAGTTTAAACCTTGAACTATCTGGATTTGTTTTTTATGTTTCTGTAAAGAGAGATCCATATTCACTTTTTTAAAAAAAACCAGTGTCCCAGACCTTTCATTGAATCTTTTATCATTTCCCCATTGACCTGCAATACAAGCCATTATCGGTCAGGTTTCCACGTATGCCAGGGTCTGTTTCTGTGTTCTCTTTATTGTATTGGCCTATTTGTCCCTGAGCTAATACTGTACCGCCTTAATTACTATAGCTTCTAATTCTTTTTTTTTTTTAATACCTGAGAGAGCAAACCTACCAAGTTCTTTTTTATGATCTTTTGGCCCTTGGCTCTTCTCTATACATTTTAGAATTTGTTTATCATATACTTTAAAAAAAAAAAAACAAACCTGTTGAGGGCTCCTGGATGGCTCAGTCGTTAAGCGTCTGCCTTCGGCACAGGTCATGATTCCAGGGTCCTGGGATCGAGACCCACATCAGGCTCCCTGCTCAGCAGGAGACCTGCTTCTGCCTCTCCCACTCCCCCTGCTTGTGTTCCTGCTCTCGCTGTGTCTCTCTCTGTCAAATAAATAAATAAAATCTTAAAAAAAAAAACTGTTGATATTTTGATTAGAATTGCATTGAATTTGTAGAGCAAGATGGGAAGAATTGCATTCAGCTTTGTAGTTGAGAGTAGAGCATCTGCAGTCACTTTTTATAACCTAGTTGGAGGGAGAGAGAGAGATGAAATGTTTAGAGGGTTGGATGCTCCTTAATTCCTCTCATTCCCTGGGGCTCTTCCCTCCCTTTCCAACCCAGCCTCCCACACTTACTATTCCTTCCTGGAAGCTGACATTTCCGATGAAACTATGACCTGAAACTTTGATGATTAGGAGGAGGAGAGAGCCCTGTGTGTGTGTACTCATATTCATGCTTATACGAACACAGAGATCTACCTGCTTAACCATCCCCAGCATTTCTGAACTGGCATTCTCCTGCCTACATTCTGAACGGCTATTTCTCTCCGTAGTTTTATCTGAATTCTTTTCATCTTTAGGCATTCCTCATTCATTTTGTTCCATGATAAATAGATTTGTTATAAAGGGGGAGGGCTACAGCGTATCCTTAGTCTATCATCTTGAAGCAGGAGTCTAGAAGGGAATAACTGTATTTTTATTTTAAAAAAAACCATAATTTCCCTAAGATTTTTGCTGTCTCCAATATAAAGCCTGATCTAGGGATACTCATTTTATGCTACTCAAATTTACATCCCTATTGCTGACCTTACTAACAGACAGCTGTTTTCATGAAAAAAAAAAAGAAAGAAAAGCTGGACTGTCTTCCGTTATTCATTTTTGGTTAATCAGTGTCACTGAAAGAGTTAAGAAAATTAGAAATTACACGTCTTATGACAACTTGATTGAACAAATCTTTTCACATTTTGATACATATGTATCATATGAACCCTGTGTGTGATCAGAGATAAAGTGATAAACAAAGCAGATGGTGTCCCTGCTCTCATAACACCAAAAGTACAGCATAAAATTATGAATTATGAAAAGTGGTAATAGGGATAGTGTAAGATGTCTGTCCTTTCTGGGAAGGTTTCCTAAAGAAGTGACGGTAGAGCTGAAGACTAAAGAATGAGTAACTGAAGGGCGCCTGGGTGGCTCAGTCGTTAAGCATCTGCCTTCGACTCAGGTCATGATCCCAGGGTCCTGGGATCAAGTCCCACATCGGGCTCCTTGCTCCGTGGGAAGCCTGCTTCTCCCTCTCCCACTCCCCCTGCTTCTGTTCCCTTTCTGGCTGTGTCTCTCTCTGTCAAATAAATAAGTAAAATCTTAAAAAAAAAAAAATGAATGAATAACTGAAAATAGGTAGGAGGATTTTAATAGTTAAAATGCCTAGAAAAGAGTTTCAGTGGCCCACCTCCAGGAGGGATCATAGCACATTATGGGGCTGAGTATAGTCCAGTGTGACTTGAAAGCAGAGAGGAGGAAAGAATAGCATGATGTGTGGAGGAAATTGCAGACAGGAGAGGAAGCTGAACAGGTGGGCAGGGAGCAGGTCATAAAGGGCCTTGTATTCCATGCTACAGAGCTCAGATTTTATCCTGTTTCCTAGGGAACCATTACAGAATTTTAAATAGGGGAGGGACCTGGACACATTTTTGTCTTAAATAAGAGAGACTAGTAGCTATATAGAAAGTAGGTATGTTGGAGGCCTAAGACTGAAGTTGGAAACTAGTTAGGATTTTGCAGTAATCCAGGTGAGAAATGGCTTAACAAGTACAGTAGTTTTGTTAATAAAAATGGTAATGAGCCACTGTCTTGGCTTATTTTGAAAAAGCTCTATTCTGTCAGCGTTGAATGGTATAGTACTTATTAACCAAGGCAATTTTCTAATTCAGTCTGTATGCACTTTCACTTCTGGTTAGTGAGGAAGATGATGGAACTGTAAATATCCCTTCTGGTCTAAAAATTGAATTCTAAGATTAATAAGAGTAGCCCATACCCATCTTCCTATTTTTTAGAGAATACCCTTCTCTGTGACGAAACACAAAGGTTTACTAATTTGAAGCTGTTCTGGGTCAAAGAACAAAGGGGTAATCACTGATTCTGTTAGAGTAGAAATAGAAGAGTCTTCTTTTTAGAGAGATGGGGATTTTTTTAGCCTTAGACTTTAGCTCCAATGTAGCCTAAAAGGTGGTGGCCTTAAAAAATGTGGCAGTGACATCCTTAGGATTCCTGCTAAGCACCTTCTGTATAACACATGACATAGGGGCCCCACCTCTTAGCGGACAGTTGCTGCCTGCCTGCTTGTTTTATTGTCTGATAAAGTTGGAAAGTGGTTCTAAGAATCTTGTTTCCCCCTCCTACCCTAACAAATTGTGGGTTTTATTGAAAGAAGTTTCTTTCCCTGATTCATTATTTCCCAGCAAGTGATCCAGTTGCCTGGTGGACATCTGTTGATAGATGATTGTGGGGTTTTCGGTTCGTGGCGGTCCTTCTAGTTCTTGGTTTCCAGAGTTATAAAGGAATGATTCTTTTTATGTAACAGTAGCCTTCCCACGGATTGTTTGATTTGAGACACGCTTCACTATCTTTTTGTTTTAGATGTTTTTTAAAATATCCCGTTCCCTTCCTAAGACAACTAAAATACAGGGAGTATTTGTATGTATGTGTGTGTGTTATATAAAAAACAAATGAAATTAAATAGATTTTTAGGATATTGGGTCATTTCCTTTATAGTGGACTAATGTATTTAAATGTCCCAAGTTCTGCTTGTTTTTACTTCTTTAACTTTTTATTCTGTACTCCTAATATATGTGAAACTTTCTTTAATATATGTCTCTAAACTCAACATTCCCAAGTTGAAAAATATGGCTGGGCCTTAGACACAGATGGAACCAGGAATTATCTTGCTATATGTCTTGTCTTTTTCCATGTTACCTGGCTTTATTTTTTAAATTTCAGGCTGTTTTTTTCCCTGTGTGTTAGGAAACAGCCCTCAACAGTTCTTGGCATTTATTTCTTACAACTTCATTCACTAGTGAGAGACTGATTTTCAGGGTGTTAAGTCTGGCTTAGTTTAGGTATTCACTCCTGACCCAAGCTTATTGGCTGGGAGTGTGCAGGGAACAATGGCTAACCTGGCTTGAATTTCATACCTACCTTGGACCAGTCATCTGTAGTCAGGGTCATTTAAGAGAATAGTATCTTTGCCAACCACATGCATATCAAAAGTGGGGTTCTGAACAGATTTTTTAAAAGAAGAGGAAACGAGTACTTTTATAGTACATGAAATTGTTTTTCTGTCATCAATTCAGAGCCATATAAAAAGTAAACTGTTAGTTTATAGTTGGTTAATAAATATTTCCTCCTATATGCAGGATACAGAGTTAGAAGTCTAGGGACTTCTAAAGAGAAGTAGAGGGCATGACCTCAGAATACTCACAGTGTAGTTGAAAATGAGAGGTTGTTTGTGATAGATGGAACTGTGCATTTCAGTAGAGATAGCAAAATTTGTACTAGACTTAATAGTTACAGTTCGCTCTGCTCCTTGCCACACCTAATGTGCCCTGCCCACTTACCATAGTCAGATCTCTTGTAAATAAATAGGTGTCAAAGAGACCTAAAAAGTAGATGGACATTTGAGCACAAATCTATCATCACTAGTCAAAAAAAAAAAAAGAAATAGTATGTTTCCCACTAATGCTAGGTCAGTAGCATCTTGTAAACAAAAAATAGTGTACAGTGACATTCCAACTGTAGATACGTAGACCTATCAACAACGACTTTTAGCTCGTTTATATTAGAAGACTTTTCTGGTTAACAAAGCAGATTGACAATATAGTAGATTGACCACATGCCTCTATTTGCTATCCCTCCCCAGACCCAAGTAAAATGACAGTTAAAAAAAATTTTTTTAATATCACAAGGGCAAAAGGAATAGAGGAAGAGACATAGTATACATACTTGAAAGATAGGATGGAAAAGTGGTATCTGACTAAACTGAACAGACAAGGACCTATCCTAAGCATTTACAGGTGGGAATGTCTGTGAGAAGTGAACTGGTTTCCTTGTAAAAATCTCAGAGGCTTAGGATTTAGAGACATACAACATGGTGTGTGTGTGTGTGTGTGTGTGGTGGGGTGGGGTGGGGAGCTATAATACACAGGCTGAAAAAGGGAGGGAATTAATTGAAAATCTATGTAGGTAGTTTCAGAGGCCCCTTAAGATCCCTTCTTTACCCCATATAGCCAATGAAATGTTTTAAATCCCATTCTCCAGTAGAACAAAAGAACAGGGCGCCTGGGTGGCTCAGATGGTTAAGCGTCTGCCTTCGGCTCAGGTCATGATCCCAGACTCCTGGGATCGGGTCCCACATCGGGCTCCCTGCTCCTTGGGAGCCTGCTTCTCCCTCTGCCTCTCTCTCTCTCTGTCTCTGTCTCTCATGAATAAATAAATAAAATCTTAAAAAAAAAAAAGAACAAAAGAACAAACTGATGTTTATGTGTATTCGAGGAGAAATTAAACCCTCATTCTTGTCAGAGGAGTCAGTGAAAGGTATAGCACAAGAATAAGAAAGGCAGATTCCTTAACTATAGGAAACACAAGGTTGCTGGAGGAGAGGTGGGTGGGGGAATGGGGTAACTGGGTGATGGGCATTAAAGAGGGCACTTGATATAATGAGCACTGGGTGTTATATGCAACTGATGAATCACTAAACTCTATCTCTGAAACTTAAAAAAAAAAAAAGGAAGAAAGGCAGATTCAAAGTAAGTTAACATGTAAAATTTATTTTCTCTGCCCTGCTTCAGAATACTTGTAGCTTGACTCAAAGCCCTCAGACTAGAGATTGGAAGATTTTTCTCTGGATTAACAAGTGCCCTGGAAAAAAATACTTGAGGTACCCCACCCCCACCCCCATCTTTAATGAAAACACTGACTTATCTTCCATTTAACTTTTTAATACTTTGTTGTATGAGTAGACAGCAGAAGATTTCCAGACATTTGAGAAAAACCCTTAATATAAGAGAGGATAAAACAACGGGATAAAAAAGAAATATAGAAGAAACAGACAACGGAGGTGAAGAAAACCAACGTATACACACAAGTAAACTATATAATCTTCAAAGAGAAGATCAGTGGCATCCATGAAACAAGGAAAATATTCTCAGAGAAAAAACGATCTGAAAAAAATGAGAAGTAATTCTTGGGAAATGAACAGTTAAGATTACCAAAGCAAACAAAAGGTATCAATAGGTGGAAGATTAGAAGACAGTCAAGAAAATTCTCCCAGATTATTAGACAAAAATACAAAGATGGAAAATATGAGAGGAAATAATACGATGTACTGATCTAATAGTGAACAAATAAAATAATCCAAGAAATAATAGAAAAAATTTCCCAGATCTGAAGAATATGATTTCCAGATGGAAGGGACTCACTGAGTACTCAGCTCAATGGAAGAATAAAGACCATATCAAATCATATCCTGAAATTTCATAATACCACAGATAAGACAGCAAAACTGGTTATACTTCCAGTCAAGATGGAGTAACAGGGACCAGATTTACCCCTCCATGTGAAAGAACTAAAACACTGGGAAAAAACACACAAAATAATGGTTTTCATGATGTTGTACATCAGATAATAAAAGAAATCAGTCATTGAGAGATGCAGAACAATGGAGGTGATTCCTACAATTGACCCAGCTTACTGCCTGGAATGAGTTGTCAGGCTGCAGCAAGGGGAGGAACAATTAGGTGGTCTTCTAGAGCTAAGAAAGAGAGCTGGGAGTTGGGAGATGTCAGGGCAGCTAGTTTTTATACACAGACCAGAGAGAGAGAGAGAAGGATCTGTAGAAGTCCCCCTTGAGTCTTCAGTAGCACATGTATGTGAGAGTAACTACCCAGAGCTGGAAAAGGAACCGCTGGAAATAATGAGAGGAAACTATCCTTGATGCTCACACAGGGCCTAGAATATTTCCTATTCCCACCGGTCAGAATAAGAAACATTGAGTAGAGGTCTTGCCTCGGTAATGGGGCAGAATTAGCTCTAGATTAAATGTTGCTCCAATTTTGCCTAACAAAACTTTAATACCTAAAAGGATCGCTGTTTATAAATTTGTTTCTCCCCTATATGAGTAAACAGCTAAGAATAACAAGCTCACCAGTATTTATAGGAATACAAAAATATCTAGCACCTACCAGGGAAAAATTTTCAATGTCTGGCATCCATTCAGTATTTTCCAGGCATGCAAAGACCCATAATGAATAAAATCCACCAATTGGAATCACTCCAGAAATGACACAGATGATGAATTAATAGGCAAGGATATTAAAATGGTGAAATAATTGTATTCCATATGTTGAAAACCCAAAGGAAAGATTGGGCATATTTAGAGGTAGCAATGGAAAATAGAAAAAAGAATAAATCAAATTCTAGAGATTGAAAATACAATGGACAGATTAACAGTAGATTAGGCATTTCAGAAGGAAAGATGAGTGAATTTGAAGACCATGGCAATAGAAACCATCTAAAATGAAACTTAGAAGAAAAAAAGTGAAACAAGAGTGAATAGCTGTGGGACAAACTGCATGCGGAGCTAATATAAGCGTAAATGAAGTCTCCATTTAAAAAAAAAAAGTTTTTAAAAAGTGGCTAAAAACTTTACACATTTAATGAAAGCTATAAACCCGTAGATTCAAGAAGTTCAGTGAATTCCAAGCACGAGAAATATGATGAAAACTACACCACAACACATAATCAAATTGTTTAAAACTAGTGATAAAGAGGGTGCCTGGGTGGCTCAGTCGTTAAGCATCTGCCTTCGGCTCAGGTCATGATCCCAGGATCCTGGGATCGAGTCCCGCATCGGGCTCCCTGCCCAGCGGGAAGCCTGCTTCTCCCTCTCCCACTCCCCCTGCTTGTGTTCCTGCTCTCGCTGTGTCTGTCAAATAAATAAATAAAATCTTTAAAAAAAAAGTGATAAAGAGAAAAATTTTTTAAATATTTTTTATTATTTATTTGCTAGAGAGAGAGAGGGGGAACACAAGCAGAGGGAGAAGCAGGCTCCCTGCTGAGCAGGGAGCCCTATGTGGGACTCGATCCCAGGACCCTGGGATCATGACCCGAGCCGAAGGCAGACGCTTAATGACTGAGCCACCCAGGTGCCCCAAAGAGAAAATTTTAAAAGCTTTTAGACCTTTGGCTTAATTTTCTGTGAACCTAAAACTGCTCTAAAAAATAAAGTCTATTAAAAAACAACAACAACAAAAAAAACCCACTTATTGTTGTAAGCCAAAAAATAAGCTGCCAGAAAGAAAAGACACATTACATATAGAGGAACAAAATATGACAGTGGATTTCATGGAAGTAACAGTGCATCTCAAAAGAAAAGAAGGAACATCTTTAAAGTACTGAAAGAAAGAAAAAATCTGTCAACTTAGAATTCTGTATCTTGTGAACATATCTTTCAAAAATGAAGGGGAAACAAAAGACTTTTTTTAATGTATAAAGGCTGAAAGAATATATCACCAGCAGGCCTGCCCTATAAGAAATATTAAACCAGATCATTCAGGCAGAAGGAAAATGTTGTCAGATGGAAATGTGAATCTGCATAAAGGAATGAAAAATCACTGAAAATGGCAAATGTTTTTTATCTAAGTCTCTGAAAAATAACTGAGTTTTTAAGAAATGAAGTCCTGATACATTCTGTCACATAGATGAACCTCAAAAACTAAGTAAAAAAAGCCATTTAACAAAAGACTGCACATTGTGTGGTCCTATTTATATGAAATGGCCAGAATAGGCAAATGTGTGGTGACAGAAAGATTAGTGGTTACCTCGAGCTCCGGAGGAGGAGAGGGAACAATGAGAAGTGATTGCTAATGAGTACTAGGTTTCTTTTAGGGATGATGACAATGTCCACAGTTAGATTATGGTGATGGTTGCACAACTCTATATATGCTAAAACCCAGATGAACTTTATTAAAGAGTTACTGTTTAAAAAAACAACAAAGGAGATAAAAGGGAATTATAAAAAATACTTAGTAAATCAAAAAGAGGAAAATGTAAACAAAGAATAGAGAGCAAAGAATAGAGAAAACAAATTATGGAATGGTGGGTTTAAACCCAGCTATATTGGGGTGCCTGGGTGGCTCAATCGGTTGAGTGACTCTTGATCTCAGCTCAGGTCTTGATCTCAGGGTTGTGAGTTCAAGCCCTGCATTGGGCTCCACACTGGGCGTGGAGCCTACTTAAAGATTGATAGATAGATAGACAGACAGACAGACTGTAGACTTAAAAATAGATGATAGAAAAGAAAAAGTAAACCCAACTATATCAATAATCACATTAAATGTAACTGATCTAGATACCCCAATTAAAAAGCAGAGGTTAGGGGCGCTTGGGTGGCTCAGTCGTTAAGCATCTGCCTTCGTCATGATCCTGAGGTCCTAGGATCGAGCCCCACATCGGGCTCTCTGCTAGACCGGGAGCCTGCTCTTCCCTCTCCCACTTCCCTGCTTGTGTTCCCTCTCCAGCTGTCTCTCTCTCTCTCTTTGTCAAATAAACAAAACCTTAAAAAAAAAAAAAGCAGAGGTTATTAGATTACTAACTATATGCTGTCCACAAGAAGTCCACTTAAAAAATATATAAGCCACAAAATAGGTCAAAATAAAAGGATTTTTTTTTTCAAGTTTGCTAACAGTGAAAAGAAACCTGGACTGGCTAAAATCAGATAAAGTAGATTTTAGAGCAAAAAATACTGCTCTAAATATTTAAGGGATAAGGATAGGGAATAGGTTTTTTTATAATGGTAATAAGGTCAGTTCTAAGGTCAGTTCATCAAGAGTATATAATAGAAGTAAACATTTATGCACTTAATAATAGAGCTTTGAAATA
This sequence comes from Callorhinus ursinus, assembly GCF_003265705.2. Classification (NCBI taxonomy): domain Eukaryota; kingdom Metazoa; phylum Chordata; class Mammalia; order Carnivora; family Otariidae; genus Callorhinus; species Callorhinus ursinus. The sequence continues at coordinate 62,462,902 of NW_027397063.1, forward strand.
CATGAAGCAAAAACAGATATAATTTTAAGGAGAAATAGACAATTCCAGTTATAGTTGGAGATTCCAGTATACTTCTCTCAATAATTGGTAGAGCAAGTAGAAAATTGCTAAAACTATCAATCAACTTTGACCAGTTGACATTTATAGAAATTTTATCTAGCAGAATACACATTCTTTCTAAGTGAACATAGAACAGTTACTGAGATCACATTCTAGGGAGATTTTTATTTTTTTATTTTTTTTAAATTTATATATTTATTTGACAGAGAGAGAGAGACAGTGAGAGAGGGAACACAAGCAGGGGAGTGGGAGAGGGAGAAGCAGGCTTCCCGCCGAGCAGGGAGCCCGATGCGGGGCTCGATCTCAGGACCCTGGGATCATGACCTGAGCCGAAGGCAGACGCTTAACGGCTGAGCCACCCAGGCGCCCCCTAGGGAGATTTTTAAAAGCCTAATAAATGTAGGAAGATTCAAATCACACAAAGTATCTTCCATGACCACAATGTAATTAAATTAGAAATCAATAACAGAAAAATCTCTGGAAATACTTGGAAAAAAAAACCCACTTCCAAATAAATGAAGAAATCAAAAGGATACTTAGGAAGTATGTTAAACAGAATGAAAATGCTGCTAAGGCAATACTTAGAAGAAAATGTATAGTATTAAGCACCCATATGAGAAGAGAAGATTTTTAAGTCAATGACTTAAGCAAAGCCATCTTAATAAACTAGAAAGGAAGAATGAGTAAGAGCCAAAGTAGTAGAAGAAAAGAAAAAACAAAATTCAAAGTGGAGATCAATAAAATAGAAAAATTGGGGCACCTGGGTGGCTCAGTCGGTCAAGCATCTGCCTTCGGCTCGGGTTGTGATCCAGGGTCCTGGGATCGAGCCCCGCATCGGGCTCCCTGCTCCTTGGGAGGCCTGTTTCTCCCTCTCCCACTCCCCTGCTTGTGTTCCCTCTCTCACTGTGTCTCTGTCAAATAAATAAATAAAATCTTTTTAAAAAATTTTAAAAAAATAAAATAGAAAAATCAATGAAACCATAAGCTGATTTATTGAGAATATCAATAAAATGGGTAAACCTCTAGATAAGACTGAAGGGGGGGTTGGGGGAGAGACACAAATTACCAATATTGAGAAAGAGGTGGCATTTTTACAGATATTAAAAATGATTAGGTAACATGGGGCGCCTGGGTGGCTCAATCGGTTAAGCATCTGCCTTTGGCTCAGGTCATGGTCCCAGGGTCCTGGGATCAAGCCCCGCACTGGGGTCCCTGCTCGGCGGGAGGCCTGCTTCTCCCTCTCCCTCTGCTTGTGCTCTGCCTACTTGTGCTCTCTCTCTCTCTGTCAAATAAATAAAGCCTTAAAAAAAAAAACTTAAAAAAAAAAGATTAGGTAACAAATTCAACATGTTAAAAGTGCAAAAATTTCTTGAAAGACAAATTTTCAAAGTTCATTCAAGAAGAAATAGGTACCCTGAAAACACTGTATCTCTAGGAAGATTTAGTTTGTAGTTAATTAACCATCCACAAAGAAAGTGTCAGACCCATATGGTTCTACATTTAAGGAAGAAATATCAACAGTTCTACATAATCTTGCAGAAAATTGAAAGGAATACTTCCCAATTTATTTATTTTTAAGATTTTATTTATTTATTTGACAGCACAAGCAGGGGGAGCAGCAGAGGGAGAGGGAGAAGCAGGCCCTCCCGCAGAGCAGGGAGCCCAATACGGGGCTTGATCCCAGGACCCTGGGAACATGACCTGAGCCGAAGGCAGACACTTAACGACTGAGCCACCCAGGTGCCCCTCAAGGCTTATTTTTAAAGTACAACTGTGAAGGCAGGCTGGTATTGGCATAAAGATAAAGAGATCTTTGCAAGAGAGTTATGTATCTAGAAATAGACCCAGGCATATGTGGACAATTGATTTTCAACAGTAGTTCAAAATGGCATTGGCCTTCTAAATAGCAACACTGGAAATGAAGAAGTTCTGAGGGGGAAAGCATTTTTAACTAAATATATATAGTCAAGAAGTATCAAGGGGGTAAACCAAAAAGAAGAGAACAAAGTGTCCAGATTCTAGTAAGGGTAAAAGTGAAGGAGCGTCCTAGGACAACACCTGTGCCAGAAGTCCAGGCGCAGTGCTGCAGATCAGAGCAGGGCATCTGAGAGCCGGGCGGGGGTGAGGTGTGGTGTGGGGAGGAACGCAGGTGTTTCAATTGATGTGTGTCGGAAAGGTAGCAAAAACAATTGGTAGAACCATGGAAAAAGTGGGAAGCATTAAGATGTAGCAGTTATTAACTTTGATAAAAAGAGGAAGGGCTAGAGTTGCTCAAGAAAGGTGGCGTGCTCGTTGTAAACTCTCCCTTTATGCAGTCTGTGCTGTCTACATGGCATAGTAAGGTAAATTTTTCTTTTGGGATGAGTAGAGCCAAATGGAAATAGGACTTGATAGACTTTGTTTTCCAAATTGCTCCATATCTGAAGTGTAGGCCTCTATTTTCGAGAACCAGTGCTCTAAAGGGCTGTTTCTTCTGCCCTGTGCTCTTTTACTCAGGCCTGGTGTTCGGTCAGTCCGAGTACCTCTTTAATCAGGACACAGCTGCGGTGGCTCCCACCCCTGCTTGAAGACAGAATGAGTTACTTTACTTTTACCAGTTTCCTATCAGCCAGTGTCTTCAGGGGAGATCTCTTCTAGAATAACTTTGTTCCTAATCTGCTCTTTGGAGAAACATGATTATGAGTACCTGTATTAATCGTGTTTAAATAGGCTGATTCTTTTTTTTTTTTAATGCCCTCTAGGAAGTAAGAAGAAAGAAAAGGAACGGCCAGAAATTTCTCCTCCATCTGATTTTGAGCACACCATTCATGTTGGCTTTGATGCGGTTACTGGAGAATTCACTGTAAGTTTACCCAGTTGGGACTCATTTATGTACCAGCATTCAAACTTTTCTTTGCATTATTAAGTTTCAAGTTAACTTTTCTATCCACGTGTTAACTGTGGATTCTTAGTGCTTTTCTCTTCTTATAAAAGTGTTTGTGGTTCGGGGCGCCTGGGTGGCTCAGTCGTTAAGCGTCTGCCTTCAGCTCAGGTCATGATCCCAGGTCCTGGGATCAAGCTCCCCATCGGGCTCCCTGCTCAGCGGGAAGCCTGCTTCTCCCTCTCCCACTCCCCCTGCTTGTGTTCCCTCTCTCGCTGTCTCTCTATCTGTCAGATAAATAAAATCTTTAAAAAAAAAAAGTGTTTGTGGTTGGATGTATCTTTTTCTTAGGGAGCTGAGCCCATTAGTTAGAATTATGCAAAATAGATTTAGAAAAATAAGACGATTTATAATTTAATCAAGGCTACAATTGATTGGCTTGTTTTTTATGTGTTTTGTCATTAACCTCTGGAAATTGGTTTTATTGGACAACTTAAAACAACTAATTTCTGAATATCTTTTTGTTAGGGCATGCCAGAACAGTGGGCACGATTATTACAGACCTCCAATATCACCAAACTAGAGCAAAAGAAGAATCCTCAGGCTGTGCTGGATGTCTTAAAGTTCTATGACTCCAACACAGTGAAGCAGAAATATCTGAGCTTTACTCCTCCTGGTAAGACGTTATACTGTGGTAAAAGGCTGATTCAAATGGGATTTCAAAATTGTGAAGCACATCTAGATAAAAAGATTGCTTCTGGAAAAATAAAAAGCTAAGCTATGGTTCTTGTCTCTTTTGTTGCCCCCTGTGTAGATCTGCCTTTTGTAAACTAATTGGGGCAGCTTTTATGCATAATTTGGAGTCTGGGGAGTATGTTAATCTCTTAGTTTTGCCAAAAGTGGATGTTTTGGCCTTTTGTTTGTTTTTTCATGTCACTGCTTTGGAATGACTCCCAGCAATAGAAGAGAAAGGCGCTGATTTATAGGCATGTTCATACTAGAAATATATTTATTGTTAGTAGGACAGGAGGAGGGTTGTTAGCTATATTAGATACACAGACTTTGAAGTAAAAAATGGTTAAGTCCATTCAAAAATTGAAACTTATCAAATATATAAACATAAAATAAGTATTAGAATGAAAAGATTTTACACCTTGGAATTAGAGTATCATTAGGTAAGAATTGAAGTATAGGGGTTTTTTTAAAATAGTTTATTTGTTCAAATCAGGATCAGAATAAAGTCCATACATTATAGTTGATTACCGTATCTCTTGAATCTCTTTTGATGTTTAGGCTCCCTCACATGGATTCTCATACTCTTTTCCTTGCGATTTATTTGTTGAAGAAACAGGACCACGGGTCCTGTTTCCTTCAGTGGATTTTGCTAATTACATCCCCAGGGTGTCTTTATGTTTCTCTGACCCTTAAAATCATACATGTAGTTTTAATTAATTATATTTAATTTGATTACGTTTTCACAGAAATAAGGGCTGTGCTCAGGGAAAAATAGAGACCACTTGGCCAAACGATCTTGACTTTTTTACTTAGATATTGACCTTTACATCCTTAGCAAAAGGTCAGACTTGTCCCTAGAACTTTTGTGTCAGTTAGTAAATTTGTATAAATTAGTATTTTTTTAAATCAGTGTTTGACCAGAAAATGGTATGTTCTTTTCACCCTATTTTTTATATTATATATATGTTAAAGTTACGTTAAATATATACCTTTAATATAATCATATTTATAAATATATATTTATTTATATAAATACTTACATTTATATTATATACTTATACCAATAACAAATATAAGTATGTTTTATGTTACATTAATGTATAATATATGTTAAATATTAATATAGTGGTATATTGTAATTACATAATTATATTAATAATATTTAGCATATATTGTTAGATATTATATGTATAAAAATATAAAAGTCTCTGGGCCTTTTGAAAAGTAAAACAAAACAAAACTTGGTCTTCTGAACTCCAGAATGAATGTTTTGACATTTAGTCTTCATGAACTATGTTTTGCCTTCAGGAATATGCTGTCTTATTGATCAAAATTTATGTCAAGAATTTTCCTTTGCACAGTTGCTATTGTTTGAATAGTTGCTTTAAGTTTCTCAATAGACAGTTTTCTGGAGAAAGTATTATTATGAATAAACTTTTGTTTTAATAAATACACAATGAGAAGTATAGTTACAATTGTTTTTAATAGCTTTATTAAAGTATAGTTCACATGCTACAAAATTCACCCATTTGAAGATACAAGTCAATGATTTTTAGTAAATTTACAGAGTTCCATTAAGATTTGAGATTTGTTAGCACAATCTTGTATAAATTCGTATTTGAAAACTGATATTGTCATTTTTCCCAAGGTTTACTTCATCTTAAAATGAAATCAGTCTAAGAACATTTTACTTGCTCTGCTTTGTATTTTCTTCCCTTTTTTTTTTCTTCCCTTTATTATATAGAAGTTGTTTTATTTTTTGAGTTGTTGACTTAGCATTATTTTCTGTTTTGTATTCAGAGAAAGATGGCTTCCCTTCTGGAACACCAGCAGTAAGTTAATATATTACTTCTTGTAGCTCTTGTTCTAACTTAAGTTACCCAAAACAAATCTCAGTTTTTATTTAACTTTCTAAAATAAATTACAGCCATCAAAATAAATAACTACTTAATATATTTTAAGTTGGCCACTTGATTAAGCAAATAAGGAAGCCATATTAAGTAAACAGTTCCTCAATTAGGAAGAAACAGCCTTCTTGAGTTATATGAAGACAAAATGCAGTAATATGTAAAGTACCTACCTAGCATACACCTGGCATGCAGTAAGCTCTTTATATAAAGGTTAACATCTTCTTTTATTTTATCAGCCACCATTTTTGATGGTGAATCTGGCTGTCTTAAATGACCGGAAATGACTCTGACTTATACAAATCCTAGAGGATCTTCATTTTTGGTTTTCACAAATAAAGTGATTGTTTCCTTTTAGGGCTTGTTTAAGGGACATAAAATTTTCCATATAAAAGGTATAGATTTTCTCTTAAGAAAACTTGATACTTACTGTAAACATTTATTTCATAAACTTTTGTATAAGTTATAGAATTGCCTTTACTTTTTAAATGATTAGATTAGAACCATTGAGGTTTTATCGTTTTGAAATAAGGTATTAAAGAAATACATTTTTTCAAGTGTGTCAAGAAAAGAGAGTCCTATTTTAACATATTGTTGTATCTGACTTGTCTTCCTTGCTTTGGTAATGCAGCTGAGTACCAAGGGATCAGAAACATCAGCAGTAGTAACAGAAGAAGATGATGATGATGAAGAGGCTGCTCCCCCTGTTATTGCCCCACGACCGGATCATACAAAATCAGTGCGTGTCTGAGTAATTGGACTCTGGGTGTCTGGGCATGTGTGTTTTTAAAAAACAGCAGTCTGTATTTGACTGCCAGTGATTAATTTTCAAAAGGTTTCAGTATGAGGAAATTTGACGAGGAGAACTCTACCTAAAAATCATTCATCAAAAAACTAGTTTTTCTGAAAATTAAAATTAAATGACTTCCTTAAAAGTTAAAATAGTTACCTCATTGTTTTTCCTTTCTGTGTTACACCTTGTCTTCCAGAGAATCCATCTATTTCTCTGGCTTTCTCTGTTTATCTCAATCTCAACTACTATTATCTAAAACTTAAATCTTACTTCTTACCCAAATTGTGTATATAATCTCCCATTTTACATTTCTCTTAAAACCTTGGTGTCATTCAAGAGGCTGCTGAGTGAAATTCCCAACCAGATAGGGGAAAATTGAAAAAATAATGACCTTAGAGACAGAAAGAGTCCTATCTCCCTGTACTAGTACAGGAAAGGGGGGGCGGGTGCTGTGCGTGAAGTGCTGGTACATCAGCAGGAAGGGCTCTGAGGACTGCTGCCGGGTCCTTTGATCCTTTGATCTAATGAGAGAGGGCTCTGTTTTCTTGCTTTACCTCCTAGAATTGGCAGTTTAAAATGAAACGGTAGAACATTGGGTATTATATAAGACTGATGAATCACTAACCTCTACCTCTGAAACCAATAATACATTATATGTTAATTGGATTTAAATAAAAATTAAAAAAAATAAAATGAAATGGTAGAAATCAACTTTGGGTAGAAGTTTTTATGAGAATTAATAGTTAATTCAACATCTTGGTTTCTGTAATTTTTTCTCTTTATTTCTCTTTTGTAGTAAGAACATGATTTTTAAGTGTGTACCTTTTTGCTTCATTGCTAGCATATCATTTTAGATCTGGTTAAACTTAAATTTCATTCACAGATCTGCTATTTTGCTAGACAGACTTTTAACATCTATACATCACGTGTCAAAAGTGTTTAACATTTATTCATCTTAGTTATAAGTCTTTTATTAAGACAAGTCTGAAAATATTATTCTCATTCTTTAGAACACTGGAGTAAACTAGTTTTGATTAAAAATCAAAGAACTGGGGCGCCTGGGTGGCTCAGTTGTTAAGCATCTGCCTTCTGCTCAGGTCTTGATCCCAGGGTCCTGGGATCCAGCCCCACGTCAGGCTCCTTGCTCAGCGGGAAGCCTGCTTCTCCCTCTCCCACTCCCCCCTGCTTGTGTTCCCTCTCTCACTGTATCTCTCACTGTCAAAAAGTAAATAAAAATCTTAAAAAAAAAAAACAATCGAAGAACTGAATAGTGTACCAGTAAGAATACCTAAAAATATTTTTCCTCAGATCTCAGTAATTAACTGTCTCCGCAGATTTATACACGATCTGTAATTGACCCTATTCCTGCACCAGTTGGTGATTCTAATGTTGATAGCGGTGCCAAATCTTCTGACAAACAGAAAAAGAAGACCAAAATGACAGATGAAGAGATTATGGAGAAATTAAGTATGTTACCTACATTTTACATTATTCTTAAATTGTTAATAGCTCTTGACACATTTGGCTCAGATGGATTTTAATTTATACCTTATGTTTTGGCTTAAGACATAAATAATAAATTGTTTCCTCCTAGGAACAATAGCTTCAGTTAAAATCTGCTGAAGCCAAAATCATACTCTGATTTGCTTGTTTATTATGTGTTGGCTGTTGAGTAATGTCTGCAGTGATCAGTACCTTTGGGAGCAATACTTTTTCCCAAAGGACCAAATCTAAGGGTCATGGTTGGAAACCTTATCAAAGGAAGTTTTTATATATTTATACATACTTATAGTTTCTCAATATGAGAATATAAAATATTCCCAAATAAGTAAACAATATCGCCTTCCTATATAGCTCTATGTGTAAACATTAAATGTATTTTTTTTCTCTTCTCCCTTTTCATCCATTAACTGTCATTGGCCTGAATCAGCCATTGGAAGTAGTGTACACAGTGCCAGGGAGAGGGGAGAATAATGTCCAATTACAAGTCTATTACAAGTCTACAGCAACTATAGTTATAAAGGACACTGACATAGAGGGATCAGGGATCAAGGAGAGATACTATAGCCAAAGCGGCTGTAGACCTGAGATTGGGTACTTACATAGAACTGGATTGTTTGTGTGAGTCTCCTTAATGTGGATATCGAGCAAGTGAAAAGTTAGTGTGGTTTTTCTCATGTTTTGACTTAGTGGTAATAAGAATATATTGTTACAGTTTTATGTCCAAATCCTAATTATAAAACTGTTTCTTAGTTATGACTTTGTGAACTTTCCTAAAACAGATGTATGATTAGTTCATACTAAAGTAGAGTAATCTTTATAGAAATAAGTGGTTTCCTAAATATATTGGAAGATGGAAGGTATATGGGAAGAGTCAGAAAAGCCATTTAGGGTTATTCATTTGGATATCATTTTATATTATTATTTTTGATAATAAGTAGTTTCATAACTTAACCATTAGTTTAATACATTTCAGTGGAGTATGAAAAGTAGAATGACCAGTCCATCCTTCTCCAGAAATTTCCCAGTTAAGACTGAACATCCCACATCCTGAGAACCCCTTTATTCTCAGGCAGACTAACACAGTTGGTCATTTTAAAATGTGTTTATTTTTGAGAAAGTGAGACGATAATTAAAACATTAGCTAGGAGGTCCAACCTCATGGAAGTAATATGTCTTCTTGTTTCTGATAACTTTCCTATTAAGTTTCATTAGTGTTCTGTGTTTGAAACATACATGATTTTTGAAAGTTGTGTTTGAAAACCAATATTCTAAAATCAGTAGAGTTTATTAAAAGGAATAATGAGATTAGTTTACAACTTTAAAATGCTTTACTGAGCTTCCAACTTTTTGTTGTTTTTTGTTTAAAATAGGAACTATTGTGAGCATAGGTGACCCTAAGAAAAAATACACAAGATATGAAAAAATTGGGCAAGGGTAAGTATTTGTGACTCTATTAAACAGTCTGTAATAATTCCTGGGTGTATAGTATGGTATCTCTCTTCTGCCTGTTGACATTGAGCACTTAGAGCATCCTATGCATGGTATTCTTGGTTTCATGTAAATAAGTAATGCATTTATTTCTACATGCTGTTACAAAGCTGTACTGTTCAGCAATGACTCTACATTGTTTTTTCTTAAATGTTATTTCCCATTGGTGGTTAAGAGATTAGATGGAAAAATTGACCACCAAATATATTTAAAAGACAATAAGAACATTTACTACAAGATGATAGGCAATAAAAGTATGTATTTAATCACATCATTGAGTATTGTATTTTGAGTCTCCTGATCGGATTTTGCCCAGTAATTTGTATTTTTAAACTACACTTAACTTTGTTTCTGCCTGGGAGCAAATGAACATCTTGAATTTTTAATGTTATTAATCTCTGGAAAGTATTCTGTGAATTTAGAAAGAGAGCTTGAGTCTTTTTTGAAAACTTCCTTCTGAATTTCATTCTAAAAACTAAATTTAATGGGGTTCCTGGGTGGCTCAGTCAGTTAAGCGTCCGACTCTTGATTTCCGCTCAGGTCATGATCTCAGGGTTGTGAGATTAGCCCTATTGGGGCTCCACGCTGGGTGTGGAGTCTGCTTAAGATTCTCTCTCTCCCTCTCCCTCTCCCCCCACCTCTACCTCTCTTTAAAAAAATCTAAATTTTGTTGCATAACTGGTTTAATAACAAAAATTGAAAATCATCTTAATATTCCTGAGCAAGGTAATGGATAAATTGTATCGAATAATGTAAATAATAATGAGTGAACAAAAAGACCTGTCCTAAATCCAGTGTTGAATTAAAGCAAATCTCAAAACATAAAATAAAAAATAAATTTAAAAAATTAAAAAGCAAATTGCAGAAAAATACATAAAATAAAACCACTTATAAGAAGTTTAAAACTTATGTTGAATATAGTTTATAGTGATACACACCTCTGCCCTTGATAAAGTGTAGACAGATATATGGATAGGATGCACATCAACTACAGAATAAACACCAAATACCAATTACTTTTGGGAGGACAGAAGGATGCGTCTGGAAAGCTCATGCAAGGACTTCAAATTTATTTGTTGGTTTTTGTTTCTTAAGCAGGGAAATGGATCCATGAGTGTATATTACTTTTTTCTTTCCTTTTTCCTACATTTTTGTAGGTATGATATTTATGATAAATTTCTAACATAGGTTTTGGCCACAAGGATTGCCTTTTTCTTATTTTTTCCCCTTTTGTGTTTGCTTTTACTCCTGTTTAAAAATGTTAAGTCTTAAATGTTCTTTAATCCTTGTCCAGTTGTACTAATTGTAAAATCTTTAGCTATATAAATGATAGTGATTTAGAAACTTTAAATCTGGTTGTGTCTTTTTTCCCCCTAGGGCTTCTGGTACAGTTTTCACTGCTACTGATGTGGCATTGGGACAGGAGGTAGCTACTTTTTCATACTTCTGGGTGTTACCATTAGCTTTTAGTATAGGAGGAAACTAGATAAACTTGTGAATAATCAAGAGGAATCTTTTTTTCAGTTGAATATGTTAAAAAAATTACTCTGTATTTTATAGCACTTTTCTTAATAGGGGAAAAAAAAGAATTATGCATTGAGTTTCCTAAATAAGCAAATATTTAAAAAATTATTTTCCCAGCTTGGAATGAAAAGAGGATTAATTCCTGGCATTGGTATGACCTTGGGTTGGTTAATCAGCTTCGGGAGAAATCTAAAAGTAATTAGGCTCTGTGTATTACAAAGCCTTGTGCGTAGGCGTTGTGGAAGTAAAAGTACTACCTGTAAGTTACAGTCTCATTGTATAATACAATAGATATACAATAAATTAAATTATTACCTGATTGGTGTTGGTAATTTTCTAAGAGAATTAGGAGACTTGTTCTGATTTTTTTTTATTTCTGTTTCCATCATAGGTTGCTATCAAACAGATTAATTTACAGAAACAGCCAAAGAAGGAATTAATCATTAATGAGATTCTGGTGATGAAAGAATTAAAGAATCCCAACATAGTTAACTTCTTGGACAGGTAAATATGAATATTTCTTAAACAGTAGGAAAAAATGTAGAAATTTTAAGTCTCGTGGTTTTGGAGGCTAGCTCAAGCACTTGGATTAGACCAGAGTAGGATGTCAGTGTTGAAAAGTAAGCTTGAAGGAGGAGGAGAGAGGTAAAAGTAAAAATAGCGCATTGCGGGGCACCTGAGTGGCTCAGTCGGTTAAGCGTCCTACTCTTGGTTTCTGCTCAGGTCATGATGTCAGGGTCATGGGAACAAGCCCAGGTGCAGCCAGGCCTTGGGCTCCACGCTCAGTGCGGGAGTCTCTTTGGGATTCTCTCCCTCCCCCTTCTGCCCCTCCCTCCATGCTCCACCCCCACCCCCCCACCCCCCACGTGTTCTCTCTCTCTCAAAAATAAATAAATCGTTAAAAAAAGGCATATTGCAGTTTAGCAGGCCTTTTTCTACATATATATCCCCTGGCAAGTGAGGGAAAGCAGTTAAATGAAGGACATTGCTGCTGGTGCTTATATTAATTAGAAATGATCAGAAGCAGAAACATTAAGGAAATGAACTGTGATTCATGTGTTGACTGACAGCGGTGCCTGGCCTCATGGTTTTTAAGCTTTTAGATCAGTTTCTATTTCAAATGCTGTCATTCATGGGCAAATAGTTTATTTGTCAAAACCTCATTTAATTTAGGCATTGATGTTAAGTAACAGAACAAAGAGCAGAATAGAAAATTGTATATTCGGGCGCCTGGGTGGCTCAATTGGTTAAGCGACTGCCTTCGGCTCAGGTCATGGTCCTGGAGTCCCGGGATCGAGTCCCACATCGGGCTCCCTGCTCAGCAGGGAGTCTGCTTCTTCCTCTGACCTTCCCCCCTCTCCTGCTCTCTATCTCTCATTCTCTCTCTCTCAAATAAATAAAATCTTTAAAAAAAAAAGAAAATTGTATATTCTACAATTATATGGGGATTCTTAAGCAATTACATATGTGCGAATGAAAGAAGAATAGAAAAATAAATGAAAACTAAAATAGTGATTGTATTGGAGGTAGAAGATTATAGGTGACTTTCTTATTTCCACATTTAAATGTGTTTAGAATAGGAAAAAGATAACACATTTTTAGATTTTAGCTTTAGTAGTGAGGGCCATGTTCATAAAAATCAACTTTCTAGGTATATTTCCCTGCTTTTAAAAATACTATGTCACGTCAGTTTCACATGGTGGATAGGCTTTGGAATCAGTTACACTTGGCTTCCAGTTCTGGTCCTGTCACTTACTAGCCATCTCTTCATCTGTAAAACAAGACGAATGATTCCTACCTTACAGCGTTATTTTAATTGAAACCATCAAGTTACAATTGTGGGGCAACTTTGAAGTCACTCAGGAAAGTCCTAATGACCGTCAGTTACTACTCTGCGCTGTTGCATTGCAGCTTGCCAGTTTTCTTCCTGGCCTTCATGGCTTCCAGCTTTCTAGTTTCATGATTAGGGGGTCTGACATTTGAATTCTTCAGCACAGAGTGGTATGAAAGTAAAAATGTGAGTGTATTTTGTGTGTTTATCATGGTTTTTTAGTTACCTGATGGGAGATGAACTGTTTGTGGTAATGGAGTACCTTGCTGGGGGATCCCTTACTGATGTTGTAACAGAAACCTGCATGGATGAAGCACAGATTGCTGCTGTTTGCAGAGAGGTGAGTTTGTTCCCTTTCCGATAAGTTATAGCAATGTGTAGTTAGCAGGACGTTAAAAAGCGGGGGGGGGGGTAGTTTTGCACAGGTGATTTTTACTATGTGAGATACTTTCTCTACATATTCTCTGCAAGTTGTCTCCATACCATTTTATCCTACATGAGAGTTTAAACCCTTTCCTTCATGTGTAAGATAATTCTGGAATGGAGCATGGATTTTTGAAGAGCCCAGCTCACAGGTAAATTTCAGTGAGGTGATCGTTAAAATTTATCATCCCAACAGGGTACTTTTAAGAGTTAAAGGGAGTGCCACTCAGCAGTGGAAACAAGGACTATCTCACACCAAGCAGGGCACATGTTCACCTGAAGTCTGCTTCTGGCTTTATTAAGCTCCTCAAAGGTGAAAAGCTGGTTGTTGAATTTTTAGACGTACTGTTGCTTAAAAGCCAGTAGAATTCTGCCAAATTGCCTAAGTCTAAGCTAAAACTGAAAATTTTAATTCTGAGTTAATTATGCTCCACTGAAGGGGTAGGGTAGCCCCTTTGGTTATTTCAGGAGGGGAGGAAATAAGAACTCTTTAATAGTTATGAATATGGTATTTTAATAATATGATATCTCTAACATAGAGTGATCATTTAAAAACTGACAAAAACTTAAGAATGTATCCATACTTAATTTGTTTGTCTAATAATTTCTTTTTGTAATTATTTTAAAAATTATTTTAGGAGTTCCTCAAATTATGACAAACTTGCTTCTATTGTACAATAGTGTTTTGGGGAGGATTTGTTCTTCTCAAGAATCTGCTTACATGCTTGGTAAATGCAGGATGCCTAGGTGGCTCAGTTGGTTAAGCATCTGCCTTCGGCTCAGGTCATGATCTCAGGGTCCTGGGACCGAGTCCCACATCGAGAAGTCCCTGCTTCTCTCTGCCTGCCGCTCCCCTTGCTTGTGCTGTCTCTCTCTCTGACAAATAAATAAAATCTTTAAAAAAAAAAATGCTTGGTAAACGTAGTACAGCGATACACAGTTTATCTGTTTTTCCCTGAATGAATAGTAGAATTTTTTTTTTAAAGATTTTTATTTATGTATTGAGAGAGAGAGCATGAGAGGGAGGAGGGTCAGAGGGAGAAGCAGACCCACTGCTGAGCAGGGAGCCCAATGCAGGACTCGATCCTGGGACTCCAGGATCGTGACCTGAGCCGAAGGCAGTTGCTTAATCAACTGAGCCACCCAGGCGCCCCTGAATAGTAGAATATTTTAAATGAGATTTTTAGTTGTTATTCATAATGTATGGTCTTTATTTTGTTGTTCTCCTCTAGTGGGGGTAAGAAATAAAAACACAACTTTTTCCAAGTTTACATTTTATATTCAAAAACATAGGGACAAGCAGATCTTAAAACTCTAATCTTTTTCTTGTATTTAAGGAAGGGGGCAGAGTTTTTCCTCACTTCTGACTCCTTGCTTTCTGAAACATGGCATAAGAGGAAAGTTACTCTTTCATCAGTGGTGTCTAGGTTGTGGATATAGCTTTATGTAAAATCCACTCTAAAAGAAATGAAGAAAACATCTTAACATTACATCAGTAAACAGCTAGATGGAACTGGACCTCCCAGGTTCTTACCTTCTTTTCAGGGGCTAGATTAGAATTCTGAAGCCGTGCTCAGGCCATAAGTACTGATTGTAACTTCCCTTAGACTTTTCAGGGACTGTTTTATTAATAGGTGTTTTTCTTGTTTAGTGTTTACAGGCATTGGAGTTTTTACATGCCAATCAGGTGATCCACAGAGATATCAAAAGTGACAACGTGCTTTTGGGGATGGAAGGATCGGTTAAACTTAGTAAGTAACAAATGAGGAAATAAAATTTATTTATTATTATAATTCTGCCTTTTGTTTAAGTAAAAAGAAACCTATTAATACTTTTATGACTTAATATATGGAGGGGGAGGGAGAAAATGGTAAAGAATATGGACTCTCAACTGGACAGCTTGGGTTTAAATGGCAGATCAGCTACTACTTGCTGAATAATTTGGGGTGAGTTATTTATTTTCTCATTTTGATGGTAAGGAAAATAATAGTAACTGTCTCAGAGCATTCTTCTGAGGATTACAAATGTAAAGCACTGAGGAACAGTGCCTGGGACTGTCGTCATCTTGGTGCTGTCTTCCAAAGATAAACTTGAATTTGTCTCTGTTGTCTGTTAGGGTAGCTCATTATGCTGTTCAGCTTTCTTAGGATTTGGTAGAGCATGGCCTGATTGGGGGAGGGCTCTATGACCCTGACCTGAGAGATGACAAGGAACAAAACCTCTTTTCCCAATTATCTTCTCTGTCAGACATGATAGAGTCATGGGGGTTTGTCATAGACTTCCTTTCTCTCTGCCTAATTTGTCAGTTTCAACCATGCCCTCTGGAGGAATCAAGAAGAACTTCTGTTGAGCTTCCTCCAGCTAGGCAAAATTCAAGGCATTTCTTGGATCAGGAGATCAAAATTTTTTCCTTCTGTTCTGCTGGAGTGTTTGACTCCTTTTTCAGTATCTCTTTTTTAAGACATTTCTTCCAGGGATTATTCACCCACAAGAAAGGGGTTCTACCAGATGGTCAAAAATATGATTACTAATCTTAATCAGCAGGCAAAATAGAAATGGACATTCTCATACTTTTTTGGTGGATACACATGTAAGCTGATTAGACTTTTTTGGATAATATTTTATCCTGGCTCTTCCACGTACTAGATGATTGGTCTTGGATAAGTTATCTAAAAATATGTATGCCTTAGTTTCCCAATTTGTAAAATGAGAATAATATTAATAAATGTACCTATCTCAAAGTTGTCATGAGGCTTAGGTATGTTAATTCCTACAAGATACTTGGAATAGTAACCTGGTTTGTTACAGGTACCCATTTTAGCTATAAATATTATAATTTGACTGAACAATTGCTCTTTTAGTATTCTCTTGGATAAAATTACTGAACATATGCACAGCAATAAATACAGAGTTCTCTGCAACATTGTGAACAACAAAAAGTACCTTAAATATCTAGCAGTATGGGAATGGTAAAATAAATTATAATTTTGTTATTTTATAATATTGTGTGGTTGTAGTAATGAGGTAGATCAACCTACAACTGGCAAAATCTCTGAAAACAAATTTTAAGAAGCAGTTTACTGGAGCACTTGGCTGGCTCAGTTGGTAGAGCATGTGACTCTTGATCTCAAAGTGGTGAGTTCAAGCCCCATGTTGGGGGTAGAGTTTACTTTAAAAAAAAAAAAACAGTTTACAGCGTATCCTAACTAGGTTAAATAAACCATGCAGTTCACAGGTAATATTTGTACCTGTATAAATTCATGACAAAAAGTCCAAAGCTTACAAACCTAAATGTTAACAGTAGTTATGTTTGAAGTAGAATGGGTCGGTCTGTAGAAGGGAGGAAAAAATTCTAGATTCTCATCCTGAAGATCCCACTAAATTAACACTGAGTGCTAACCTAGGCTTTCTGCTTCTGTTACAAAATGAGGTGACTGGAGTAGAGTAATGCCGGCGAAGACCTTGTTGGGTACAGTTGCAGTTAAAGCTGTTCTTTTTCTAGGCTGTCTGCTGAGTCAGGTACTTAGTAATTCTAGCTTCTGTTTATTTTCTTCAAAAATAGTTCCCACTTCCTGGCGTTTTTACCTGATTTATAGAATTTAGTTTTGGTGCTCACCTTTGGTAACTTCTTCTTTTAGACCTTTTTCAACTTTATTAAAAATTTTAGGATAATTATTTAGAATAAAAGATCTGATAATTTGCCCTTTGCTTGTGGGAAGTAAAAGTAAAAAGTAAAAGTAAAAAAAAAAGTGAGAGTATATAACATCATCACAATATTTGTAAACCCATTCTACATCCTACATTGTACATTGTAAACCCATTCTACAAACCCATTCTGGTTTACTTTTTTTTTTTTTTTAACGTAAGCTCTGTGCCTAACGTGGGAGGAGAACACGATCCTGAGGTCAAGAGTCACATGCTCTATGGACTCTTCAGTAGCCAGGTGCCGCTGGATTACTTTTTAAATTCAGTCTTAAAAAAGAAGAGGCTGAATAGTCAAATGTAATTAAGTCCTCTATCATGAACTCTAAGATGAAACTATCCATGGACACCATTAACTGTAGATATGTTTTGTTTTGTTTTATAGCCGACTTTGGGTTCTGCGCCCAGATCACCCCTGAGCAGAGCAAGCGAAGTACCATGGTTGGAACGCCATACTGGATGGCACCAGAGGTGGTTACACGGAAAGCTTACGGCCCTAAAGTGGACATATGGTCTCTGGGTATCATGGCTATTGAGATGGTAGAAGGAGAGCCTCCATACCTCAATGAAAATCCCTTGAGGGTAAGACCAATTAAACACCAGCCTTATTTTTCGAAAAATACATTTCTTCAGAACATTTATTTAGAATCTGCTTGCACCAGCCACTAGGCAAAAATTTAGGATACAAAGTTGATATAACCTAGTCTCTGCAAAAATTATTTGCTCCTGGGGTACTGAGTTGAATGTGTTAGATAAAGAGTTTGTAGATTTTAGTAAGCTATATGGTTTTAAATTTTGCACATAAGTAAGACTTTGCTCACTTTTCTGCAAAGGATATCTAGATGTACTCTTCAGATTGTCAGCTCTGAACCTTGGCCTCTGTACTGCTTGGGTACACAGGAGAGGAAAACCAGACCATGTATCTGAGAAAGCTGTGTAGACAGTAATGGTAAAGCTCACGTTCAAACAGGAGAGTGAGGGTCCTGAGTTAACAGGTGGGGTTAGGAGACTTGAAACAATTAGGTTTCAGCAGTGGAGGTGGAGAGTTTAGGAGTTCGTTTGTTCTTTTTCTTTCTGTCTTTTTCTTTCTTTTTCCTTCTACTTCTACTTTTAAATTACCATATATGGCTCAGTATCATTCGTTATTAAAGAAATGCAAATCAAAGCCCCAAAAAGATACTACTTCACACCTTCAAAAATGACTATAATCAAAAAGATGGACAATAATAAGTGTTTGTGAGAATGTGAAGAAATTGGAACCCTCACATATTGCTAGTGGAAATGTAAAATGGTGCATGCAGCACAGGGAAAACAGTTGGACAATTCCTCTAAAAGTTAACATTGAGTTACCATATAACCTAGTAATTTCACTGCTAGATATATACCCAAGAGAATTAAAAGCATACATCCACACAGAAACTTGTACACAGATGTTTAAAACAGCATTATTCATAATGGTCAAAAGGTAGAAATAATCCAGATGTCCCTCATCTGAGGAATGAGTGAACAAAGTGGTATATCAATGCAGCGGAATATTATTTAGTCATAATAGAAGTAATGAGGTACAGATACAACATTAAACCTGAAAGCACTGTGCCAAAGACGGCCTACATGGAAGATCACACATTGTACGACTCCCTTTGTGGTCAGTTTTTGTCATTCATGGTAATTAGGTTTTGCACAGCAACAAATACTGAATTAACAAATGCTGAACTGTTGCTTCTTGGGGAAGCCATAGGGTTGGGTTCCTGCAAGCCTGTGCTCACATTGTTTTTTTAAGATTTCATTTATTTTATTTGAGAGAGAGTATGTGAGTGGGGGAGAGGAGCAGAGGGAAGAGAAGCTCAAGCAGACCCCGTGCTGAGTGCGGAGCTAACTCGGGGTGCAGTCCCATGACCCTGAGTCACAGCCTGAACCAAAATCAAGAGTCGGCTCTCAACCAACTGAGCCACCCAGGCGCCCCAGCCTGTGGTCACATTTTTGTCAGCTGATCAATCCCTAACCTTATTTGATGTGTGTTTCTGTTCAGAGCCATTTTCATGTGTATTGTTGATTGAGTAACGTTGAAGTCACAGCCAGGACACCCCTGGCAGTATACTCATGCCTCAGCGAAGCTTACCAAACGTGTTCTCACCACAAGGCACATCACAGCCTTCTTGCACTTAGGACACTAGAGGGCACATCAGCCTGTGCTTTTTGCCTCTCTGCACATATCCATGAATGACCACAGAAACACCAAGATTATTGATTTGGGGGTTACAAATTTTAGCATGAGTAGGTGAGTTTACACATAAGGAATCCAAGTAATGAGGATCAACAGCATATGAAATCTCTAGAACAGGCAGAGCCATAAAGATAGGAGATTAGTGGTTTTTAGGAACTGAGGAGAAGAGGGAATAGGGAGTAACTAAAATACACGTGGGTATTCTTTTTGGAGGGATAACAGTGTTCTGGAATTAGACAGTTATGATGGTTGTACAGCTTTATGAATACACTAAGAACACTGAATTGTACACTTCAAAAGGGTGATTTTTATAGTACATGAAGCAATTTAAGTTTTTAAATTACCATATATGACTACAGGCTTATTGCCAGACTTTTTTTTTTCCTAACTTTTTTCCAAATAAGTTGGATTTGCTATAAAGTGGGCTCCAGAGGCCAAGATAATGGGTATGCATAGGTAGGGGCCCTTTCTGGGTGGCATTGGATTTTGATGCTCTTTTTCCTGAATGTTTTTCATCTTCTTGGAAAGATTCCAGTTCAGGTGAGCATTTAAGTACTTTTATAGAGGTGATAAATTTTAGAACACTTCTGGAACAATTTTTAAAACCCTCTAATTTCATTCATTTGTTTAACAAATGTTGATTCAAATACCTGATCCGTGGTAGGCACCATAGAAGGTGCTGTCTACCAACAGAAATTCCTGCCCTGGGGCACCTGGGTGACTCAATGGGTTAATTGTTTTCGGCTCAGGTCATGATCTCAGGGTCCTGGGATTGAGTCCCATGTGTGACTCCACACTCAGTGGGGAGTCTGCTTGTCCCTCTGCCCCTCCCCCTGCTTGTGCTTTCTCTGTTTCTCAAATAAATAAAATCTTTAAAAAAAATCCTGCCCTCATAGAAGGTATAGAGAAAAAATAAAATAATAATATATAATAAATGGTAGAGTCTCAGTGCTGGGACTGGCAGGGAGGGAGTCAAGAGAGTGTTTGATTTCACAACAGTGCTTGTAGAGGGCTCCACTGAGGTGACGTTTGAACATGGAAGATAAAGGGAAGAGCATTCCAGTCAGAAAGAATAGCACATGAAAGGCCCTGAAGAGGCATTTTTGGTATATTCAAAGAGCACTGAGGATTCCCCCATAGCTAGTGTGCAGGGAGCACACAGCAGGAGAAAAAAAGGAAGATCAGTGAAGAAATGGGACTAGACTATATAGTGCCTTATTAGGCCTTTATAAGAATTCTGGCTTTCTTACATAGAATCTGACAGGCAAACCACTGGAGAGTTTTGAGCAGAGAAGTGAAATGGTCTTACTTGTATTTTAATAGGATCACTCTGGCTGCTTTGTTGAGAAAAGATTTTCAAGTGAGGCAAAGACAGACACAGGAAAACCAGTTAGAAGGCTGTTGAAATAATCCAGGCAAAACGTAATGGTAGCTTAGACCAGAATCGTATCAGTAGAGGTGGGAAAAAGTAGTTGGATTCTGGATATATTTTAAAAGGGTGCCTATCTGGGAGAGGGAGAGAGAGAGATGACTCTAAGAGTTCGGTGTAAGCAACTAGAATGATGAAATTCAAGTTCACCTTACCTGAAATGGGGAAGACTGCAAGTAGAGTGGTGTGTGGGTGTGGCAGGTGGGAGATCAGGAGGTAACATTTTAGCATGTTTTAGACATGTTAAGTTTGCAGTGCCTACTAAGACATCCAAGTGAAGGGTGCCTGGGTGATTCGGTCAGTTAAGTCTCTTGGTTTTGGCTCAGGTCACGATCCTCAGGGTCCTGAGATCTAGCCCCGCATCAGGCCCCATGCTCCGCATGGAGTCTGCTTCAGATTCTGTCTCCCTCTCCCCCCCCTCCCCTTTTGCACACATGCTCATGCGCTCTCTCTCAAATAAATAAATAAATATGGGGTGGGGGGAAGACATCCAAGTGAGTATGTTGAATAGGCTGTTGGGTATGGCCATCTAGGATCAGGCCAAAGATGTAAAATTGAGATTAAAATAGAAATTAAAGTTATGCATCTAGATAAGATCACCAGGCCAAGTAGGCATAGACAGACAATAGAAAAGCTTCAGCTTGCATCCTGTGGCATTCGTTCCATAGTTAACAGTTGATGTAGCGGACCAGCAAAGGAGACTGAGGAGGAATGGGTGGAGAGGTACACAAAACCAAATAACACATGCCCTTGAATCTTCATGCAAAAAGTGAGGGAGACATCAGCTTGTCAGAAACCACACTGAGGACTAGCAGTGTGAATGTAATTGATGGAAACTTGGCAAGCAGGAAATTCTGCTTCCTGTCAAGATAGAATAACAGGTAGCAGATTCACCGCCCTTGCCTAAAGTAACAACAACAAAAATTAGCTTATGTGAAACAATGGTTTGCAAGACACTGGACATCAAACAGTGAAGAACAGTGATCTCCAAAGGTGGGAAAGGCTTGAGGTGAGCACTGTGATTGCCCCAGCTTTATGTCCTAAGAGAGTTTTAGGCCATGTACAGGGAGGAAGAACCCAGGTGGGACACAGTGGCCTCCTTGAATTAAGGAGAAGGAGTTGAGAGTCTGAGGAGACCAAGTCGGCTAGAGTTTACAAGACAGAGAACAGGAGAGGAGAAAGCTTCATAGAAGATTCTGGAATCTCTGGATTCCAGAATGCTCCCCTTGAGCATTCAACAGAGACTGGTGCATCTTTGTGAAGAATCTACCCAAGGTGAGGGGTATACCCATATTAGACTGAAGAAAACAGTGCTTGGTGCTCACACAGAGGCTGGGAATAGTGCCTGCTTCTGTCAGCCACAGTGGAAAACCTTGTAATGCACAGGATATTGAAAAGAAGACTCAAAAGAGTCTTGCTTCGCTGATGGGAAAGAATTACCCCTAGACTACATGCTGCTATAGTCCCATCTAACCAGTCTAAAAAACAAGACCCAAAGAGATCCCCAAGTAACTTGTGTTGTAGAACAAAGCTCAAGAATATTTACAGGAATACAGAAATATCCAGCAGCCAGCAAGCACTTAAATATCCAGTCAGGGTTTATCAGGCAGGCAGAAGAGCAGCAAAGTACAACCCATGATGAGAAAAATCAATCCATTGCAGCAGACCAGAACTGACACAGATAGAAGAGCACGGAAAGTCATTAAAGCCGTTTTTGTAACTTCATATGTTAAGAGTAGCGGTGTTTGGAAGGAATAGAGACAGAAATGAAATTTTTTTAAAAAATGAAATAGCGGTGCACCTGGGTGGCTCAGTCATTAAGCATCTGTCCTTGGCTCGGGTCATGATCTCAGGGCCCTGGGATCAAGCCCCACATCGGGCTCCCTGCTCAGCGGGAAGCCTGCTTCTCCCTCCCCCACACCCCCTGCTTGGGTTCCCTCTCTGGCTGTCTCTCTCTCTCTGTCAAATAAATAAATAAAATCTTAAAAAAAAAAAATGAAATAGCAGTAGTGAGACAACTTCAAGTTCTAATATATGTGTAACTAAGTTTGGGGAGAAAATCAAGACTTCTGCAGCCAACGAATACCTTTTAAAAACTGAGGTGAAATAAAGATTTTTCTAGACATAGACATTAAAAGCATTTATTACCAGGAGATCTACACTGTAAGGAATATTAAAGGAAATCTTTCAAGCAGAGAGAAAATGGTAATATCACTCTACAAAAAGAAATGAAGAGTGCTAGAGATAGTAACTATGTGAGTAAATATATAAGATTTTTTCCTTAAGTAAATATCTTTAAAAGATATAACTGTTTACATGAAATAATAGTGGAGGGGGAGGAAAGGAACATATGTACAAGTAGAATGACAACAAAAGTATAAAGCTGAGGGGGAGAACTGTAAGATTGTTGTAGTCTGTGGGAAGTGGTATATGTAATACTGTGATAATTGTGAAAATTGAAAGATGCATGCTCTCACCTCTTAAGCAAACCCTAAAATAATGAAAGAAAGAATTACACCTGATAAAATTCAGCTAAGGAGATAAAATAGGATCATAAATCATACTGAGTTAAAGAGAAGAGCTCACACTGATGAGTTTGTCAAAGGGGCAAGGGGCTGACTGAAAGAGCTCTAGTGGCCAAAGGTGGAACAGTTTGAACAACAAAACAAAGTAGTATGGGGGATAGTAACCCGAAGTATAAAATGTTTATGTGTCCATGCTGATATAAGTAAGTGAGTAAATAAGTGGGGCAGAAAAGACAAGTCTCACGCAGAAGAACACCAAATAATTTATGTGGATGTTACCCCCTAAGGGAGATGGAAGCTAACTCCCCACTCTTTAAGTATAGACTGCACATAGTGATTTTCTTCTGAAGAGCAGAGTATAAAAAGTGGAGAAAAGAGTAACTTTGCAACAGAGAAGCCTGACAAGCACAGACCTCAGATAAGGTCAACACCAACACTCATAAATTATGTTGATAGTATGTATTTTTTTATATGAGGCAGTGAAAATGGCACTCTACTTGTGATCTTCCCAAAGCCCATATTCTCAGTCTGTAATCATGAGGAAAACATCAAATTCCAATAGAGGGCATTCTACAGTATAAAGCCTGACTGGTAATCCTCCACACTGTCAAGGTCATCAAAAGCAAAGAAAAGTCTAAGAGATCGTCACTGCCCAGAGGCGCTGAGGAGACATGAGTGTCCTGACACAGAGACTAGACAGTGGGAGAGTGAGTGAAATGGGGAAATATGTAGTAGGAAAGCTGGAAGTCCTAAGGGCCTGTGTGAGGTGGATGATGCCAGTCAGCAAGGATATACCTTTTTCGTCTCTTGTCCTTAGCTGCATAGTACAGGCGAGGGGTAGGCAGTTTTAATGTGTAGCGAAGTGATTATATAAAAGGAATGATGAACGCTGGAAGATCAATGGGATTGATTGAGGGTTTAGCAGCATCGAAGGATTGCTGGTGTTGGTAGTGCTCAGAGTGAAAAAAGTAAGAGGTGGAGAGCAACTGCAGTTTCAGAGTTGTGGTCATGGGTACTGATGATGAGGCAGAGGCTGTGACCATGGGCTTGTGTGGCTGAAGGAGGCCAGAGGACAAGAGCATGGGAGAAGATGAGGTCAAGGAACTGTCACAAGCCTCTCTGGCTGTTGAAATCCCTGGAAGTTATGAGCAGTGTTAGAGATGGTAACAACAGTGGTTGGTAGATGTGGTAGGTAGAGTCTGAAAGCCCGGGAGTTCTATAGGAGGGAGGTAAATATCTCAGAGAGGCAATGGGGAGCCACAAGGACACTCCTCTATGTGCAGTGGTACAAAGGACTGGGAGGGAACAGTGACCCCTAGAGAGCACTGTGGATGAGGCTGCTCCTCAGAGGAGAGCCAGGCCTCAGTAGATGAGGTAAGGAGACCATTAGAGGAGGGGTGGGGCAAGGGAATGTGAAAAATGAAGGCAGAAAGGGGAGTGTGCAGGGCCACATGGGCATTAGAGTGCAGATAGCAAAGAAATGGGCAGACTCATGTCCTGATGATTTGAGTGTCAGTTAGTATCCCTTTTTTTATGGCATTTTGGTAATAGAGCAGAAATGTGAAATAATTCAGGAGAAAATGTAGGTGACCTCGGGTTTGGCAGGGTTTTTAGATACAACATAAAAAGCATGATTCATTAAAGAATAAATTGGACTTCATTAAAATTGGAATCATCCTGGCTGGCTCATTTGGAGGAGTGTGCAACTGTTGATCTCCGGGTCGTGAGTTCAAGCCCCATATCACATACAGAGATTACTTAAATAAAACTTAAAAAAAAAAAAAAAAGGAATCTTTCTATCTGAGAAAGACTCTACTAAGAGAATAGAAAGACAAGTCACAGACTGAGAGAAAATATTTGTAAAGCACCCATCTAATCAGATGTTATCTAAAATATACAAAAAAACTCTCCAGACATCAACAGTGAGAAAATAAACAACCTAATATAAAAATGGACAAAAGATCTCAACAAAGAAGATACACAGATGGGGCGCCTGGTTGGCTCAGTTGCTAGAGCAAGAGTACAACTCTTGATCCTTGGGGTCATGAGTTCAAGCTCCATGTTGGGCATGGAGATTACTTAAATAAGTATTAAAAGAAAAGAAGAAGATACAGATGGCAGATAAGCATATAATAAGATGTTCAACATCATGCCATTAGGGAATTGCAAAATTAAAAAAACAATAAGATACACACGTATTAGAATGGCCTAAAAATTTTTTGATGGCAATACCAAATGCTGGTTAGAATACAGAGCAATAGCAACTCGCATTCATTGCTGGTGGGAATGGAAAATGGTATAGCCACTTTAGAAGACTTTTTGGCAGTTTCCTACAAAACTAAACATACTCTTAACATGCAATTCACAGTTGTGCTTCTTATTATTTACCCAAATGAGTTGGAAATTGATGTCCACACAAAAACCTACACACAAATGTTTATAGCATCTTTATTCATAATTGCCCCAAATCAGAAGCAACCAGCCAAGATGTGAAGTACATAAATAGACTTTATTTAAAACGGTGAGTGTATAGGGGCATCTGGGTGGCTCAGTCATTATGCGTCTGCCTTTGGCTTGGGTCATGATCCCAGGGTCCTGGGATCGAGCCCCGCATTGGGCTTCCTGCTCAGCGGGAAGCCTGCTTCTCCCTCTCCCACTCCCCCTGCTTGTGTTCCCTCTCTTACTGTGTCTCTCTCTGTCAAATAAATAAAATCTTTAAAAAAAAAATGGGTGAGTGTATAGACTGGTACATCCATACGGTGGAATATTATTCCATAACATTAAAAAGATAAAAAAACCAAAAAGAAATGAGCTATCAAACTGCAAAAAGACATGGAAGAACCTAAAATGCATATTGCTTAGTGAACAAATCTGGCCTAACACAGCTACATACTGTATGATTCCAACTATAGAGAGTAAAAAAGATCAGTCATACTCTCTGTAAAATATCTTAAAAAAAAAAAGTTGGGGGGGGGGTACCTGGGTGGCACAGTCAGTTAAGCCTCTGACTCTTGGTTTTGCCCCAGGTCATGATCTCATGATCATGAGATCGAGCCCAGCGTTGGGCTCCACACTCAGCACAGAGTCTGTTTAAGATTCCCTCTCCCTCTGCCCTCCCCCACTCACACTCTCTCTTCTCTAAAATAAATAAGCAAATCTTTGAAAAAAAAAATCAGTGGTCACCAGGCGTTTGTGGGGTTGGGGTGGGGAGGATGAATGGGTGGAGCACAAGGGATTTTTAGGGCAGTGAAATTATTCTGTATGATACTATAGTGTCAGAAACATGACAGTGTGCATTTGTCAGAATCCGTAGACCTATACAACAGAAAGAGTGAACCCCAATGTAAACCATAGACTTGTTTAATGAAAGTGTATCAGAGACCCTTAACTGTAGAGAACAAACTGAGGGTTGCTAGAGGGGAGGTGGGTGGGGAGATGGGTTAAATGGCTGATGGGTATTAAGGAGGACACTTGTGATGAGCATCAGGTGTTAAATGTAAGTGATGAATCACTAAATTCTATTCCTGAAACCAATATTACATGATACGTTAACTAACTAGAATTCAGATAAGAACCTGAAACAAAAAAGGTTTAAAAATAAGTGTATCAGTAGTGGTTCATCACTTGTAACAAGTGTATCATATTAATGTAAGAAGCCTCCCCCATTATCAACATCCCTCACCAGCGGGTACATTTCTTACATTTGGAGAACCTATATTGGCACATTATCACCCAGAGTCCGCAGTTTGCATTAGGGTTCACTCTTGGATATTGTACAGTTCTGTGGGTTTGGTCAAATGTATAATGAATAACATACATCCATTATCATAGTGTTTTCACTGCCCTGAAAATCCTCTGTTCTGCCTATTTCATCTATAGCTATGTAGATCGAGCTAGTTCAAAAAACGGGCAGAGGGTTTCTGAATCACTAAATTCTACTCCTGAAACCAGTATTACACTATATGTTAACTAACTAGAAGGTAAATAAAAACTTGAAGGAAAAAAAAAAGGTTTCAACAAATCCCATTGTTTTGAAATCTGGTGTGACTTGGAATAAAAGCTTGAGAAAGGTAAATGGATGTTATGTGTCGATAGTGGGATTGTGCTCATTTTTCCTTATATCCTTATGTATTATAGTTCTTTTATCAATATGTATTACATTTATAACCCCTCCCCAAAAAGATGAATCTAATTTCTGAAAAAAAAAATTTAGGGGAATGTAACATCTAAAAGTAAAGGGAGAATATCTGATACAAATGGGCAGAAATAATACTACACCTCAATTTATTATTTCTGGTGATTGTCTTTTTTTTTTTTAAGATTTTATTTATTTATTTGACAGAGAGAGACACAGTGAGAGAGGGAACACAAGCAGGGGGAGTGGGAGAGGGAGAAGCAGGCTTCCCGCCGAGCAGGGAGCCCGATGTGGGGCTCGATCCCAGGACCCTGGGATCATGACCTGAGCCGAAGGCAGACGCCCAACGACTGAGCCACCCAGGCGCCCCTCTGGTGATTGTCTTTAAGGAAGTAGAAAATCCAGGGGTGCCTGGCTGGCTCAGTCAGTGGAGTGTGCGACTCTTGATCTCAGGGTTGTGAGTTCCAGCCCCACGTTGGGTGTAGAGATTACTTTTTTAAAAGATCTTTAAAAAAACTAAAGAAGTAAAAGATCCATAAACTTTATAAAGTGCTGTCTCACTTTGTTGTGCTGTCTTAAGTATGTCAAAGATGTTCTTCTATTTTTAGGCCTTATACCTGATAGCAACTAATGGAACTCCAGAACTTCAGAATCCAGAGAAACTTTCCCCAATATTTCGGGATTTCTTAAACCGTTGTTTGGAGATGGATGTGGAGAAAAGGGGTTCAGCCAAAGAATTGTTACAGGTGAATTTGGAAATAATACTATTTTTGGATAAAGTTGATTTTTTTTGAGTAACCAACAAAGTTTACATAGGATTAATAATTAACATTGCACTCTTCATTTATCACCCGCAGCATGGCAGTTGCTGTAGTTTAGGATTTTATCTGCTGGGAATAAAATAGCTATAATACTAAAATCAAGTATATGAGTTTTTGCATATTGTCAGTTATCAGACAAGTTCATTTGCTGGCATGGGTATCTGGGTCATTAAGGTGAGATTTGATAATATTAGATAAACTGAAAAGACCTGGTTCAACTATGAAAGTGATATATTGATTATGTTGATTTTATACACATCCTGAAATATGTGCTTGTTAAATAAATTATAATCCATAAAGTAGTCTTTGGGACTTAATTGAAAAGAAATACTTAAGCGTCTGATCTGGTGACACTGATACATATTTCCCCCCTCTCTCTGGCAGCATCCCTTCCTGAAACTGGCCAAGCCCTTGTCCAGCCTGACTCCACTGATCATGGCAGCTAAAGAAGCAATGAAGAGTAACCGTTAGCATCATTGCCGTGGCCTCGTATTCTTTCTTCCATTTTCTAAAAGAAATCTTTTAATATATGAAAATTATTACTCTTTTGGGGTTTAAAGAAATGGTCTGCATAACATGGAGGAAAAAGCAAACTACTACTTCCTGAAGAGAACCAAGAGAAAATTGCAAAACAGAACGACAACTTTCTTTTGACTCCCTTCTTTATAGGGTCCAAAAGGAATTGCGGACTGAATCACTAGCCTTACTTCTTTCAGCAGACAGCCCATTAGGGCTGTTGATCGTGCTTGAGATTTGCATTTTATTTTGCTGACTTCATCATAATAGATCCCATTCATTGTCCCTTTGGGGGAGCATTTTCAATACTTGAATGGCAGATTCGGGTTGTTCAGAGTATTGGTTCCATCTGCTGGTCTTCTTTTCTCTCTTCTTCATAGCCCTCTTTTTCCTTGCCTTGCTTCTTTGAGTTGCTTTGAGAAATTTTTCTTGTGCCTAAATTCAAGGCAAATGTAATAAAAATGATGTAGCTCCTTATATTGGCAAAGGAGCTCAAAATCGGTTAGCTTTGTATAGAAGTTAGGACCAGCTATTATTACGTGTAGTATTTCAGTTCATAATTTGAACTGAAGGAAGGGAAGAAAAATATGTGATTTTTACCTTTTTTAACAAATGTGAAAGAGTCAGTTTTAGAAATTTCATGGTAGTGAGTTGTTTGGCATTTGTTACATGTATAGAGAGACTAATAATCTATATTTATAACTAAATCATTGACATAGAAAAAGAATCCCATTGATTATACATCCTTACAATTGTGTTTCTTTTCTAACTATATCCTTTTCAGATTGGGCTTCAGGAACCAAAGTGATTTGTTCTTTCTTGTTCCAGCTTGGGCTTTGGGACTGATGGGTACCGCTACTTTTCCCTTCTTCCTTTTACCCTCATTTTGGAGATAAGTTTCTGTATATGTTGTAATTTTAGTTAGTTTGTTTTTTAATTAACCCTCTCTCACCCTACTCCACCTCTCCCCCTTTGGTAAATATAATAACCATTGAATTTTCCGAATTTAAAAGTTTGAATTTTTTGTTTCCACTTAAAGGAGAAAAATACTCGGGGCTAGCAGAAACAAAGCAAGAGACTAGAACTTTGGTGAGCTCTAAAGTAATTCGATAAGATTATGTTCATGAAAGAGAAATGACAGTTACATAGAGATGCCACTTCTGACCAGTAAACTGTAGAGATTTGTTATAAACATTGTTTCCAACCCATTGCCAACATTTTAATATCTGCGAGAACTTAAGTCACAAAGTCTATGATATATTCATGGATTATTTGAGATGTTGAGTAGATTTTTTTTTTCGAAAATAAGTAATCATGTGAAAAAAACAAGAAGAAAAATGAAATGTGCTTGTTGATAGCAATACTTTTTTTATTTTAAAAATTTGAAGAGGGTCTGTGACCTGTAGCATTAATTATGAGAGTGTCCTTTCTTCTCCACCCCCCCCTTCTGTTTGCTTTTCTCTCCTTATTTTTTTATTGTTTTGCTTGTGGAAGCGGTGTCATCCCTTCTGACATGCCATAAGCCACATAAAAGAAAAAAATCTGATTTGGTTCAGGCATTTTGTTCCCCACCAGCAGTCCTAATTAACTTCATACTTACTTGCCATCCTGCAGTAGTACCAAGTCATGAATAAAAATAATTTTGATATTTTGGACTACATTAGGGGAACTAATCGAGTTTTGTTTCCTATCATTTTCCTCACATCTGTGTTAAGATATAAGGATAGAAATGGCTGTTTTTTATTGATAATGCAAGGTTTTCATGAAACTGAGTAAAATAAGTAGTGAAACTTTTATCTAGAGCACTTAATGGTCTCTGTTTTCAGTCTGATTCTTGATTTCATTTTTCTCTGGATTATATTGGCCACCTACAGCTATTACTGAATTACAGAAACAAGCTGGTATATTTCTGATGAAAATCTAGATTTGAACATTCTGTGTAAATAGTTGTTTGGATGGATTATGATAAAGAAGACGCTACCGATGAACTAGAAAACCAACTAGATGTTAAGACTGATCGTCATGACCACTCTAGAAGGCCCTTCCACACATATGCCATAAAGACCATGTTCATTGAATACAGTGCCAATGCTCCATTTTTATGCCTGTGACTCAACAAAGGTCTTCTCAGTTTATAGAAGCAGTTTGGGATTTAAATTTACAACTTCTTTGAGGGTTACCTGCATGTCCATTGCTGGCAACGGACTTTGTCATTAAAACCTGACTCCCAGGTTAAGGGAGCTACACTGTGGTTTATTCTTTACTTACTTGGATAAACTAACTTGTAATAGAAATATACTTTGGTTAATTCTGAAACGTGTCATTTTTAAACAAAATCCTAAAAGCAATATGGAATTGTGATTTATTAGTTAATTTTAAATTAAAATGTTCAGATCTTGTTGAAAGAAAAATTATATCTGAATCAAGATTCATGTTTTTTTAATAACTACCTTTTGTATTCACCCTTTTTGTCATCACTTTAGAATGAAAATTCTCATTTAAATCTAAAAGTTACCTTAGTCCTCTTGTGTTAATTAGAACAATATTACTATAGTACTTATTTATTGTATTTCAGACTCTCTCGTAGTCTTAAAGTTTCCTTCTCCTCTTGTTCCTTTTGCTGCTTTTAGGGACAGTTAAAACTGGGAAACCATGAAAATACTGAATATTTTATCCTACCTGAGAATAGTTAACAAGTAGAGTAGTTGTGGTAGCGTAAGAAACCAAAGCTAACACAACTCTATTTTCATGTGTTGAGTGCCTGGCACATAGTATAAATTCTCTTCTCTTCCACACATAAATATTAAGCTGCTTAAAATGTATCTAGTTACCACCAGTCCTAAATGAACCTGTGCCTTTAATAAGCAATTTAAAACTACCTATGAGTATTTCTTTATAGGGTTCACATAAATACATGTCTGTTTATATATACTGTATTCTAGCCAGAACAATTTTAGATCTGTAGGTATAGTTAGAAAAAATGGGTGTTTAAAGAACTTGCATCAGTTTTTTAATCTAAAAATTTTAAATAATGAGATCCATATCCAGTGAAATGTAAAAAAAAAAAAAAAAAAAAAATAACACAATTTAAAAAAAACTAAAATCCAAATTCATACACCTTTTGGGTTTTTTATAGTGGGATTTCATAGTTATATAAAATGAAGATTGTCTTCTTTGTTTCCATTGCTTCCACAATAGATAAGCTAGACAATTAAAATCAGTTTTCCCACAGTGTGTGTATATGTGGGTGTGTAAGAAAGGGAAAAAATACACACACACACACGCATACAGTTTTTTAATCACTCAACACATTTATTGACCACTTTGGCAAAGACACTGTGGTGTAGATATTGTGGGAATTACAAGGCAGAATCAAGCACTGGCCTGGCCTTGAGAGAGCTGAAGTCCTTTTCACTCACCATTCTAGAATGTTGCCAAATGAAAGAGAGAGAGAAATGTGTAATTCTGTCAAACAAATTTTCATTCTGTATTGAGAAAAGCAAAGAATTATATTTGGAATTGGACATCTTTTTCCCCTTGTTTTGGTAGATAGAAATGGAATTAAGTGAAAGTAGTTTGTCTTTTCTGTTTTGTCTTCAAATTTTATATTGACTTATTTTTAATTTAATCCCGTTCAATTATTTAATTGTTACATTGACATTAACTGCTGTATTTGATGACTTTGTTCAATAATTTTGTTCTTTCAGGGCTAGAAATAAACATTTTTTTATGTTCATTTTCCCCTTTCCTAAACTTCAGTTCTTTCTTCAGATCAGAATAGTTTAAAAGAATAAATATAATAGGTTTCAAGAAGTATTCTAGTATTTTTAAGGTTAAATATTTGTTAAACATGGCACTATTTTGAATGTATTACAGAGCTCCAAATTAGATAAGTTTCCAGAAATGTCTGGGTAACATGAGCCTTCTCTCTTCTAAATCAGGTTTAGAATACATTTCTTAACAAATGTTCGGGCTGTCAGACCCAGGGAAACACTTTTGATCTCTTTGAATACCTCCAATAACTTGGCCTGAAATTCTAATGCTTACCTCACTGCTATAATAAGAATCTTATCAGCATTGCTGTGTTAAATACACCAAGAGATCTTTAAAAGTGTACACACTTTAAGGCATCATGTCATTATGTGCATTTCTTTCTTTTCTTTCTTTTTTTTTTTTTGAGATTTATTTCAGAGAGAGAGAGAGAGAGAGAGAGAGAGAGAGAGAGTGCATGCACACTAGCGTGCATGGGAGGGGGGATCTTAAGCAGGCTCCATGCCCAGCATGGAGCCTGATGCAGAGCTTGATCTCACAACCCTGAGATGATGACCTGAGCTGAAAGCAAGAGTCCTATGCTTAACCAACTATGCCACCCAGACACCCTATTTATGCATTTCATATGGAATCTTAGATACCCTAACTTGGAGAACAGCTGCAATACCGAGTTCACTATCAAAAACCAAAATTACACATTTTTTAAAAGCAGGAAGTGGGATATAAGTAAAGACTGCTTAAAGTATATTTGTTACACTATAAAGTTGTTTATGGTATTCTAACATTTGTGTATCTTTAATTATAGCAAATGTTTAAAACATTTCCCCAAGAAAAGGTCAGAAATGCTTGAATGACTTGAAAAGCACTACTTGTAGGAGCTTAATGCATGCTTTACTACTTCTTTGATACTTTGATATTTGTGGCTTTTTTTTAATTAGATTTTTTTATGCTAAATTATTTAACAAGTTTTATCTTTCAAAAAGGAGAACAATGAAGGGAAATGTCTTTTCATTTCAATAACCTAGTTATTTTAGGTTTTTAACAAAGCAATGTACTTAGATTAAAAATCCAAATAATCTTAATAAACAATGCCAGTCCCTCAGCTTTAAACTTCCCACTGCCAAGTCCAACTCCACAGATGATTCTACTTTTAACTCCAATGCCTGCTAAGAACAGCTCAATCTTCACATTTCTGAATTATATACTTAAACGTATTTCTTGACATTTCTATCTTTTTATCTAGTAATTTCTTGTTAGGCAGTTGAGAATTTGGGTACTGTCATACCATCCCATCCTCCCATTTCATTCAATCTAGTCTCCCATTTAAGTGAGGTAGCAATATTTGGGGGGCGCCTAGGTGGCTCAGGTGGTTGAGTGCCCAACTCTTGATCTCAGCTCAGGTCTTGATCTCAGGGTCAAGTGTTCAAACCCTGCATTGAAATGAGGGAATAAATCAAAAATACAATAGCCTGAAAGATTTTTTTTTTTTAAAGATTTTATTTATTTTTTGACAGAGAGACAGTGAGAGAGGGAACACAAGCAGGGGGAGTGGGAGAGGAGAAGCAGGCTTCCCGCGGAGCAGACTCCGCACTGAGTGTGGAGTCTACTTTATATTTTTTTTCTTTTCTCCTTTTTATTTATTTATTTATTTTTAAAGATTTTATTTATTTGACAGAGAGGGACAGCGAGAGAGGGAACACAAGCAGGGGGAGTGGGAGAGGGAGAAGCGGCTCCCCACTGAGCAAGGAGCCCGACGTGGGGCTCGATCCCAGGACCCTGGGGTCATGACCTGAGTGGAAGGCAGACGCTTAACGACTGAACCACCCAGGTGTCCTGGAGTCTACTTTAAAAGTAGCAATTTTTTATTTCTTTTTTAAGATTGATTTATTTATTTTAGAGAGCGAGGCGGCGGGGGGAGCGGATGGAGAGAAAAAGAAAGTCTTAGGCAGACTTGTGCTAAGCTCTGAGCCCGTGGCGGGTTGGGGGCGGGGTGTTGATCTTACCACCCTGAGATCATGACCTGAGCTGAAACAGTCAGAGGCTCAGCTGACTGAGCCACCCAGGCACTCCAGTAGTCAGCTTTTACTTATGACTATGTGGAAGTGTTGTTCACTTAAGTAATTTATTATCATTGCCTATCATTTCTTGTACAACTCTCTGCTTTTCCTGTTGTTAATTTTCTTGTCTTACTGTTTCCTTTCAAAGTTTCCTACATCTCTATTACCACAAAATTGCAAAAACCCTCTGAGGGCTATTTTCTAACAAGTAAATGTCAAATGTCTCAGATAATAACAGTTCCTTTTTCTTTCTTGGAACTTGACTGGGTCTGCAGTTTTGGACTGTTGTTCTACAGACCTTCTGCCCCTCTGGCATCTGAAACTCAACTTCACTTTTCTTCCGAGTTAGGTCCTTCGTTTCTTGGCTACCATATTTTCTTGCTTGATTTATTCCCTCATTTCAAAGAAGTACATCTTCCACTAACTTCCTGAGAAAGGGTACATAGAGGTAAGATCTTAAGAACTTGCATGTCTGAAAATTCATTTAAATTTCATTGATAATACAGGATTTTAGGTTGGAAATCATCTTTCTTGAGAATTGTAAAGTCACTACTTCATTGTCTTATAACTGCCATTTCTGATAGTATGTTTATATGTAATCATTTTTCAGCCTCTTGTTCTGAAATTTTACCGTTTCGTGCCTTGGTGAGGGTATATATGTTTTCATTAGCTTTGGGCATATGGCAAGCTATCTTGATAACAGACTTCTTTTCCGGGAAATTCTTGTATTATTATTTCTTTAAAAATTGCCACTTTTTTCCTCCGTTACTTCCTGTCTAGAATTCCAGCATTAATCATGTTTTTCTTACCTTTCCCTTCTGCTTTCCATCTCTTTGCCTTTTTTTTTAAGATTTTATTTTTTTATCAGAGAGAGAGAGAGAGAGAGAGTGGGAGGGGCAGAGAGAATCTTAAGCAGGCTCCATGCCCGGTGCAGAGCCCAACGTGGAGCTTGATCTCACAACCCCAAAATTATGACCCAATCTGAAATCAAGAGTCAGACGCCTAACCAACTGAGCCACCCAGGCACCCCTCTTTGATGAAGATCAGAAAATTTGTTGTTGTTTTTTAAGATTTATTTATTTTAGAAAGCACAGGGACAGAGAGTGAGGAGAGAGATTCTCAGGCAGACTCCACGCTAAGACAGAGCCTGGCGTGGGGCTTGATCTCATGACCCTGAGATCATGACCTGAGCCAAAACCAAGACTCAGATGCTTAACCAAATGTACCACCCAGGCACCCCTCAACTATCAGATTTTTAATCTCCAACAGCTCATTCTTGTTTTCTGATCTTCATTTTTACAGTCTTCTGTTCTTATTTCATAAATTTAATATCTTTCCTGATGTATTAATTGTGTTTTTTTCTAGTTCAGGCTACCATAACAAAATACAATAGCCTGAAGGATTTTTTTTTTAAGATTTTATTTATTTTTTGACAGAGAGACAGTGAGAGAGGGAACACAAGCAGGAGGAGTGGGAGAGGAGAAGCAGGCTTCCCGCTGAGCAGGGAGCCTGATGCGGGGCTTGATCCCAGGACCCCGGGATCATGACCTGAGCCAAAGGCAGACACGTAACCGACTGAGCCACCCAAGATTTATTTTTTTTAAGATTTTTTATTTATTTTTATTTATTCATGAGAGACAGAGAGGCAGAGGGAGAGGGAGAAGCAGGCTCCCTGCCCAATGCAGGACTCGATCCCAGGACACTGGGATCATAACCTGAGCCAAAGGCAGAAGCTTAACCGACTGAGCCACCCAGGTGCCCTAGCCTGAAAGATTTAAACAACAAAAATTTATTTCTCACAGTTCTGGAGTCCAAGATTGAGATGTTGGGCAAGGTAGGTTTCATTCTGAGGCCTTGGCTTATAGGCAGCCATCATCTGGCTGTGTTTTCACAGGACCCCTTCTTTGTATGTGCACATGGGGAGAGAGCCATCTCTGGTGTCTCTTTTTAGCAGGGCACTAATCCCATCATAAGGCCCCACCCTTATGTCCTTTAACCGTAATTACCTTCCAAAGACTCCATCTCCAAAAATACCAATACAGTGGGAGTTAGGACTTCAACATATTAATTTGGGGGGAGGGGCACAAACATTCATGCCATATTATCTCTGGATTGTGTGTTTTTTCTGGGTTCTTTTTTGCTTTTTTTTTTTTTAAGATTTTATTTATTTATTTGACAGAGAGAGACACAGTGAGAGAGGGAACACAAACAGGGGGAGTGGGAGAGGGAGAAGCAGGGTTCCCGCTGAGCAGGGAGTCTGATGCGGGGCTCGATCCCAGGACCCTGGGACCATGACCTGAGCCGAAGGCAGACGCTTGACGACTGAGCCACCCAGGCGCCCTTGCTTTTAATTCTTTCACATAGACTTTTTACAGATGTCTGGTACATACTTGCTGTTTCCATAACAACAGTAGTGTTGCACCGTCTGGCACAGCACTAAACAAATACTCATTTACACGTTGATTTTTCTCAATTCTCAGCTGGGCTCTTGGTGTTGTTCACCAACCGTTCATTTTGGTCCTAGATCATTTTTTTTCTCTTTTCTCATTTTCTCCAAGCTATCTCATGACTCTCAACCCCTTTATCCCATCATCTTAACACTTGCTTCTACACTAAAGCTGGAATGTTATGGTTTCTATCTGTACCTTCTTCCTTTTTGTCTCAGTGGAAGATGTTCTCCATCTCTGCAGCTAACCTCACCAAGGACCTATTTCCATATTTCACCACCTCCCAGATCCCCAGGTCACTCTGACTTACCTTAGCCTTCCTCTACCTACAACCTATAACCCTCAGCAAAATGAGCATGCGCACATATCCTCCTTTTAAAACAAATTTCCTTTGATTTTTCTCAGCGAAACTTCTAGAAAGACTGTTTTTCTCTGTTATCTTATTGATCTGCCCTCAACATATCATTCAAACTACTCTTAGCAACATCACCATTGACCACTAATGTCAAGGTAATTCTCAAAACATCAAAAAGAAGGTTCCTTCAACTGGTAGCTAGTGTGCTTACTGGGAGTTTTTCAGAATTCTAAGATTCTACTGTTTTCAGACTTCCTTGTTGCAGAATAGAGAATTTTTATTCCTAGCTTTTATTTATTTTTTTGAGAGAGAGAGCATAAGCGGGGGAGAGCAGCCGGCAGAGGGAGAAGCAGGCTCCCCACTGAGCAGGGAGCCTGACGTGGGCCTCGATCCCAGGCCCCTGGGATCATGACCTGAGCCGAAGGCAGACACTTAACGACTGAGCCACCCAGGCGCCCCAAGATCTATTTATTTTAGAGAGAGTGTGTGTGCAAGTGGGGGGAAGGGGCAGAGGGAGAGGGAGGGGAAGAGAATCTCAAGCAGACACCGCACTGAGTGGGGAGCCTGACTCGGGGCTCAATTTCATGATCCAGAGATCACTGCCTGAGCAGAAACCAGGAGTCAGGGGCTTAACCGACTGAGCCACCCAGGCGCCCCCCAAATAAATACTTTATTCATAGAATGTACAGGGACATAATTTCAATACTCATACACCAGAGGAAAATACCCCCCAAAAAATTTTTTTTAATCATCAACCATTCCTTCATCTCTTTTTAGCTAAAGGTGATCTCAGAGCCTCCAATTACAAGTAAGAAGAGAATTCCAGAATTTAATCACGTTTTTTGACTGGTAGGATGTTTAGCAGCCAACAAGGAGAGGTGGCTCTGTGGAAACCAGTTTCCCCAAAAAATTGGGGACAGCAAATGGGTGGGTACATTCCTTTGGCTGAATGGCACATCAAAACTACTATCCAAAGGGGCTAGATTACTAGACAAGCCACGTCTTGCCTTCTAGGAGGTGTCACCTTCTACCAAAACTCAGCAGAATATATAGTTCTGACTTTGAACCAATGTTTCATTAATCTGAGTTAAACTGAATCAAATCATTTCACACTTTTAATTTTCTTTTCATCGTGCACAGGTGAAACTGTCCTAGCCACAAAACAGTTCCCAACCCAAATTTAAAATCTGTCAATAAGGGACTCCTGGGTGGCTCAGTCGGTTAAACGTCTGACTTCGGCTCAGGTCATGATCCCAGGGTCCTGGGATTGGGCCCCGCATTGGGCTCCCTGATCCTCATGGAGTCTGTTTGTCCCTCTCCCTCTGCCCCTTGCCCCACTTACGCTCTAATAAATAAATAAAATCTTTCAATAAAATTTCACATTCCCTTTATAAAGGTTTTTTTTTGTTGTTGTTGGTATTACTTATTTCTAGGTACTTTATTATCTTTGGTCTATTATAAATGGTAGATTTTTAAAAAAGCTTCAAGAGACTCTTGCATATTGTGTATTCAATGGTAAAAATACAATCCTGTTGCTCTGCTTACAAGCAAAATGAAGATGGGAAATGGGTTTTCCTTACGAAATTCATTGCTTGGTAGTTAACAATGGGCTCTTATCAGTGAAGTTAAAGGTTTTCAAGTTACTTGGATTGACTGAAATAATCTGAGAGAAACGGCAGTGTTGCATGAATAGGGTTTAAGAATCTAGTGAGGGGGGCGCCTGGGTGGCTCAGTCGTTAAGCATCTGCCTTTGGCTCAGGTCATGATCCCAGGACCCTGGGATCGAGCCCCGCATTGGGCTCCCTGCTCAGCTGGAAGCTTGCTTCTCCCTCTCCCACTCCCCCTGCTTGTGTTCCCTCTCTTGCTGTGTCTCTCTCTGTCAAATAAATAAATAAATAAATAAATAAATAAATAAATAAATAAATAAAATCTTTAAAAAAAACACACACAAAACCATTAAAAAAAAAAAAAAGAATCTAGCGAGACCTGCAACCTGACTCCTTAAAGGATGGCCCTCAAAGCTCTATTCCTAAATGAACCCTGTTTAGGAGGATACCTGGTTCCATGAGGGCATCTTTAAGGCTGACAGAATCCTGGCCTCTAGAATATTTCCTTCTCTGCCGGAAGTGAAACCTTTTTGTGCAAAGTGTGGACAGAGCACTTAACAGGACAGAAAGCAAGGATGATAATGAGCTGTCGAACAGGCCAAATGAATGCTTTTGCTAATAAATGTTCAATTAATTAGCTTCTAGATGTGTGGCAGAGCTTGGTTTGAGACTTGCTCACAATTTAGCCATACAACTGTCATAAGGTTACCCCTCACCCCTTCAAATTTTTTGGGTGGCAAATACCCAAAGAACCTAAGAGTAGTACACAAACTGGCTTAGGTCAATTTGCAACAATTCCAAATCATGTTTTTCTTTATCCCTTTCTACTTCTTCTCCCTCCAAAAATCCAGAGACTACTTAGTCACAAAAGATCCTCATTATGGAAGACCATGGTACGCTGCAATCCTGAACAGGGTCAGTCTTCAGATTGGCCTTTCGCTCTATCTTTCCCTACCCACTAATCCATCCTAATCCAATGCTAACTAGGGTAGTGCAACAGACCCTCAACACATTTAGAGTTATATTACGGAAGACCTTTTGAACTAGAAATATTAAAGTTTGCACTAAATCATCCTGAAAGGCAGGGTGTGGGGGTGAATTAGAACATCCTGTCATCTCTACTTGATTCCTCTTTTTCTCTCAGCAACAGAATGATGAGACCTGAATTAGGATGGGTTGAAATTTACAACTTTACAAAGTAGTCCCATTTAAAAAACTGTTGACACCAAGCCAAGATCTTACCTAAGCAAACTTGAGAAGGCAAAATTTGTCAATGTTCTATTATCTCTTTCAAGAACACTACCCATGGGGCGCCTGGGTGGCTCGGTCAGTTAAGCATCTGCCTTCGGCTCAGATCATGATCCCAGGGTCCTGGGATCAAGCCCCGCATCAGGCTCCCTACTAAGTGGGGAGCCTGCTTTTTCCTCTCCCACTCCCCCTGCCTGTGCTCTGTGTCAAATAAAATCTTAAATATATATATATATATATATTGCCTGGTGTTCATCTTCTGATTTACACCCAGTACTGTCAAGGTCCTACTTATCTTGAAGACCTTCAAACTCCAAAATTTTTTTCATCCATTCTCTAAGAGATTAATGCTCAACTAGAATTTAGATTAATCGATTAGTGAAAAGGGGGGAGGGGAGGTGTCTAAACCTTCAGGGGATATTTGCAACAAAGAGAAGCTTATAATCCAAATGAGTAACCTCTTTTTTTAAAGATATATTTATTCTATTTTTTTAATTTATTTTTTATAAGGATTTGGGTTTGGTTTTTTTTTTTTAAGATTGTATTTATGTAATTGACAGACAGCGAGAGAGGAAACACAAGCAGGGAGAGTGGGAGAGGGAGAAGCCCCAGGTGATGATTGAGATACAGATACAGAAGTGCTTGTAGCAGCTGTCTATAGAGTATGACCTTTCTGACTAGGAGCTGACCGAAACTCGCATGTGAATTTCTATTAGAACACACACTATCCTTGCTAAAACATTTTAAATTACAGATGTGATACAGTTGAAGTTCTTGATAGACACAGTTTAATGTGGATTTAGGTGCTTATTAGCACTAACCCATAGTTGCTTATCATTTCACTAAAGTAAAATGACCTAGAAGACTGACACAGGAAAGAGGGTCACCTGGCCAGTCAGTGATGTTAGCTGGTCACTCTTTATCCACATTTTTCTAACTGGCATGGAAGCACAAACTAATGTATAGCTAAAGGGCACCACTTAAATTTTCAGTTCTACTTTAGTGTTTTTGGTTGTTTTTTGAGGGACATTGTTATTTCGTGCTGTTTGGGAATTTATGATGATATCAGGATGTCAGAGATTTACTGCACTATGTAATTTTGCCCATGGCAGATTGTGCCTCCAGTATTAGTCCCAGAGGTCCAGTGAGGTGTTGTTTCCACTGTCTGAAATTCCAGTTCAGTATGGCTAAATCTATATAATCATATCTCAGGATCCTTAGATGTTTAAAGATTTATTTTGGGGAGGCACGTGGGGAGGGGAGAGGAGGGTCAGAGGAAGAGAGAGAATCTCCAGCAGACTCCCCGCAGAGCTGGGAGCTTACCTCAGGGCTGGATCTCATGACCCTGAGATCATGACCTTAGCCAAAATCAAGAGTTGAATGCTTAATTGACTGAGCCACCCAGGCACCTCATGGATCCTTAGATGTTTATAGATACTTCTTGGAGGCTTGGAATGCAGCCCAATTAAAAGTTCCACAAGGCAATGAGAGCTTTTCCAAAGACAATAATCTTCTAACAACAAGATTCTTTAGACATTTTTAGTTCTGCCATAGTTGTGTCCTAGTTATGTCATCTTTCAAGTCCATACTTGGGAAGTCCAATATAGGACCTTCCCAACATACCAGTCTTAAATCTCATAGGATAGAGAGGAAAGAGATTCCACATCTTCTCTTTCCTTTTGTTAATAACCAGGTAAATTCTACTTTCTGCAGGGCATGGGCAAAGGACTTTGCAAGAAACTATCTCCCCACCCCAGCTCTTTTCCTGCTTAATTAGAGTATTCTGATACATTGTTAGTAGAATGGCCTAAAGCTTCTTCCCACACCTGTAAAATGGGGTCAGTAGTGCTCACTTCATGGATTGTTGTGAGGATTATTTGAAATAGTTCACTTAAGGTCCTTAGCACAATGCCTAGCACATAGAAATCCCTCAATACATGTTATTACTTTATTTTAACTTTAAGATAACTTATGGTTTGCAGAACAGTTGTAAATACAGTACAGAGACCTTCCCCTAATATTAGCATCTTACTAACCATGGTGCATTTATAAAAAAAAAAAAATGGTACAATAATGTTAAACTACAGGCTTTATTTAGTTTTACCAGTTTTTCTATTAATGTCCTTTTTCTATTCAGGATCCAATCTAGAGTACCACATTGCATTTAAGATTATGTTTTTTTTTTTTAAAGATTTTATTTATTTATTTGAGAGAGAGAGAGAATGAGAGATAGAGAGCACGAGAGGGAAGAGGGTCAGAGGGAGAAGCAGACTCCCCGCTGAGCAGGGAGCCCAATGCGGGACTCGATCCCGGGACTCCAGGATCATGACCCAAGCCAAAGGCAGCCGCCTAACCAACTGAGCCACCCAGGCGTCCCTAAGATTATGTTTTTAAGAAACAGAATTTTATTTTCTCAACCCATCCTGATTCCCAGGTGTTCAGCATTGTAGCACCATCAGTCCCCTGGGAGGCATTCAAGATATTCACCTTAATTTTCTGGGACTTCTTTTGGGCCTTCATCCACATAATGTATCTCTTCCAGCCAAACAAACTAGGTAGATGTGAGGAATTGTTTTACTCACTTTGACTCTCGAGGGCTTTTGAGGAAGTGGTCTCAGATGCTGAAAGAGCTCAGGGCTGGACAAGGGCAGAATTCCAGGATCTGAGCTGGGGGTTGGGGTGAGTAGCTACTTGCTCATGGAGTTGTGGTATCTATAACCAAGCTAGCAGCATGGGCAGGAGTGTCTCACGGAAGTGTCATATTAGGGCAAATTAGCCAATGCAAAACTGGGTTACTAGCCCGTGGTGGATAAGAGGTCCAAGTACAAGGAAGAAAAACATAGTTCAAAAGAAGTTTTAAGCTGCATGATTTAAGGATGATGAGCAGCACCTAGCACAATTCATGAGCCAAGTATCAAATACTAAGAGCTTTTAAACTAATTCCTGTGGCTGTGGATGCAAGATGAGCTAGAAGGGAACGCATAAGTACATGACAAGATGAAGGACATTTTCTGATCTTTACAGACTGAGAATTTGACTTTGAGACAAGAAGGACTTTGTGAGCTGCATCTGATCGTATGCTCAAGATGAGGCTCGTTGATCTGCCATTAGTATGCATCAGCGTTGAAAATCAGCTTGGCAGCCAACAGAGTGAGTTAAGTCAGGACTGGAGAAACAATAGACTAAGCAAAAGACTTGCAAGGAAAAATTGAGGATTGAGATATCCATAGGGCTTTGAAAAGTTTAACATATTCTCAGGAACTTAGAAGTCCACATTCATGCCCAGGGCTGTTCATGCTGTGCCCATACTCAGGAAACACCTGAGAAGGCCCTAAGATCTCTCCTCTGGCCGACTTTAAGGCTCTGAGAGAGCAGGAAGTAAAAGGTAAAGCAGAGTTGTAAATTGCATGGTGCAATGGTGAAGGCATACCACAACATACATATAGAGCCCCTTGGCAAAGAGACTTAATTGGTTCCAAGAATTTAAGAAGATCTCTGTCTGGGGTGCCTGGGTGGCTCAGTCTGTTAAGCATCTGCCTTTGGCTCAGGTCATGATCTCAGGGTCCTAGGACTGAGCCCTGCATCGGGCTCCCTGGAGTCTGCTTCTCCCTTTGCCCCAACCCCTCTTGTGGTCTCTCTCTCTCATTCTCTCTCAAAAAAATAAATCTTTAAAGAAAAAAAAAGGAAGGTCACTGTCTAATCATTAGCTAACGAGTACATTAAGCTGAGTAGAGACTTCAGTAACCATATACAACAAAGAACACACACTTTACAGAATTAGCTCAGAAAAATCACCAAATAGCCACTGCAACAAGTAGTAGCACAAATAAATCCTAGGGAGGAGATCTGACTTCCAGAATTATCACACTATATTATTTAAAATGTCCAGTTTTCAACAACAACAAAACTATAAGACAGGCAAAGAAACAGGAAACTGGCCCATACACAGACCAAAAAAAAAAAAAAAAAAGCAATCAATAGAAATTATCCATGAGGGGGCCCAGACACTGGATTTACTAGACAGAGACTATCAGCTATTTTTAAATATATTCAAAAAACTAAAGGAGGCCATGTTAGAGAACCAAAGGAAAATGTCTCGCCATATAAAGAATATCAATATAGACAGAAAATATTTTAAAATAGAAATAGAAATTGTAGAGTTGGAAAGTACAATAACTTACAAGGAAAAAAGAATGGGGAGTGGTTAATAACTGAAATAAAAAATTCACTGAAGAGGCTTAATAGCACATTTGAGCAGGCAAAGAAATCAGCAAACTGGAAGATAGGTTCATTGAGATGACCTAATCTGAGGAACAGAAAGAAAAAAGAATGAAGAA
This sequence comes from Callorhinus ursinus, assembly GCF_003265705.2. NCBI lineage: Eukaryota > Metazoa > Chordata > Mammalia > Carnivora > Otariidae > Callorhinus > Callorhinus ursinus. Next base: position 62,507,200 of record NW_027397063.1, read on the forward strand.
AAATGAATGAAGCCTTGACTTGTGGGAAAGCATCAAGCTTACCAAAATATGCACAGTGGAAGCTGATAAGGAGAGGAAAGAGAGAAAGCGAGAAAAGAATATTTAAAGGAATAATAGCTAAAAACGTCCCAAATTTGATGAAAACAGTTACTTACAAATCCAAGAAGCTCAAGAAACTTCAAGTAGAATAAACTCAAAGAGATTGATATCTAGACTCATCATAATCCAACTGTCAAAAGCCAAAAACATCTAGATTCCTAAAGCAACAAGAGAGATGCAACTCACCAAGCAAAAAGGAGCCTCAATAAGATTAACAGCTCCTTTTCCATCAGAAACCAGGGAAGTTGGAAGAAAGTAGGATGACATTTTCAAATTGTTGAAAGAAACAGACTCAAGTAAGAATTCTATATCCAGCAAAACTCTTCTTCAAAAATAAAGGAGCCTTTGCTCAGGTCATGATCCTAGTGTCCTGAGATAGAGCCGTTGGGGCTCCCTGCTGAACAGGGAGCTTCTCCTTCTCCCTCTGTTGTTCTCTCCCACTCTCTCTCTCAAATAAATAAATAAAATCTTTAAAAAAACTTAGATTAAAAAAATAATAAAGGAGAAATGAAGACATTGTCAGATAAATAAAAACTAAGAGAATTTTTCACTAGAAAACCTGCCTTAAATACTAAAGGGAGACTTTATGATTGAAAGGCACTAGAGAGTAGTTTGAAAGCACATGAAGAAATAAAGATAACTACACCAATAAATATAAAATACAGCATAAGTGTATTTTTTCATAATTCTTTTTTCTTCTATCTGATTTAAAGAAAAGAAAAATGCATACAGCAATCATTTAAAATCTGTGTTGAGGGATGCCTGTGTTGAGACACCCCTTTTATAGCTCAGTCGGTTAAGCAGCTGCCTTCAGCTCAGATCCTGATCCCAGGGTCCTGGGATCCAGTCCTGCATCAGGCTCCTTGCTCAGTGGGGAGCCTCCTTCTACCTCTGCCTGCCGCTCCCCCTGCTTGTGCTCATTCTCTGTCTCTCTCTGACAAATAAATCTTTAAAAAGAAAATCAGTCTTGATATGCACATGCTGTATAACTTATATGACAGTTGCACAAAAGGAGGAAGAGAACTGAGCTGTAAAAGAGGAAAGTTACCATATATTATTCAAATGAAGTTGGTGTTAATATGAATTAGGTTGTTGTAAACAAAGATGTTGACTATAATTTCCAGGGAAATAAAAAAACCCAAAATGGAAGTGTGTGTATATGTGTACACACACATACATACTATATAGTAAAAGAAATGACAAGGGAATTTAAATAGCACACTAGAAGATATCTATTTAACACAAAGGAAGGCAGTAATGTAGGAAGAAAGAAAAAAAAAGACATGAGGTATATTGAAACAAATATCAAAATGGCAGACATAAATTCTGAATTCTGCCTTACCAGTAATTACATTAAATGCATATGGATTAAATACTCCAATTAAAAGACAGAGATTCCAAAATAAATAAAATACATGATCCAATTATATGCTGTCTATAAGAGATCCGCTTTAGATTCAAAGAAACAGAGGTTGAAAGTAAAAGCATGGGAAAAGACATAGCGTGCAAATAAGAATCAAACCTGTAGTAGCTGTGCCAGTATTAGACAAAATAGATTTTAAGACAAAAATTGTTATTATAGACACAGAAGGGTATTTTATGATAATATAGGTTAGAGAAGATTTAGCAATTATTAAACATATATGCACCTAACTATAGATCTCCAAAATACATGAAGCACAAACTGATGGAACTGAAGAGAGAAATAAATAATTCAACAAAAACAGAGACTTCAATACCTCACTTTCAGTAATGGATAGAACAATGAGGCAGAAGATCAACAAAAAAGTTGAAAACTTGAACACTATAAACCAACTAGACCTGATAGACATGTTGAAAACACCATCCAATAACAGAAGAATACACATTATTCTCAAGTGCACATAAAACATTCTCAAGGATAGACAAAGCAAATCTTAATAAATTTTATTTATTTATTTTTAAAGATTTTATCCATTCATTCATGAAAGACAGAGAGAGAGAGAGAGAGGCAGAGGGAGAAGCAGGCTCCCAAGGAGCAGGGAGCCCAACGCAGGACTCGATCCCAGGACCCCGGGACCACGACCCGAGCCGAAGGCAGACGCCCAACCATCTGAGCCACCCAGGCGTCCAAATCTTAATAAATTTTAAAAGATTGAAATCACATAAATATACATTCTGAAAGCACAATGGAATGAAATTAGAAATAAATAATAGAATGAAATTTGGGAAATACACGACTACATGGAAATTAAAAAGTACACCCCTGGGGCGCCTGGGTGGCTCAGTTGGTTAAGCGACTGCCTTCGGCTCAGGTCATGATCCCAGGGTCCTGGGATCGAGCCCCGCATCGGGCTCCCTGCTCAGCGGGAAGCCTGCTTCTCCCTCTCCCACTCCCCCTGCTTGTGTTCCCTCTCTCGCTGTCTCTCTCTCTCTCTCTCTCTGTCAATTAAATAAATAAAATTAAAAAAAAATCTATAAAAAGTACACTCCTAAATAACCAATGGGTCAAAGAAGTCACGGAGAAATTAGAAAATACTTTGAGATAAATGAAAACAAAAACAGAGTATATCAAAACTTACAGTACATAACTAACACCATGTTTAGAGGGAAATATATTAGCTGTAAATGGCTATATATATATATGCATATATATATTTTAAGATTTTATTTATTTGACAGAGAGCATGCACAAGCAGGGGGAGTGGCAAGCAGAGGGAGAGGGAAAAGCAGGCTCCTGGCTGAGCAGAGAGCCTGACATGGGGCTCGATCCCAAGACCCTGGGATCATGACCCAAGCCGAAGGCAGACACTTAACTGACTGAGCCACCCAGGTGCCTATACATATATTTATATATATATAATTTAAAAAAAATATTTTATCTATTTATTTGAGAGGGAGAGTGAGAGAGAGAGCATGAGCAGGGAGAGGAGCAGAGGGAGAGGGAAAAGCAGATTCCCCGCCAAGCAGGAAGCCTGAAGAGGGGCTTGATCCTGGGTCTCTGGGATCACGACCTGAGCTGAAGGCAGACACTTAACTGACTGAGCCACCCAGTGCCCCTATATATATATTTTTTTAAGTTCATTTATTATTATTTTTTTAATAATCACTAACCCCAGTGTGGGGCTCGATTTCACAACCCTAAGAATAAGAGTTACATGCTCTTCCAACTGAGCCAGTGAAATGCCCCAATGGCAATATTTTATATTTATTTATTTATTTAAAATTTTTTTAGAGAGCACACATGCACCTGTGAGAGAGTATGGGGAGGGACAGAGGGAAAGGGAGAGAGAGAATCTTAGGAAGGCTCCACACTGAGCCTGTTGCAGGGCTGGATCTCATGACCCTGAGGTCATGACCTGAGCCGAAAGCATGAGTCAGACACTTAACCGACTGAGCCACCCAATGCCCATATTTTGTTTTAAAAGATCTCAAATCAATAACCTAACCTTCCATCTTAAGAAAGTAGAAAAAGAGACAACTAAACCCTAAGCAAGCAGAAAATAAATGATAAAGATGAGAACAGAAATAAATGAACTAGAGAATAGAACAATAAAGTCAACAAAACTAAAAGTTGGTTCCTTGAAAAGATTAACAAAATTGACAAATCTCTTTGTAGAATGACCAAGGGAAAAAAAAAAGAAAGATTAAAACTAGTAGAATCAGAAATTAAAGAAAGGACAGGGCGCCTGGGTGGCTCAGTTGGTTGGGCAACTGCCTTCAGCTCAGGTCATGATCCTGGAGTCCTGGGATCGAGTCCCGCATCGGGATCCCTGCTCAGCGGGGAGTCTGCTTCTCCCTCTGACCTTCCCCCCTCTCATGTGCTCTCTCTCTCTCATTCTGTCTCTCAAATAAATAAAATCTTAAAAAAAAAAATTAAAGAAAGGACATACTACTGTCCTTATAGAAATAAAAATTATAAGGGAATACCATGAACAATTGTATGCCAACAAATTAAATAACCTAGATGAAATGGGCAAATTCCTAGAAAAACATCAGGTTGGTCTAATATAAAAATCAATCAAATACATAAATATTAATAGACCAATGTAATAAAACCACATAATCATTATAAGAGATGCAGAAAAAAACCTTTGACAAAATTCAACATCCCCCTTCATGCCAAAAACACTAAAAAATCTAGGAACAGAAAAAGGAACTTCCTCAGCCTGATAAAACCATTTACAAAACCCACAACTTACATCATACTTAATGGTGAAAGACTGAATATTTTCCCTTTAGGATCAGGAACAAGCCAATGTCCATTCTTGCCACTTCTATTCAACTTTGTACTAGATGTTCTAGCCAGGGTTATTATGAAAGAAAAAGAAATAAAATGCATCTATGGATAGAAGTAAAACCATGTCCATTCTCAGATGACATGATCTTATAAGAAGAAAATCGTGAGGAATTCACACAAATACAAAAATACTAGAATAAATGAGTTCAGCAAAGTTTCAGGATGCAAGAACAATATACAAAAGGAACAGTAATCAATAAAGTGTGGTAATGGCATAAAAATAGACATAAGATCAATGGGATAAAATTTAGAGGCCAAAAACCAATCTTCACATTTGTGGCCAGTTGATTTTTGACAAGGGAGCCAAGACAATTAAGGGAAAGAACACTCTTGTCAACACATGGCACTGGAACAACTGAATATCCACATGCAAAAGAATGAAGATGGACAACCTTACACTATATGCAAACATCAATTCCAAGTCAATCATAGATGTACATGTAAGAGATAAAACAATAGCACTTTATTTTTTTTAAGATTTTATTTATTTATTAGAGAGAGAGAGGGCATGAGCAGCAGGGAGCGGGAGAGGGAGAAGGAGGGGCAGACTGCTTGCTGAGCAGGGATCCTAAGGCAGGGCTTGATCCCATGACCCTGAGATCATGACCTGAGCCAAAGGCAGATGACTAAATTATGGTTACTTATTAAAAAAAAAAAATCTGTCAGATAAAGACTAACAACATATGATTTCACTCATATGTGGAATTTATGAAACAAAACAGATGAACATAAGGAAAGGGAAGGAAAAATAAGATGAAAACAGAGAGGAAGGCAAACCATAAGAGACGCTTAACTACAGGGAACAAACTTAAGGTTGCTGGAGGGGAAGTGGGTGGGGGGAAGGGATAATTGGGTGATGGGCATTAGGGAGGGCACTTGATGTAATGAGCACTGGGTGTTATATGCAACTGATGAATCACTAAATTCTACCCCTGAAATTAAAATACCGTATATGTTAACTAAATTGAATTTAAATAAAAAAATAAAAACTCCTAAAAAAAAATCTCCTAGAGGACAAATTTAAGTCAACAATTCATAGATGGAAAAACTATGGAGAAAAGGTTTTGTAGTGAGGAATAAATTTAAATAAATGTCTAAGTCTAAAGAAATGTGAGAATTATGGTTATAAACAGAAGGTATCATTTAATCCACACTATACGATGGAGTTTTACAAGTGACTTTTCCTTCTGAATAGGATGTAGTAGGAGGACAGTGTTCCTGCTTCAACAACTTAAAGAAGTGCATAATAAGTTAAAAATATCATAGTTTAAAATATATCGGAGAGCTGTGAAGTAAGGACTTGTTACTTAATTTTAGGTAAACAAAAATTTCAGAGAGGGGAAAGCCCTTCTAAGGTGAATTGATAATCACTAGCTGGTTTGTTTTTTGTTTTTCCTGGAAACATTTGCTGATTTAAGGTACAGGCTGAGGATCAGTCTTAACCTAGACAGAGGGAATCTAATGGGGGCAAAGAAAACCCGAGGAACTTTCAGCAGGCTACCAGGACCGACTGGAAAGCAGAAGAGCCCCAGTGCATGACTGGTTTTCCATGTGGGGCATTTTCTGAGTTTGAGAACTGCTTGGAAGTCCTGTGGAACTGAGCCAAAACTTTAAAGACTTTTCTTTTAATTAATTAATTTACTTTTGAGAGAGAGAGAGAGAGAGAGCATGCGCGCATAAGTGTGGAGAGGGGTAAAGGGGAAAGGGAGAGAATCCCAAGCAGACCCCATGCTGAGCATGGAGCCTGACACAGGGCGGGGTCCCACGACCCTGAGATCATGACCTGAGCTATAACCAAGAGTTGGATGCTCGCCGACTGAGCCACCCAGCTGTCCCTGAGTCAAAACTTTTAAAAAAATCATGGTGCTTAGGAAACCATACCCAGTTAGAGGGACATGGTCTCCTCAATTACAAGGCTAATCTCTCCCTCAAGACATTTCTCATCTTTTTAAAAAGTTTAATTTTTTTTTTTTGAGAGAGAGCGCGCACAAGTAGGCAGAGCGGCAGGCAGAGGGAGAGGGAGAAGCAGGCTCCCCACTGAGAAGAGAGCCCGATGCGGGGCTCGATCCCAGGACCCTGAGATCATGGCCTGAGCCGAAGGCAGACGCTTAACCGACTGAGCCACCCAGGCGCCCCCAAGAGAACCTTAAGCAGTCTCCACGCCCAGCAGGGAGCTCGATCCCACGACCCCGAGATCATGACCTGAGCTGAAATCAAAGCACCCAGGGGCCCTGACATTTCTCATATTTTGAAGCAGAATTGGTTGGAAGCTAAAGAGCTAAGCTCAAAGCCCTAGAGGAATGAACTGGAAACACTGTAGTCTTTCAGGGCTGAGGAGAGAGAGATTTTCTATCAAAAGCTTGGGCTGCCCCTGAGGGAAGAACTAGAGGTAAGGTGAGTCTAAGAGGGCGGTCTTGCCGAGACTCATCTCAATCCCTGATTAGAGTGCGATGACCTGCCCCTCTATCAACCTAATAGAGGGAAGGGGGGAATCCCCGCTGGTAGATGATAACGTGGTGGCTCTGTAATTCTTTTACACACACTGTCTGGCACCTAAGAAAACATTACCAAACGTGTGAAGTGGCAGGAAAACGTGACGGATAAGCAAGAGAGAATAATGAACCACTGAACCAGACCAACAGATGACCAAAATGTTGAGGTTAGCAAACAAGGACTGAGGGGAAAACAAACAAACAAAAAACCCCCCAAACTATGATAAAACAGAATAAATGATTAACAAAGTGAACAAATGGAGACTTTCAACAAATAACTGGAATCTAAAATTTATTAAAAAATCAAAAAACTGAAAATACAGTATTAAAAAATTAAGAACTCAGTGTATAGATTTGACAGATGACTGAGGATCACAGAAGAATTAGGAAACTCAAAGATGGGACAATAGAAAACGTTCAAACTGAAGCATCAATTAAAAAAAAAACAAGCTGGTACAAAGTATTAAAACACATGATGATTAAGGTCAAAGAATCTTACATATATAGCTGGAATCCCAGAGGAAAGGAGACAGAGAATGAAGCAAAAACTAGTTGAAGAGACAATGGCTGAGGGTTTCCTACCTGGGGCGCAACGCTCCAAAGCACCCCACCCTTGATACTCAATTGTACTCATCTCCCTTCTATTCCAAATCGAATGCCCAAAATTGAATTCATCTTCCACTATAAATCTATTTTCTGTCAAGACATTGTATTCTAATTATCTATTTATGACTCCCCACAAGTAGACTGAGGGTTTGCAAGAGAAAGAGTACTTCGTGTTTACGCTCAAAAAACGTGTGTTGAATGAATAGTGCGCTTCAACATATCAGGCTGAAGCCACTTTCCTCTCTCATGAGAAAGAAATTAACAGTTCTACTGCACAGACCTGCTAAGTAAGCACTTGTCACTGTTTGGTGCTGGGACTACAACGAGAATAAGACCGGGCTCTGTCCTCCAGGAAAACCGGAAAAGAAAAGCCTGGGCCAGGCTTCAAAGCGCATCCAGTGCAGGAGGGTGCCCTTTCGCTTTTGGCAAAAGGGAAAAGGCATTAGCGGAGTGAGCGACCATATAGTAGCTGTGGTCGGCCTTAGCCCTTTTGGGGTTAAAAAGTTGAGAGGCGGCTGAACAGAAGTCTCAAGTCCGCCCTGTCGAGATTCTGCAATTTCTAGATCTCCGTTTCCACCAATCTCCCACGCCAGGACGGAGACGCGGGTAAGAGACCAGTCGAGCGAGCCGGGCGCGCCGGACGGAGACCCCGGGGGGTGGGGAAGCCGGCCGCCGGAAGCGGAGGGAAGGCGGAGCCACGCCCCAGCAGCCGGGCTGCACTCTCTTTTCCGCTCCCCTCACGATGCCCGGGCGGGGCTAAGGCGGAAGGGCACGGAAGGAGGTGACGCTATAAGTGAGCGCCGGCGGTGGCTCCAAAGGAAGCTCGGTGGCTGTGGCGGCTGCGTGCAGGCCAGGCACCTCCTCAGTGACGGGGGTTCCCTAGAAGTGGTGAAGGCGGGGCCGCAGGCTGAGCTGCCGCAGTATCTCGACCCGCGGTGCGGCAGGTGCCGGCAGCGAGGGACGTAGGTAAGCAGGAGCCCGGGTGTCAAATCGGAATGAGTTACGGACCGGGCTAGCTGGCCATTCCCGCGCCAGTGCGCGCCAGCTCAGCAGCCCGGCCTGGAGGCCTCAAGCGCTGCCCTCCCCCCACGCTGGAACCGGAGGCAGCAAATTTCTCCCTGGGCGCTGCTGTGCTTTTCTGGGGGCGTGCAGGGAACTCGTCCCGAGGCACCGCTCTGCTCCCCTTTTTCTCCCCAGTCTGAACTGTAGGACGCAGAAGCAAAGCTAGCGCCCCCGGCCGCTCCGCCTGAGGCCAGGGAAAGATTTGAAAGGAAGAGCTGCTGTTAGAGGTCCTCCCGCTGCTGGCGTTTTGGAAGCCAAGGGTTTATATTTGTTCCGACCGTTCGACTTCCTTCCTGCCTTTGGTTCCTTCGCCCCGCACTCCTGGGACCTTGTTGTAGTGAATGGGTATGGCACAGTTAAACACTAGGGTGGTGGGAAGCTTGCTTTCTATCATGCTTTCTGTTTTTCTGTCTCTACCATGCAATATCAACCCCCGTTGCACTGGGCCACTCTGTTGGGGGAAGAGGGACGCGGAGAGGATATGGGAAATGAGGGATTTAAGAGTCGGAAGAGCTGAGTTAAAAATCTTAGCCTGCCATTTGGTAGTGGTTTTAATCTCGTGCTAGGTACTTCGACATTTTTAACCACACGTAAAGGGGTTGCTTTCTTATGCCTATATAAATTGGGAGAATGAAGTGAAAAAAAAGCAGAACATCAGTCATTTTTAAATGTTTTGGATTTAAGAATATCCTGGACAGTTAATCGTAGGTTCCTAATTATGTATTTTACGCGGAATAACTAAGCTTGGTATGGAGGAGGGTTGTGTGGATAGAACCTAACTGCAGGCTCTGCTTTGGGTTGGGCAGCATTAGGAAGAGGTCAGACTCTCCTAGCCGCCCAGATGGCTCATGTTTATTGATAAAACATTATTCGTATATGAGGAAGAAGCGAAATCAGTTTTGCTTCTTCCTCAAGATGGTTTTGCCCAGTGGACCCTTTCTAGGACGAAAAGCTGGAGGGGCTTCATTTACACCTTGGCCCGCTTTAGAAGGAATTCTTTGCACATATTTCTGAGGACCCCTGCACTGTGCTTCTAACAGAGTTCAATTAACACTTCATGTTAATTGAAAATGTGCAAAGAATAAATACAAGAACTTGACCCTTTGAGTGGCTGGATATTATGGTTATGAGTTAATCTGAGGAGCTGCCCTTCTCTGTATTGGAGAGAGTAAAACATAACACCACCCTGAAGTTTAATAGACCCTAAGTTAGAGTGTTTGGGGAGGAGGGAGTGGATATGCAGTCAAGTGATTTGAGTGAGTAGCACCTGTTCTTACAATTGCTTGGTCAGACAAATTAAGGATGCTTTCCTTTCCTCAGTGGAACATGATGATGATGGCTGCTATGCATAATGTAGCCAAGTGCAATCTCCAATTCCTTTGATACAGAATTGTCAATTGGGAATTTTAACTCGTGGACACAAAAGGGACCTTTGAGGGTCATCTAATCCAGTGGTTCCAAAACCTGGGTGGGCATTGGAATCATTTGGGGAATTAATACAAAACTCTGGATGCCTGGGCACTACCTCAGTAGATCTGATGTGTGACCTGGGTATTTGTGGTTTTTAAATAGCTTCTCAGGTGATACTCATGTTTGAAAACCCAGATGTAGAGCAGGTTTTACATATTAGTTTATGAACAAGCTCCGAGACGAAGTGTAATGCCCTTAACAAATAACTTTACTTGAATCAGTAGTACTCTTTCAGGTTTTGTACACGTTGAGCCCAGAAGATAAGTCCTGTAAATCAGTAGCTCAGTATAATTCTGTTTTTGTAGTTTCCTATGCATTAAAACTTCCTAAAGCTCTTTGATGAAAGTATTAGATTTTACAATAAAGTTTCTTACTGAATATTGCTTAGGTTTGTTTTTTGGCCTAAGTATATAAAGGTTATATCACTTTGTACATCACTTTTTTAGTAGGCTTTTATGCCAAGCTTTCATAAACCATGGAAAAATTCCAACTTAAGACAATTTTGCTTTTGTTTTGGCTTATAAACCCAGTGCACTATATACAGATTGCTTTTTTTTTTTTTTTGAAACCCCTTCCTCCATCCTGGTATGCACAACCACTTTGTATCATTTGTCAGCTTCCAGTGGAATACAGTTTGAGAACTGGGCTCTAAAGGTCTCTAATTTCCTATAAACACCTAATTTACCTAGAGGCTTTCAGTATTTAAGCTTGTCCTTCAATTTTTAGTCCCGTTTTCTTGGTTTAGTTGTAATGTGCCACTGATTTAAAGAATATGGTAGATTCCTGGAAAGGATCAACTGATTAGGTGGTAATAGTGCTTCATATGTACTTTTCTTACACTGGAAAAGTCATATATATATATATATGTAATATTTTCAGAATTACCAAGGTAATAGGCCATCAGGCAGAGTTGAACATTCTCTTTAGGGAGATACACTTATTCTCAAATTATTCTTCAATAACCCCCTCAATGCTTTAGTATTTCTATTCTGTGTTATTAGTAGACAATGGACCCTACTTTACAAATCCTCCAGAGGAGGATGCCCAATTATTTTCTAAAAGTGACCCTATTTATGGTATGTTACCTTTCAACAACTAGATGACTAAGGGCATTCTTAAACTTGCTGATTAAAAAAACCATATTGGGGCACCTGGGTGGCTCAGTCATTAGGCGTCTGCCTTCAGCTTGGGTCATGGTCCCAGGGTCCTGGGATCGAGCCCTGCATCAGGCTCCCTGCTTAGCGGAAGCCTTCTTCTCCCTCCCCCACTCCCCCTGCTAGTGTTCCCTCTCTCACTGTGTCTCTCTCTGTCAAATGAATAAATAAAATCTTTAAAAAAACAAACAAACATGTTAAAGGGTGCCCAGCTGGCTTAGTTGGTAGAGCATGTGACTCGATCTTGGGGTCATGAGTTCGAGCCCCACATTGGGTGCAGAGATTACTTAAATAATTAAAGCAAACAGACAAACCATGTTAACAAATACATAGTCCATGAATTTGAGTCTAGGGAAACATATGATATGTGTCTGAGATGAAAAGCCAAGTCACCGAGTCTCTAAATTTATTTTTGTGTCTGAAATACCCTAATTCTGAGGTTTTAAAAATTGCTGTGTTTCAGATTCTGACAGAGCACACTTTTCAAGTAGAGGTATTTAAAAGGGTAAATATGGATCCAGGGTCCCAATTTTAATCTAAACTGATATTACAGATTTAACATAGAAACAGATGCAGGGTGAGGGTAATAACTTGAAGACCTAGTGAAAGTCATTTGCTGGTTCTTGAGGCAGTCTTCTATGTCTGTGAGGACTTGAGACCAAAACTGGATACTTAATCTACTTTATATCCAGTGGCTGAATGTGATGAAAATATTACCAGTAGGGACTATAAATGTGTAAGTCTCCAGTTCTCAGTCTTGGTCTTTTTTATGGTTCATTCATTTTCCCTGATGCCAATGGGCATTATTTTTTTGTTTTTATTATTTTTAATCTTGTTTCCTGTAGCCCAAGCCCAAGGTGGCATTGGCCTCAGGTGACTGGCAGAGGGTGAAGCCAACCTTGGGTGTGATTGTGATGGAGTTATCCTGAGTTTATTTGTAAGAGGGGCAAAAACTAGAGCTTAAGCTAAACACACACATGAAAAGTGTTAAGATGCCCGCTGGGGGCTGCCTGGGTGGCTCAGTCAGTCAAGCGTGACTGACTCTTGGTTTTGGCTCAGGTCCTGAGCTCAGGGTCCTTTGATCAAGCCCCGCATCAGGCTCCATCCTCAGCGTGGAGTCTGCTTGAAATTCTCTCTTGCTCTCCTTCTGCTCTTTCTGCTCCTGCTGTATCTCTAGAATAAATAAATCTTTAGTGGGAAAAAAAATCTTGTTTCCTATTACAAGCCATTCGTTCTCTCATATTTCTGGGATGGGTAACCCCACACCTATTTATTTGCTGTACAACAGCTATGACTGTCTTATTACTTTTGCTAAAAAGAACTTTTTCATAATGGTGCTTGAGTTAACATGTATAGTGGCTGCACTGCAAACTTTTACCCAAATACTGGGTCCCTTAAGGATTGTTCAGACTTAGGGCTCTCTTGGAGTCTAGTGAGTACCTCATAAAAGTTGAAAGCTCATTTTTTTTTTTTTTTTTTTAGATTTTTATTTATTTGAGAGAGAGAGAGAGAGAAAGCACAAGCCAGGGGAGAGAGGCAGAGGGAGAAGCAGACTCCATGCTGAGCAGGGAGCCCGATGCGGGGCTCCATCCCAGGATCCCGGGATCATAACCTGAGCCAAAGGCAGAATGCTTAACCGACTGGACCACCTACGTACCCCTGGAAGCGCATTTTTGTTTTCCTTGTGTGTGTGTTCGATATTTGAACAAATGTTGGTATTTGGTGAATATAAACACAACAGCAGTGCCGAGAACACTGGGGCAGAAATGTAGAGAGACCCCCTGTGGAGGTTGCTTTTAATTTTAATTACATGGGCTCTGAGTGCATTCTTGGGATTTGTGGATTTTAGGGTGTACTGATGGAGTCTTTTTTTGGAGAACGTTTAGTAGCAGTATCTTTGGCTTTCCTCTTGAGTTAGATTCCTCAAAAAAGAATCTTCAGATCTTCTGCTTGGAGCTTATAAGCTGGCTTCCGGCAGTCTGGGGTAGAGGTCTTAGCCCTTAGAGGGTAAACTCCACTTATGTTCATTTAACTCAACTCTTTTCAGTGTGAGACCCTCATTCTCAACTGGACCAGCTGTTTTCCCGTCCAGGAATCCATTGTTTTACCCTCTTGAGCTGCACTGTCCAATATGGTAGCCAGTAGCCACATGTAGCAACTTAAATTTAATAATTAAGATTAAAGAATAAGTTCCTCCTTTGCATTAGACACATTTCAAGTGGTCAGTAACTGTATGTGTCCAGAGGCTACCATATCAAACAGGGCAGATATAAACTATTTCTATCATTGCAGAAGTTTTATTGGACAGCACTGTTCTAGTATAGAAAATAATGCTCCATGTTTCTGCAAGGGTGGAATAGGGGTTGTTGTCTGGTTTTTGTGGAGAGTAGGAGGATAAATGATTTGACCAATCTTGTTTTAAGCACCATGTTCATACCTCTTTTATAGAACCTGCTGCTGCCAATACCTGACCTGTTTTGGGGCACTGTTGTATAAATTGGATTGCTTTCCTCACTGCAAGCTTGAGATTAACTTTCTTCAGTCTCTCTCTCTCTTTTTTTTTTTTTTTAACTTTCTTCAGTCTTTAAGTCATTCTGCATTCCAACCTCAAGAAGGTTTTGTTGTTGTCCTCTCTTCCATTTTGTGTATGTATACTTAAAACAACCCAAACCCTTTGACCTGTACATTTCATTGTATATAAATTATATCTTAAAAAATGAAGTTAAAATGTTTTCTTTTCTTTTCTTTTCTTTTTTTTAAAGATTTTATTTATTTGACAGAGGTAGCGAGAGCAGGAGCACAAGCAGGGGGAGCGGGAGAGGGAGAAGCAGGCTTCCCGCGGAGCAGGGAGCCCGATGTGGGACTCGATCCCAGGACCCTGGGATCATGACCCGAGCTGAAGGCAGACGCTTAACGACTGAGCCACCCAGGCGCCCAGTAATGTTTTATTTTCATCTTAATGGGATTTAGGAGGGAGTAAGAGTAAAATGTGTTCAGTCTGCCGTCTTTTTCCATAAGTAAAGTACGCCATCAGCATTTAAATATGTACAGCTGTCTCCATTTTAAAAAACTCTGCCTGTCTCCTATTTACTTGGGCTTCTTGAGCAATTTTATATATTGTCGTCTATTCCATCTTGGTTTTGTCCTCTTCATTCTACTAAAATTTCTCTTACAAATGTCATGAGAATCAAATGGAGACTTTTTAATTTTATTATTTTTTTCATTTTCAGAAAGTTTTTATTGGGATTGTGATGGCAGTATATTTGAGATTGATTTTTCTTTTTTTTATTCAGTTAGCCACTGAATGTATAGTACATCATTAGTTTTTGATGTAGTGTTCAGTGATTCTTTAGTTGCATATAACACCCAGTGCTCAACACGTGCCCTCCTTAATGCCCATCACCCTGTTACCTCATCCCTCCACTCCCCTCCTCTCTGAAACCCTCAGTTTGTTTCCCGGGGTCCAGAATCTCTCATGGCTCTTCTCCCTCTCTGATCTCTCCCCCTTTGGATTTCCCTCCCTTCCCCTATGGTCCTCTGTGCTATTGCTTATATTCCACGTATGAGTGAAACCATATGATAATTGACTTTCTCTGCTTGACTTATTTCACTTAGTATAATCCCCTCCAGATCCATCCATGTCAATGCAAATGGTGGGTATTCATCCTTTCTGATGGCTGAGTAATATTCCATTGTATATATGGATCACATCTTCTTTATCCATTCATCTGTTGAAGGGCATCTCGGCTCCTTCCACAGTTTGGCTATTGTGGACATTGCTGCTATGAACATTGGGGTGCATGTGTCCCTTTCCACTACATCTGTATCTTTGGGGTAAATACCTAGTAGTGCAATTGCTGGGTCGTAGGGTAGCTCTGTTTTTAACATCTTGAGGAACCTCCTACTGTTTTCCAGAGTGGCTGTACCAGCTTGCATTCCCATCAACACAAATGGAGACTTTTTTAATCCCTACCTTTTTTTTTTTTTGAAGTGATGTCCGTGCCCAACGTGGGGCTCGAACTCATGACCCTGAGATCAAGAGTCTCATTCTCTACTGACTGAGCCGGACAGGCACCCAGTCCTTATCTTGATTGACTTCTCAATAGCCTTTGACCATTTCCCTCCTTCTAGAAACTTTCTCTAGCTTTCCTGACACCACACTAACCTAATTTTCTACCTCTTTCCCTGTTCATTTCTTCTCACTTTCCTTTGCTAAGTAGTCTTCTTCCTTTACCTCACTGTTAACATCCTAGAGTTCCTCAGAATACTTCCGTAGGGTGCATTTGCTTCTATCTCTTACAGATTCTCTGTAGGTGAGCTTGTCAATTTCTGTAGCTTTAGTTACTGTAAGCTGATGGCTTAAAGTGGGATTCCTGTGATATCCTCTTTTTAGACTTCCTGACCTGTATATCTAATAGTATATGTCCACTTGGATTTCCTATGGTCACCTCAAGTCTAACATGTCTAAAGCTAAAGGCATAGCCAGTATAACTTTGCTCCAGTCTTTCTCCATTTGTTCCTTATAAATTATGCAAATATACAATAAAATATACAAAATTTATTTTATATAATAAACATCTTATTAATAAGATTTTTCAGTTATTATACTACCTTTAAGTGTTGGGAAGAATAAATTCCAAATCTCCTTTTATGTTGGTAGTACACAATGAGAGTATATTTGAATTTCGTATTAAAAAGTTTTATTTAGGGACGCCTGGGTGGCTAAGTCGGTTAATGGTCTGCCTTTGGCTCAGCTCATGATCTCGGGGTCCTGGGATTGAATCCCGCATCAGGCTCCCTACTTGGTGGGAGTCTGCTTCTCCCTCTCTTCCCCACTCATGCTCTCTCTTGCTGTCTCTCCTCTCTAAATAAATAAATAAGTAAATAAAATCTTAAAAGTTTATATTAAATGTCCTTTTCCATTGATAAAGAAGTAAAGTAAAATACAATACCCTAAACCAGAGGTTGCCAGACTTTCTTTGTTCACTGCCCCCTTAATGTTTTTTTTGTAGTGCCCTCAGGCCCAGTAATTTATTAAGTAATTAGTAATGCTTTAGGTAATCAGATCTAAACAACTTAATAAGTATGTTCTAGCAACCTAAAAAAGTACACATAAATTGTATTTTTAAATTATACTTTAAAATTTTTTTTTTAAAGAATTTATTTATTCGACAGAGAAAGAGATAGCAAGAGCAGGAACACAAGCAGGGGGAGTGGGAGAGGGAGAAGCAGGCTCCCCGCTGAGCAGGGAGCCCGATGTGGAGCTCGATCCCAGGACCCTGGGATCATGACCCGAGCCGAAAGCAGCCACCCAACCGACTGAGCCACCCAGGTGCCCCTATATTTTTAAATTTTTTAATTTCTTTAAAAAAATACACATAAATTGAAAGCCTATAGTTTTTTTATTTCATTCTTAAATAACCACAATTACTTAATGCATTTGTTGGGCACTACAGAACTTCTCAAACCTTGGAACCATTAGACACTGCCACCCACATTTCCTGTTCCAAATTGATTTTGCACAGTATTTTTTTTTTTAATCATCACAGCAACCAACAAAAAACCAGCTTTGCAAAGATATGATATCATCAAAAGGAGTATACCAGGATATAATTTGAAACTGAACTATATTAAGTTGGTAGTTTGTGGAGTGCTTCACAGGTATGACAGATAAAGAATATCATTTTTTCCCTCTGATTTAGAATACCTTATGACATCCCTGTGAAGTTACTGCAGAACCCCAGGGTACCTTGGTACACAGTTTAGAAATTTTGGGCCTAAAGTGTTAATAGTTTGGTGTAAATTCTTTTGTTTTTTTTTTTTTTTTTAAGATTTATTTATTTGCAAGGGTGAAGGGACAAAGGGGGAGAGAGAATCTCAAGTAGACTCACAGGGCTCGATCTTACGATCCTGAGATCATGACTTAAGCCGAAACCAAGAGTCCGATGCTTAACTGAGCCACCCTGTGGCTGAGCCTCTGGTGTAAATTCTTTTAGACTTTTTTTCCCCTATAAATACTCAAAATATACACACATTTTTTTTTCTTTTTAACAAAAGTGGGCTCATACATATTGTTTAGCAACTTTTTTTCATTCAGCAGTGTATTATGGTAAAGAAATTGGGTTGAATGTACATATTTAATTCCACACCAGCCTGAAAACTCCATTAAAACTGTAGAGAAGTGAGGGGTCCCTGGCTGGCATAGTCAGTAGAACACATGACTTGATCCTGGGGTGGTGAGTTCAAGCCTCATGTTGGGTATAGAACTTACTTAAAAAACTGTAGAATTGTTGTTGTTAAGTTTTTTTGTTTTGTTTTTGTTTTTTCCCCAAATGACAAAGAATGGGAGCAGTGAGAATAACAACATTCTGGAAGCTGGAAAGCAGAAGAGATTAGTGGTAACTGGTTAGCAGACTTGAGAAAGCTGAATCCTAAACCAACAAGTCGAGAGCCAACCAGTAGTCATGTTTGTGTTTCAGAACTTTTTTTTTTTAAAGATTTTATTTATTTATTAGAGAGAAACAGTATGAGAGGGGAAAGGGTCAGAGGGAGAAGCAGGCGGGAACCTGATGTGGGACTCAAATCCCAGGACTCCGGGATCATGACCTGAGCCGAAGGCAGTTGCTTAACCAACTGAGCCACCCAGGCGCCCGTGTTTCAGAACTTTTTAAAAGTTTCTAGATCAGCGGTGTCATGTACTGTGGAAGTGAAGGTGAAAGTGAGACCAAAAAAATTATGTGATTAAAAGTCTTTTTTTTTTTTTAAAAAAGATTTTATTTATTTATTTGACAGAGCGAGTGAGGGAACAAGCAGGGGGAGTGGGAGAGGGAGAAGCAGGCTTCCTGCTGAGCAGGGAGCCCGATGAGGGGCTCGATCCCAGGACCCTGGGATCATGACCTGAGCCAAAGGCAGACGCTTAATGACTGAGCCACCCAGGCACCCCTAACTTTTATTTTTCAAAGATTTATTTATTTCAGAGAGTGCACACGAGCAGGAGGGGGAGAGGGAGAGAGAATCTCAAGCCAGCTTCGTGCTGAGCATGGAGCCTGTTGCAGGGCTCAGTCTCATGCCCGGACGTCACAACCTGAGCTGAAACCAAGAGTCAGACACTTAACTGACTGCACCACCCAGGGACCCCTAAAGATTTTAAGTAATCTCTGCACCCAGTGTGGGGCTTGAGCTCACAACCCTGAGATCAACAGTTGTATGCTCTTCCAACTGAGCCAGCCAGGCACCCCTCAATTACCCTTTTTTATTTTTGTATTTTTTTTTTAAAGATTTTATTTATTCATTTGACACAGAACACAAGCAGGGAGAGAGGCAGAGGGAGAGGGAAAAGCAGACTCCCCACTGAGCAGAGAGCCTGATGCGGGGCTCGATCCCAGGACCTGGAGATCACGACCTTAGCCGAAGGCATCTGCTTAACCATCTGAGCCGCCTAGGCGCCCCTAAATTACCCTTTTTTAAATGTTACTTTTGATTTCCTAGTTTTAGGCTTTATCTATTGACTATGGAAGATAAAGATTTAGCTGTCTTTGACATGTGCTCACTTCTATATAAATGTACACATCTTATCGACCTTCTACCTATTCTCATTGTATAGTGATGCTGTAATTTTGGCTAGAAGCAATTTTTCTCGATAGGGGCAGTATTGTCATTTTGGATGAGACCGTTCTTTATCCTATTACATGATATTTAACATTACACTGGGCACTAAATATCAATAACAGCCTGAATACATTTTAACAACCAAGAATTTCCCACACATTTCCAAATGTTGGATTAAGGTATGATATGGGGTGTCTGGTTGAGAACCATTGGATTAGATCAGTGTTTACCTTCTTATGATTATGTAAATGGTAGTTACAGCTAAGCTATTTACTCTATGATTTACAATGACTGTTTTTCCCTTTTTCTTTAAAGATTTTATTTATTAGAATGAGCAGGGAGAGTGGCAGAGGGGTAGCAAGAAGCATACTCCTGCTGAGCAGGGAGCCCCATGGGGGGCCTTGATCCCAGGACACTGGGATCATGACCTGAGCCAAAGGCAGATGCTTAACTGACTTGAGCCACCCAGGTGCCCCTGTTTTTCCTTTCTTGTACAACTTTTTCTTGTCCCTGAAGTTAGTAGTCTTTTTAGTTTAATGTTCTCTGTACTTACTACTGATTTATCTTCAAGCTCTCTTCCAGTTGTATTTCCTCTTTGTATTCAGACACTTTAGTAATTCTATCAGTTTCACATTTTTGGAGACCTCTCTCCCAAATCCTTTTAACCTCTTTCTTCTGGATTGGTGGCTCTCTAGGACTGAGACACAGTTGTTACTTTGTGATCTTTCTTTGCCTTTTTCTTTAGTATTTCTCTTCCCTGCATATTGTTTTGGATCTCATTTCCTGGGTCTCCGTTCTTTCTTGATTTACTCCCTCATTTTGTCAGAGTACCTCGTGTGGTTCCCTGAGAAAAAGATGCATGGTAGTTCTATATTTTGATAATTTATGTCTCTGAAAACCTTACTTCTATCCTGTTTTGATTGATGATTTGGCTGAGTTGCAAGTTCTGTGTTCAAAGTAACATTCCCTCAGACCTTTGAAAGCATTTATACCTTCTCTTCTAGTTTATAATCTTGCTATTAAGATCATTGCCCATCTTGATTTTTATATACAAATAAAAATATTTACATAAATATATTTATGTAATATATAAGTACATAAATTATATAAGTTAATTCATAGTTATAAACAATGAGTAAATAAGTTTATATGTAAATATTTTTATATTTTTAAAATAATTTTTTTAAAGATTTTATTTATGTGAGAGAGAATGAGAGCAGGGGCAGGGGCAGAGGGAGAAGCAGATTCCCGCTGAGTGGGGAGCCCGCTGTATATATTTTTAAGTTAATTTTTTAGTTGAAGTATAGTTGACACAATGTTACATTAGTTTCAGGTATACAACACAATGATTCAGCAAGTTTATATGTTATGCTGTACTCACCCGTGTAGCTAACAGGTCACCATACATCGCTATTATAATACCATGAACTGTTCCCTATGCCGTACCTTTTATTCCCATGAGTGACTCTGCCTAACTGGACGCCTGTGTCTCCCACTCCCCTTCACCCATTTTGCTTATTCCTTGACTCCTCTCCCCACTGGTAACCATCAGTTTGTTCTCTGTGTTTATGGGTCTATTTCTGCTTTTGTTTGTTTGTTTTGCTTTTTAGATTCCACATATAAGTGAAATCATGTGGTATTTTTCTTTCTTTGTCTGACTTATTTCACATAGCATAATACCCCCTAGGTCCATCCACGTCATCACAAATGGCAAAACTTCATTCTTTTTTTATGACTAATACTCTTGTGTGTGTGTGTGTGTACACGTGTATAGAGACTACTACTTTGTCCGTCTACTGATGGGACACTTGAGTTGCTTCACATCTTGGTTATTGTAAATAATGATACAGTAAACATAGGGGTGCCTATATCTTTTCAAATAGTGTTTTTATTTTCTTTGGGTAAATACCCAGTAGTGGAATTACTGGATCATATGGTAGTTCTATTTTTAATTTTGAGGGGGAATTTTTTATACGTTTCCTACAATGGCTGTACCAGTTTACACTCCCACCAACAGTACATGATGCTTCCTTTTTCTCCACATCCTTACCAACACTTGTTATTGTTTGTTTGTTTGTTTGTTTTTTTCCTAGCCATTCTGAGAGGTGTAAGGTGATAATGTTGTGGTTTTGATTTGTATCTCCCTGATGATTAATGATGTTGGGCATTTTCAGATATTTCATTTGCAAATATCTTCTCCCATTCAGGAGGTTGCCTTTATGTTTTGTTGATAGTTTCCTTTGCTGTGCAAAGGCCTTTTATTTTGGTGTAGTTCCAGTAGTTTATTTTTGCCTTTGTTTCCCTTACCTTAAGAGACATACCTAGAAAAATGTTGCTACGGCTCATGTCAAAGAAATTACTGCCTACGTTTTCTTCTAGGAGTTTTATGGTTTCAGATCTCACGTTTAGGTCTTTAATCCATTTTGAGTTAATTTTTGTGTATGGTTTAAGGAAGTAGTCCAGTTTCATTATTTTGCATGCGGCTCTCTAGTTTTCCCAGCACTATTTATTGAAGAGACTTTTTTCCCCCATTGTATGTTCTCATCTCTTTTGTTGTAGGTTAATTGGCCATATAAGCATGGATTTATTTCTGGGCTCTTGATTCTGTTCCATTGATCTGTTTTTGTGCTGGTGTCGTACTATTTTGATAACTACAGCTTTGTAGTACATCTTGAAATCTGGGATTGTGATACCTCTGTCTTTGGTTCTTCTTCATCAGAATTGCTCTAGCTATTCAGGGTCTTTTGTAGTTCCATGCAAATTTTACCATTATTTGTTATAGTTCTGTGAAAAATGCTATTGGTATTTTAATAGGGATTGCATTGAATCTATAGATTGCTTTGGATAGTATGGACATTTTAATAATCTCTCAATGCATGAGCATGGCATATCTTTCCATTTGTGTCATCTTCAATTTCTTTCATCAGTGTTTTACAATTTTCACAGTAAGGTCTTTCACGTTCTTAAGTTTATTTTTAGGTATTCTTTTTGATGCACTTGTAATTGTTTTAATTTCTCTTTCTGCTACTGTTATTAGTGAACAGAAATGCAATTGATTTCTGTGTGTTAATTTTGTATCCTGCAAAGTTACTTAATTCATTTATTCTAAAAGCTTTTTGGTGGAGTCTTTAGGTTTTTCTATGTATAGTATGTCATCTGCAAATAGTGACAGTTAACTTCTTCCTTACAAATATGGATGTCATTTATTTGTTGTGTAATTGTTGTGACTAGGAATTAACAGTACTGTGTTGAATAAAAGTGGTGAGACTGGACATTCTTGTCTTGTTCCTGATTTGGAGGAAAAGCTCTGTTTTTCACCATTGAGTTGATGTTAGCTGTGGGTTTTTCATGTATGACTGTTATGTTCTGGTATGTTCTCTAAACCCACTTTGTTGGGAGTTTTTGTCATGAAAAGGTGTTAAATTTTGTCATATACTTTTTCTTTACTGAGATGATCATATTTTTGTCCTTCATTTTGCTACTGAGGTATATATCATGTTGATTGATTTGCAAATATTGGAGCCATCCTTGCCTTCCCAGAATCCATTCCATTTGATCTTGCTGAGTGAACCTTTTATCATATATTTTTTTAAGATTTTATTTATTTGAGAGAGAGAGTGCATGAGAGAGAGCATGAGCAGGAGGTAGGGGTAGAAGAGAGGGAGAAGCAGGGAGCCCCATGTGGGACTTGATCCCAGGACCCTGAGATCATGACCTGGGCCGAAGGCAGACTCTTAACTGACTGAGCCACCCAGGCACCCCTGTATTCTTTTTTTTTTTTTTTTAATTATTTATTTGAGAGAGAAAGAGCAAGAGAGCGTGTGCACAAGTTGGGGTAAGGGCAGAGGGAGAAAATATCTAAGCAGACTCCTGAGCATGGACCCCATTGCAGGGCTCAGTCTCATGACCCATGAGATCAGGACCTGATTTCAGCTCAGGATATTCACTTAATCGACTGAGCCACGCAGGCCCCCCCCTTTTATTTTTATTTTTTTAAGATTTTATTTATTTGTCAGAACACAAACAAGGGGAGCAGCAGGCAGAGGAAGAAGCAGACTCTCTGCTGAGCAAGGAGTCCAATGCTGGACTCAATTCCAGGACCCTGGGATCATGACCTGAGCCACCCGGGTGTCCCATTTTTATCGTATTCTTTTTTTTTTTTTTGGTAAGTTTTTTTTTATTTCTCAGAGAGAGAGAGCACACAAGCAGGGGGAGCGGCAGGCAGAGGCAGAAGCAGGCTCCCCACCAAGCAGGGAGCCCGATGTGGGACTCAGTCCCAGGACCCTGGGATCATGACCTGAGCAGAAGGAAGACACTTGGATGCATTTGTGGCTCATTCGGTTCTTTTTAGCATATTCTTTTTTTTTTTTTTTAAAGATTTTTTTTTTATTTATTTATTCATGAGAGACAGAGGAGAGAGAGAGAGGCAGAGGGGAGAAGCAGGCTCCCAAGGAGCAGGGAGCCCGATGCGGGACTCGATCCCAGGACCCCGGGATCATGACCTGAGCTGAAGGCAGACGCTTAACCATCTGAGCCACCCAGGCGCCCTTAGCATATTCTTGAACTCAGTTTGCTAATATTTTGTTGAGGATTTTTGCAGCTATGTTCATCAGGGATATTGGCCTGTAATTTTTTCTTTAAGATTTTGAGAGTGAGCATGAGAGAGTGCATGTGAGAGAGAGCACGAGTGCGAGGATGAGCAGGCAGAGGGGGAGGGAGAAACAGACTCCCTGCTGAGCAGGGAGCCCAATGGGGGGCTTGATCCCAGAATCCTGGGATCATGACCTGAGCCGAAGACAGATGCTTAACCAACTGAGCTACCCAGGCGCCCCATCTTTGGTTTCTTTGTTTATCCATTGGGTGTTTAGTAGCATGTTGTTTAACCTTCATATGTTTGTGTTTTTCCTTTTTTATAGTTATTTATTTATTTATTTTAAAAGTAATCTCTACACCCAGCATGGGGCTTGGACTCAACCCCAAGATCAAGAGCCACATTATCTTCTGACTGAGCCAACCAGGTACCCCTTTTCCATTTTTTTTGTGATTGAGTTCTAGTTTCATCCTGTCCATTCTGGTTGGAAAAGACGCATGATAGGATTTCAGTCTTCTTAAATTTATTGAGACTTGTTTTGTGGCATAACATGTAATCTGTCCTGGAGAATGTTCCATGTGCACTTGAAAAAATGTGTATTCTGTTGTTTTTGGGTGGAATGTTCAGTATATATCAGTTATGTCCCTGTGGTTTAATGTGTCATTCAAAGACATTGTTTCCTTATTGATTTTCTGCCTGGATGATCTATCCATTGATATAAGTAGGGGAGTTAAAGTCTCTTACTATTATTATATTACTGTCCATTTCTTCCTTTATGTCTGTTATATTTGCTTTATGTATTTAGTGCTCCAGTATTGGATGCATAGACATTTACAATTGTTATATCCTCTTGTTGGGATTGATGCTTATCATTATGTAATGCCCTTCTTTGTTTCTCTTTTTTTTTTTTCTTTCTTTTCCTTCTTTGTCTCATTATGGTCTTTGTTTTAATATCTGTTTTGTCTGATATAAGTGTTGGCTTTTTTTTCTCTCCCATTTCCATTTGCATTGAATATCTTTTTCCATCCCTTCACTTTCAGTTTGTATATGTCTTTTTTAATTTTAAGATTTTTATTTGAGAGAGAGCATGAGCAGGGGGCGGGGCAGAGGGAGAGGGGGAGAGAGAGAATCTCAAGCAGACTCTGTGCTGATCGTAGAGCCTGACATAGGGCTTGATATAACCCTGAAATCATGACCTGAGCTGAAACCAAGAGTTGTTCCCTAACCAACTGAGCCACCCAGGTGCCCCTGTATATGTCTTTTTTTGTGGGGAGAAAAAAGATACTATTTATTTGAAAGAGTGAGTGGGGGGAGGAGTGGATGGAGGGAGGAGGAAAGAATCTCAAGCAGATTCCTTGCTGAGCGCAGAGCCCTACGTGGGCTTATGACCTGAGTTGAAACCAAGAATTGGACACCTAACCGACTCAGGCACCCAGGCACCCCTGTATGTGTGTTTAGGTCTGAAGTGAGTCTCTTGTAGGCAGCATATAGATGGGTCTTGTTTTTTTTGATTCTGCCATTTTGTGTCTTGTTTGGAGCATTTAGATCATTTACATTTAAAATAATTATTGGGAAGTATGTATTGCCATTTTTTAAATTGTTCTCTGATTATTTTTGTAGTTCTGTTTCTTTTGCTCGCTTTGTGGTTGGTGACTTTTGTAGTGTTTTATTTGGCTTTCTTTTTATTTTTTTGTGTATCTGTTATAGATTTCGGGTATGTGATTACCATGAGATTCATATATAAGTATAGCCTAAGTATATAGCAGTGAACATATGTTAAGTTGGTCGTTTAAGTTCACATTCTAAAAGAACTTGTTTTATTCCCCCTCCACATTTTATGTACATGTTTTCATATTTTACATATTTTAATTCATTATTTTCTTACATCTAATTATTGCCTTTTCCACTTAATGAAGTCCCTTTAACATTTTTTGTAAGGCCAGTTTAGTGGTAATGAACTCCTTTAACGTTTGCTTCGGAAATTCCTCTCTCAATTCTGAATGATCATCTTGTCAGGTAGAATATTCTTGGATATAGATTTTTTCCTTTCCCCATACTGGCCTGCAAAATTTCAATTTCAATTTCAAAATTGCAAAAAAAATTTTTTTTAAGATTTTATTTATTTATTGACAGTGCACAAGCAGGGGGAGCAGCAGGTAGAGGGAGAGGGAGAAGCAGTCTCCCTGCTTGGCAGGGAGCCTGATGTGGGGCTTGATCCCAGGACCCTGTGATCATGACCTCAGCCAAAGGCAGGTGCTTAACCGACGGAGCCACCCAGGCACTCCTCGCCTACAAAGTTTCTGTTGAAAAATCAGCTGATAACCTCATGGGGTTTCCTTCATATGTAACTTTTTGCTTTTTTCTTGCCTCTTTTAAAATTCTCTCTTTATCTTTAAACTCTGACATTTTAGTTATTATGTGTTATGTTTTGGACCTCTTTGGGTTCCTCTTGTTTGGAACTCTCTTTCCTGAACCTGGATGTCTGTTTCCTTCCCCTAGTTAGGAGAGTTTTCAGGTATTATTTCTTCAAATAAGTTTTTTCTGCCCCCTTCTCTCTCTCTCTTTTCCTTCCAGGACCCCTATAATGTGAGTGTTTGTTTGCTTGATATTGTCCAAGAGATTGCTTAATGTACCTCATTAAAATTTTTTTTTTCTTTTTACTTTTCAGCTTGGGTGCTTTCTATTACCTTGTCTTCCAGATGCTGATTGTTTCTTCTCATCCATTGATTTACTGTTGATTCCCTCTAATGTATTTTTCATTTTAGTTTTACTGTATTCAACTTTGATTGGTTCTTGTTTACATTTTCTGTATCCTTATTGGAAGTTTTCATTGAGTTCTTTCACTCTTCTCTCCAGTCCATTGAACATCTTTAAGAGAATTACTTTCAACTCTTATCAAACATTTGCTTATCTCTGTTTCATTTAGTTCTTTTTTTGAGCTTTTGTCTTGTTCTTTTGCTTGGAGCATATTCCCCCATCTCATTTTGCTTGACTTCCTGTGTTTGCTTCTACGAATTGGGCAGAACAGCTACTTGTAAACTTGAAGGAATAGTCTTGAATATGGTGTTCCCTGTGTAGACTGTATTTGCCTGGTGACTTGCTGACTGTCTGGAGCTGTGGTTGGTGTGGCCCGGGGCTTGTGGTGCATTCTGTACTGGGGCTGCTCTGGTGGCATGGCCAGAGCTGAAGTGGGCTTGCCTGGGGTGGTCCTGAGGCTTTTTGAACAGAGGGGCCTCTGGCAGGACAGCTGAAGCTGATGTGGGTATAGGCCAGGGGAGTCCTGGGGTTGTTTGTGCATGGAGTACCCAGGCAGGGCAGCTAAAACTGAGGTGGGCATGGCTGGTGCAGTCTCGGTGCTTTCAGCACAGAGGGTGCTCTGGTGGGATGGCTGGGGCTGGTAGGCCAGAAGCCTGGGGCTCAATGAGGCAGTAAGCCAGTTAGAACACCCAGACCCTGACCCCATCCATGCCATCAAGGTGGAGGGGGGATTATAAACTGGCACGTGCTAGTCCCTTCAGCTCTGAGAAAGTCCCAGCAACTCCCCTACCTTTTAACAGTGTTGTAGGGCTAGTTCTCTTTATGTTCTAGTTGTTCTGTCTGTCTGTCTGTCTGTCTAGCTAGCTAGCTATTATTTATTTATTTATTTATTTATTTATTTATTTATTTATAAGATTTTATTTATTTATTTATTTGAGAGAGCACAAGCAGAGGGAGTGGGAGAGGGAGAAGCACGCTCCCCGCTGAGCAGGGAACCTGACTCGGGGCTCAGTCCCAAGGTTCTGGGATCATGACCCTAGCTGAAGGCAGATGCTTAACCAACTGAGGCACCCGTAAAGGACAGTATTTGTATACAG
Organism: Callorhinus ursinus; assembly: GCF_003265705.2. Taxonomy (NCBI): domain Eukaryota; kingdom Metazoa; phylum Chordata; class Mammalia; order Carnivora; family Otariidae; genus Callorhinus; species Callorhinus ursinus. The sequence goes on from NW_027397063.1 coordinate 62,534,415, forward strand.
TCCTTTTGATTCTAGTCCTGTACAGTCAAAATGTTTTCTAAAATTTGGCTAATTTTTCCCTCCTCTACTTTTTTTCAGTGTAGTTAGGTTATCTATTTGTCATACAGTTAGGTTCATTTGTTATTTGTATTTCATTTTGGATTCCTCTTGCATTCTGGTTGATTTTAATTTTATTTGTATATTTTTAAAGTATATAAAGGATTAACATGGTTGTAAAAGTCAGAACTTTTCAAACAGGCATATTTAGAGAAGTGCCATACTTCTCTCATCCCTCTACCATTTTCCTGTTCCTCATTTTTTTCATCCCATTCACATCTACCATGCCCTATAGGTTACTATTCTCATTAGTTTCTGGTTTATCCTCCTCATATTTATATTTTTATTTTGTCTTTTGGGGGGGGTCACAAAAGGGCAGATACATGTTTATTTTCTTATTTTTTCTTGTATGAAAGGTGGCTGGTTGGTAAAGAATTTAACTTTGCCCCAAGAGAAATCTTTTGTCTTTGGCTTCTGGGAGGTAATCTCTCAGCCCTTGGACTGTCATCCCTGATTGGAATGTCTGTATTTGCCTGGGGGCCTTGGATCACCAACAGTCTAACAGAATTTGCGTGGGGGCTTTGGACATCAACAATCTAACAGACAGCATGATTTAGGATGGGGGTTGGCCATCCCAGAAAGACCAATGGTATGATTTAGGGTAATGACTTTGGCATCAGTGGATCTCCAGAGGGGCTGAAAGACTGAGCTCAGTCATGTGAGCAATCATTTATGCCTAAAAACCCCCAACAGAAACTCTGGATATCAAGGCTCAGGTGAGCCTTCCTGGCTGGCAGTATTGTCACACACTGATATCAGGAGGGTGAAGCTGTCCTGGCTCCATGGTAAGAAGACAACTGGAAGCTCCACACTTGTGACTTCTCTTGATTAGGCCCTATGTGCTTCTCCACTTGGCTGATTTTAATCCATATTCTTCAGCTTTAATAAGCCATAACTATGAATATAATAGTTTTCAGTGGGTTCCGTGAGTCCTTCTGGCAAATTATCAAACCTAACGGTTTTGTGAACTCCCTGAGCTTGGAGTTGGTGTCTGTGTGTTACCGTCATGGTGGCACACTACTGATACTGATTTGAACTTTTTTTTCACCTAACCTGGAAATCATTCCATATTAGTTCATGGAGTTCCTAAAATTTTTTTAAGTAATCTTTACACCCAACATGAGGCTTGAACTCACAACCCCAAGATTAAGAGTTGGGTACTCTACCAACTGAGCCAACCAGATGCCCCTATCTTTTTCTTTTATAGTTTCACTCATTGTGTGGAAGAACCATACTTTATTCAGCTACTGTTCTTTAAGGTTTTCAGTATTTTGCAATTACAGTGTTGCAGTAAATAACCTTGTATTGTGTATTTTCATTATTATTGGAGGTGTATATTAAGGATAAATTACTAAAAATGGGGTTGCTGGATTAGAAGGTAAATACTTACCTGGTTTTGTTAGATATTACCAAATTCCCTTCCAAAAGGATTTTATTAGTTTGCATTCCTACCAGCAAAGTATGAAAGTTTCATTTCTGCCACCAACAGAATGTGTTGTCATAATTTTTGCCAATGTTTTTATTGAGGTATAGTTAACATATAGTATTATATCCGTTTCAGTTGTAAAACATGACTTCGTATTTGTATACATTGCAAAATCATCACTATAAGTAAGTCTAGTTAACATTCACCACCATACATGGTAATCAAGTCTTTTTTCTTGTGATGAGAATTTTTAAGATTTACTTTTAGCAACTTTCAAATATACATACAGCATTATTAACTATAGTCACCCAGCTGTACATTACATTTCCATGACTGACTGACTTTATAACTGGAAGTTTGTACCTTTTGGACCTCCTCCACCCATTTTGGGCAACTCCCCAACCCCACCCTTTGCCCATTTTTTTTGAGTGAAGTTGAACATCTTTTCTCATCTAAGGGCTGTTTAAAAATCTTTATTTGTGAATTGTCTCCTCTCTTCCCCATTTTCCCATCAAGCTTTTTTTGTTTTGTTTTAAGGTTTATTTTTTTTAAGTGTGTCTGGGTGGCTCAGTTGTTAAGTGTCTGCCTTCAGCTCAGGTTATGATCTCAGGGTCCTGGGATCAAGCCCCGTGTTGGACTCCCTGCTCAGCGGGAAGCCGGCTTCTCCCTCTCCCACTTGCCCTGCTTGTGTGCCCTCTCTCACTGTCTCTCTCTCTGTCAAATAAATAAAATTAAAAAAAAATTTTATTTTTTTTTTAGAGAGAGAGCACATGCAGGGGTGTGGGCAGGAGCAGAGAGGGAGAGAAAGAACCTCAAACAGATTCCCCGTTGAGCACGGAGCCCGATGTGGGGCTTGATTTCACCACCCTGAGATCATGACCTGAACCAAAATCAAGTTGGTTGCCCAACTGACAGTCACCCAGGCACCCTCCCCACCTTAAAAAAAAACAAAAAAAAAAAAAAAAGATTTATTTATTTGAGAGAGAGAGCTGGGGGAGGAGCAGAGGGAGAGGGACAAACCCTGACATGGGGCTTGATTCCATGACTATGAGATCATGACCTGAGCTGAAAAGGATGCTTTTTTTTTTTTTTTTTTTTTTAAGATTTTATTTATTTATTTGACAGAGACACAGCGAGAGCAGGAACACAAGCAGGGGGAGCAGGAGAGGAAGAAGCAGGCCTCCCGCTGAGCAGGGAGCCCGATGTGGGACTTGATCCCAGGACCCTGGGACCATGACCCGAGCCGAAGGCAGACGCTTAATCAACTGAGCCACCCAGGCGCCCCAGCCCTTTACTCTCTATTGAGGTTTTTAATTTTGCTATTTTACATTTCCAAGGTCCCTTATTGTTTTTGATTGTTCCTTAAAAAATATAACAGCCTATTCTTTTCTTTCCCTCCCAGTGGATGTATTCTTTTTTCTTTGTAGATAGTGTTAGTTTTTTTCTTCCATCTTATCTTTTTAGTGTATAGGTAAATATAGGTAGCATAAGATTTGCCATTTTGATCATTTTTAGGTATGATACCATATTTTAGTTCAGTGGCATTAAATACATTCACATTGTTGTGCAACCATGGCCAATAATCCATCTTCAGAACCTTTTTCATCTTAAAGTGAAACTCTGTACCCATTAAACAATAACTCCCCTTCCCCCCCTTAGTTTTTTCAAGTTGACTACTCTAAAAAAAGCAAAAACTTATTATGATCTGTTTGTTTTGGTCCACTTTTCAAGCCTTGGAAATCTGGTGAATCTTGGTTATCCTGTTTTTTTTTTTTTTAAGATTTTATTTATTTGCCGGGGGGGGGCATAAGCAGGGGAGCAGCAGGCAGAGGGAGAAGCACACTCCCCGCCGAGCAAGGAACCCGATGTGGGACTCAGTCCCAGGACCTTGGGATCACGACTGGAGCCGAAGGCAGTTGCTTAACCGACTGAGCCACCCAGGCGTCCCTGGTTATCCTGTTATTTTAAAGAACCATTAAGAGATTGCTTGGAAATTGTGAGCATGTCGTGGGACTTGTCAGCTTTGGGTGTACTTTGGGCCATCCTGGGCCATTTTGGGGGGATATCTGTATTTATGTATTGTCTTGTGGACTAATCAGATTCTCCAGAGAAGAATCTTCTAATCTCCTACTTGGATGGATAAGACAAACTACCAGGGTTCTGAGATGTGAGTGGGGAAGTGTTGGGGTTCGTATATTCAGTGTATAATTCCATCTTCATATTATGCCTGAGATAACCCTGGCTGCAGAGCTTCAGTTTTACTCTTTCTGAAGACTAAACTTCCAGACTTGTGTAGTGAAAGGGCAGTTACTTGCTATGTGGAGTTGGGGGAGGGATTTGGGGTCTCACTGCTTCAAACTTTGGGGTACACTGTAGAGTAATTGTGCAGGCCTGTTTAGTTGAGGCATCCCCAAAAATCAGTATCTGCTGCCCCCCAGGGCTGATCTCCCCCTTGGGGCTATAAACCTTTTTTCTGGGATCTAAATGGGGAAAGGGGCTGGGGAGGGAATTCACTGTATAAAAATCATATATCCTGTTGTACTCCTGCCCTCAGTTGTGCATGATGTGCCTGACTATCCTGGTTCATCCTCCCCAGAAAGTAAAACTTTTGAATGTAAGGAGAATGTGCATCTTGGGGTCTAACTGCTTCTTTTTTTTTTTTTTTTTTTTTAAGATTTTATTTATTTATTTGAGAGAGAGAGAATGAGAGATAGCACGAGAGGGAAGAGGGTCAGAGGGAGAAGCAGACTCCCCGCTGAGCAGGGAGCCCGATGCGGGACTCGATCCCCGGACTCCAGGATCATGACCTGAGCCGAAGGCAGTCGCCTAACCAACTGAGCCACCCAGGCGTGCGGGGTCTAACTGCTTCTTAATCAGACTTTAAACCAGTCCTTCCTTTTTGAGCTCCCTTCTTATTTTGCCCTTCATGGGTATTGTTGCTTCTAGTTCCTGAGCGTTTCTGAGGTCCTGTGACTTGCTTCTGGGCTTCCCCTACTGCTGGCTTAGATTTTTCACTCTTTTGGCCTCCTGTAAGTCTGTGATCACTCAACTGTGTGCTTTCTTCTTTCAAAATTGTATTGTTCTAGTCTCCTTTTTAGATTTCTTTGTCCTTGAGAGTTTTTGCCTTTCTTAAAATCCCATTTCTGTCATCTTATTGGGGTTTGGAGAGGGAATGGAGGTAAACATGTGCTCAGTCCTTTTTTCCCCCCAGAGAAAACTGATGCACAGAAAGGTAATACAACTTTTCTTTCTTCCTTTTTTTTTTTTTTTAATTTTTATTATTTATTTGACAGAGAGATAGAGAGGGAACACAAGCAGGGGGAGTGGGAGAGGGAGAGGCAGGCTTCACGCCAAGCTGTGAGCCCGATGCGGGGCTCGATCCCAGGACCCTGGGATCATGACCTGAGCCGAAGGCAGACGCTTAACGACTCAGCCACTCAGGTGTCCCGTAATACAACTTTTCTTAATAAGTTATCAGCAAGCTTAGGGATGCCTGGCTGGCTGAGTTGGTTAGGCGTCTGCCTTCGGCTCAGGTCATGATTCCAGGACGGATGGAGTCCTGCATCAGGCCCCCTGCTCAGTGGGGAGCCTGCTTTTCCCTCTCCCTCCCGCTCCTCCTGCTCCTGCTCTCACTGTCTCTTTCTCTCTGACAAATAAAATCTTAAAAAAAGTTATTAGCAAGCTGAAATTAGAGTATTGGTTTTTTGATTCATAGTCTAGTATTTCTTCTATCCCATCTCTAGGGGCTGGCACCTTTCTTTCTTCACTGAAGAGCCTTCAGTAATACTAGATCTTATTAAATTGGAGGGGAAATCCTGTTTGGTTTTGACTGTCATTTTCATCTACCATTCCTAATAAGTGTGTTACCAGAGTTCATTGTGTGTGTGTGACACACACACACACACACGTGTGCTTTTTTTTTTTCTTAACATTCACTTGAGAGCGAGAACCCTAACTGCATGAAAGCACCTGATAGACTCTTATCCCTGCATAGTCACTCAAAGTTTTTGACTGACAAAGAGGAGGCTGGTCTCCCTCTTGAAATACTGCTGTTGCATGCATTTATTGAATATCTGCCTCTGGATGTCTATTTACAGCAAAAAGTACCTGCCCTTTTTAAAATTTGATGTATGGAACAAAGTGTTTCAATATGGAATCAGTCTTAAATGGTATGTGGTTCCCCCTCCCTTCCTAGCCCTCAATTTACAAATGAGAGCACAGAATTTGGGTGACTTGGTTAAAGTCACTTAGCTTATGAGGAGCAGTGTCAACACTTAAAGATTCTCTTCTGCTTCCCCACCCTGTCTGCTCCATCAGAAACTGATAGAAATGATTCTTTTTTTTTTTTTTTAAATATTTTATTTATTTGACAGAGAGAGACACAGCGAGAGAGGGAACACAAGCAGGGGGAGTGGGAGAGGGAGAAGCAGGCTTCCTGTAGAACAGGGAGCCCGATGTGGGGCTCAATCCCAGGACCCTGAGATCAAGACCTGAGCCGGAGGCAGATGCTTAATGACTGAGCCACCCAGGCACCCCTCGAAATGATTCTTAAAATTTATTTCTGTCAGAGGCAGCTATACCAAATGGAGTCATGTGAGTGTATTCATGTCTTCCAGTTTTCACTATGGGGAAAACCTTAATCAGGTGAAGCTTTCATTGTGTCTGATAGTCTGTTATTTTTTAATTTTATATTTTTTAAAATTTTATTTATTTGAGGGGTGCCTGGGTGGCTCAGTTGTTGAGCTTCTGTCTTCAGCTCAGGTCATGATCCCAGAGTCCTGGGATCGAGCCCCGCATTGGGCTCCCTGCTCGGCGGGAAGCCTGCTTCTCCCTCTCCCACTCCCCCTGCTTGTGTTCCTTTTCTCGCTGTGTCTCTCTCTCTCTGTCAAATAAATTAATGAAATCTTTAAAAAAAAATTTTTTTTTTTTTTATTTAAGAGAGCAAGCAGTGGGGAGGGAGAGGCGGACTCCTTACTGAGCAGGGAGCCCAACGTGGGGTTCAATCGCAGGGTCATGACCCCAGCTGAAGGCAGTTGCTTAACCGACTAAGCCACCCAGGCGCCCCTGTGTCTGATAGTCTAAATTGAATTTCATATGCTCTTCTTTTTCTTTGAATTTTGCAGCTTATATTGCCGTGATTATATCTTTATGACCTTATTTTTAGGATAGAAGTGTAACTTTGCTTTCTCTTCTCTTTCTCAGCTTCATCAAGATCTCATTATGCATCAGAAAAATGAAAAAACAGAAGAAAATTCTATGGAGGAAAGGAATCCATTTAGCCTTTTCTGAGAAATGGAATACAGGGTTTGGAGGTTTTAAGAAGTTCTGCTTTCACCAACACTTTTGCATTCTGAAAGCCAAACTGGGAAGGCCAATTACTTGGAGCAGGCAGTTGAAGCATTTCCAGTGCAGAAAAGCCCTTCAAATCCAGAAAACGTGGACCCAGGATGCACCTTTTTTTGCTAAGACAAAGTCCAGTGTGGCTGCTCAAAATGTTAGTACTTTGTCCTCTAAAGTGAAAAGAAAAGACTCTAAACACTTCATTTCCTCCTCAAGGACCCTCCTAAGACTCCAAGCAGAGAGGCTGCTGTCCTCAGCAAAGAACTCTGACCATGAATACTGTGGAGAGAAAAGTGTCTTGAAGGCAGTTGCTGACTTACCAGCAAGTAATGTTTTAGGTCAGGCCAATGGTCACAGACCTAGGACAGAGCCACAAGCTTCTGACTTTCCTATGAAGTTCAATGGGGAGAGCCAAAGTCCAGGTGAGAGTGGCACAATTGTGGTCACCTTGAGCAACCATAAGAGAAAGCGCTTTTGTTATGGCTGCTACCAGGGTCTGGAGCACCACAGGAATGGGGGACCCCTGATTCCAAAAAAGTTTCAACTTAACCAACATAGAAGAATAAAAGTATCTCCTTTTATGATGTATGAGAAATTATCCATGATTAGATTCCGGTACAGGATTCTCAGATCCCAGCACTTCAGAACAAAAAGCAAAGTTTGCAAGCTAAAAAAAGCCCAGCGAAGCTGGGTGCAGGTCACTGGGGACCATCAAGAGACCCTTAGGGAAAACGGTGAGGGTGGCAGTTGCAGCCCATTCCCTTCCCCAGAACCTAAAGACCCTTCTTGTCGGCATCAACCGTATTTTCCAGATATGGACAGCAATGCTGTGGTGAAGGGAAAGAACTCTCATGTGCCTGATGGCCACACTAAAGGAAGCCCTTTCTTGGGCAAGGAGCTTAGTTTAGATGAAGCATTCCCTGACCAACAGAATGGCAGTGCCACATTTACCTGGGACCAGTCACCCTGTTCCTCTCCTAAGTGGGAGTGTACAGAGCTGATTCATGACATCCCCTTACCAGAACATCATTCTAGTAACATGTTTATCTCGGAAACCGAAAGAGAAGTCATGACTCTGGGTCAGGAAAATCGGACAAGTACTGTCAGTGATGACAGAGTAAAACTGTCACTGTGTGGGGCAGATCAATCTGTGAATAGTGTAGATGGGCCTGTGTCTGAAAAGACTGCTGGGAATGAGAGCTCATGCCAGATGGATGAGGATGGATCTCTCAAGCAGAACATTCTTAGTTCTAAGTTGCTGGACCACCCTTACTGTAAAAGTCCCCTGGAGGCTCCCCTGACATGCAGTGGACTCAAACTAGAAGATCAAGCAGGAAGTGGGAAGAACAGTCAGAAAGTCTCTCCAGTGGATGATGAGCAGCTGTCAATCTGCCTTTCTGGTATGCATTCTTCCTTTATTCTCCCCCAACCTCCAGCCCACAATTGCTGTCCATTATCTTTTCTAGGAGTCCTGTTTTCTCCTTCCACACATAGATTTCCCTTAAAGCAGCTAGACATTCCTCTTTGAAGCCTTCTATATTGCTGTATGACCTAAATGTTCCATAATTTAAGTCTTAGTTAATAGACATTTGTGTTGCTTCCAGTTTCCTTCTATAAATGAAGGTGCAACAAAATTATTCTATATACGTAAACAATTTTTTTCTGTAGTAGTGGAATTGATGGTGAAAGAACACACTTAAAATTTTAAGAGAATTGTGAAGTTACCCTCCAGAAAGTTGAACCAGTTTACATTTGTTAAACTTTACTAATCTTCTAGATCACGAGAGTTTGGGGTTATTTTTAAGATTTTATTAATTTATTTGAGAGAGGCGCATGTGTGTGCATGGTGGGGATGGGGCAAGGGAGAGCGAGCATGTCAAGTAGACTCCTCGCTGAGTGTGGAGCCTGATGTGGGGCTTAGTCACACAACACTGAGATCATGATCCAAGCCGAAATCATGAGTCAGATGACTAACCTACTGCACCACCCAGGTGCCCCAAGAGTTGTTTTGATTTGCATTTTGTGTGTTTTTTTTGGTTTTTGTTTTGATTTGCATTTTTAAGTTTAAAGTTCGAACATCTTTTTCTGTGTTCCTTGGCCATTTTTTGTTTGTATATAATTTTCCTTTGCCTGTTTTTCTATTGGATTGGGTTATTTCTATTTTATTTATTTGGTATATGAGAATTCCCTATATGACAGGCACTGTGCTAAAGAATTTGGCAGTGAGCAGCAAACACTGGTTCCTACCTTCCTGGACCTTAGCATCATTCTAATAAGTTTTAATTATAAATGTCTTAAGAGGGGTGCTTGGGTGGCTCAGTCAGTTAATCGTCTGTCTTTGGCTCAGGTCATGGTCCCAGGGTCCTGGGATCAAGCCCCGCATCGGGCTCCTTGCTCAGCGGGGAGTCTGCTTCTCCCTCTGCCTGTTGCTCCCCTTCCCCCCCGCTCGTGTTCTCTCTCTCTGTCATATGAATAAATAAAATCTTAAAAAATAAATAAATAAATGTCATAAGAGTTTAAGTTTTTCCTTCCCCAAAGGTAAAAGTACCCCGACTTGTGTGTAGTAATTTTGCTTAAAGGAAATTATCAGTTCTTCATTGTGAAACTTACCTGTTTTTATGGCTTCACGTTTTTACGTCCTCCTTTAAAAAGTCTTCTCGTCAAAATGTACCCCATGAGTAAGCTGATGTAAACATTTTTGGAAGACAGTGTGGCAGTATCAATCTTTGACCCATTCCCCCTCTTGGAGTTTATCCCAGATATGAATATATTTGTTCAGGGATATTACTTGTAGTATTGTCCTGGTAGTAAAAGACTGGAGACAACTAAAATAATTTCTATGGAAGTATAAGTTACAGCACATCCAGGCAATATTATACTATGGAGCTGTTAAAGAAGAAATTCAATCCATATTTTGAAACTGAAAGCTATCTATATAAAGTGAAAAAAGCAAGTTGCAGAACAGAATGATGCCATTTTATTAAGAGAGAGATGCATACATGTAGGATAAGTATATGTGTGTATGTGTGCACGTGCATTTTTATAGGTCATATCTGGAAAGATGTATCAAATTGTTTTAATTTTTTAAAGGATTTATTTTAGAGCGCGCGTACATAAACACACACATGCAGAGGGGCAGAGGGAGAGGGGAACCAGACTCCCCGTTGAGCATGGAGTTCAACCTGGGGCTTGATCCCACGACCTGAGTGAAACCAAGAGTCAGATGCCCAACCAACTGAGCTACCCAGGTGTCCCTATCAAATTGATATATAAAGGGCTTTTTCTGGGGAGTTAGGAGCATTGCTTGTTGGTAGTTTAAACAATTCTGAACACTTTGTTTTCCTAACCATTAAGTATGTATAAAAAGTTTTTCTCTACAAAAAGACACAAAGTACAGAGTCCTAGCAAATCTTTAAAAAAACAAAACAAGGGGCACCTGGGTGGCTCAGATGGTTAAGCGTCTGCCTTCGGCTCAGGTCATGATCCCAGGGTCCTGGGATCGAGTCCCGCATCGGGCTCCCTGCTAGGCGGGGAGTCTGCTTCTCCCTCTGCCTCTCTCTCTCTCTCTGACTCTCATGAATAAATAAATAAAACATTAACAAAAAAAAACTATTTCTGATGTTTATACTGCTCTAAAATAGAGAAAGACAAATTTCCCTACCATAAAGTTAGCAGAACCATGGTATGATACATAAACCTGAAAAAGTGAGCATTTACACACAGATAGCAGTTAACTTATAGAGATGTAGCACTTCCAAAAGCAATTGATAAACTGACTATGGCATACAGTAAAACTAGAGCGTGACACGAGGAAATAGGGATTTTTACACAATGCATACTTGGTGATCTGTGAAGTAATTAATTATCTTAATAGGTTAAAGGAGAAAAGAAGAACCAGAAGAACCATTTTGGGGATTTGCTTAGCATTTCCATGTCCACTGAAAAGAGTTCAAGGCAGAGCAATAGCTACTGCCCATCACAGCCCTCCCCACATCAGCAAATTACCCAAGTACAGATAAGCCCACAATCGATCACCAAACATCTGAGGAAAGCCAGCACAATGGAAAGGACAAATTCAACAAATAAAGGAACCCGAGTAATTAGGATTAATAGAGCAATTAGAATAGAAATCAGTATGGGACATTTAGTATAGTAGATGCTTCTTTAACTGACTTCTATAGCGTTACCTAATATTAAGTTCCATGGAATGCTGAATGCTGGCTCTTCTCTAACATAACTGCACATTATGCTCCCTGTAGTGGACTGATATTTATCATGAGCCAGTTGTACTTACTACAGTTTATTTATTTCATAATTATATTAAATATTGCATAAAATTGGTTTTGGAAGGAAAAGAAATAGATTCCTATGTTAATATAGTCCAGATGGATTAAAAATTTAATTAGAAACAAATACATGCAAACTTGTACGTAGTATGAATGAACCTTGAAAACGTGCTAAGTGAAAAAAGCCAGGCATAAAAGGCCACATACTATATGATTCTGTTGATTTGAAATGTCCAGAGTAGGCAATTACAGAGATACAGAAAGTAGGTTAATAGTTGCCAGGGGCTGGAAAGAGGGAGCAATGAGGAGTGACTGGTAACAGGTACACATTTTCTTAGTGGAGTAATGCAGATGTTCTTGAATTAGGTGGTAGTAATGGTTGCACAGCTCTGAATATACAAAAAAAAATTGTACACTTCAGGAGTGATTTTTTTGTGTGTGGATGCAAATCACAGCTCAATAAAGCTGTTAAAAAGAAACAAATATAAGAGGCCATTTTATAATCTCACATTGATAATACATGTTAAAGTATGATAGGAACCTCAGAAGCAGTATACCAGTTTGACTCGCTAAACATTACAATCCTGTACATATATGTAACAAGTCATAAAATTTAAAATTTAATTTTAAAATTAAAGCTTGTTGCCATTTCAGGTTTATAAAAATGTTCAACCTTGTTTTCTTCTAGATTATTGTGTTATTTTTATATTTTGCTATTTGGAAAAAAGTAAAGATGGATCTCTACCACATTCTTCACATCAAAATGAATTCCGACTAAATAAAATTTAGTTAATCGTTCTAATACTATTTATTGAGTAATTCATCTTTTCCCCGTGGTTATGAATTGCTCCCTGTTTTGGGGTCTTTTTCTGGACTTGGTTTTTCTGTTTCTATGTTAGCACTAGTCTGCTTTAATTACAGCAGTTAGTTTTATAATTTGATGGGATTAGGCCTCCCTCTTTTTCACCTCTCTTCTTTAATCCTTTTAAAAAATTTCTAGGAATTTCTCACATTTTGGTCCCAAGATTTGTTTTTTCAGTTAAGTAAAAATAATGGCTTCTGATTGGTATTGCATTAATTTTTAGACTAATTTAGGGAAAATTGGATTCATTACAATACTGAATTTTCCTGTCTAAAAACAAAGAATTACTCCGTTTATTAACCTTCGTAGAATTTTGTGCTTTTCACTTAGGTTTGCACATTCCTTTAGTCTTAGATATTTCATGCCTTTCTTACTTTAAGATTTTGTTTTTAAGTAGTCTCTACACCCAATGTGGGGCTCAAACCTACCACCCCAAGATCAAGAGTTGCCTGCTCTACCGACTGAGGCAGCCAGGTGCCCCATGTCTTCCATGTTTTTGATGGGACCTTTCTGACATGGGTATTGTATTTTGTTGGGAGAACCAAGTGGTTACATTTCTTGTATGCCCAACACCATGAACCCCATTCCACATTCATGGTGGGATGTGACCTGGCAGTTGCCTCAAGGAAAAACTGTCCAACACAGTTGGTTTAACATGAGCAATTTAACTTCAGAAATAACACCTCTGGTTTTGTTTTTCATATTATTACCTTCTGTGGGGGGTTTTGTTTTGTTTTTAAGTTCTTAGTTTATTAATCCTCTCATGAAAAATCTGCACGGTCACCACAGATAAAGTCACTGCAGAATCTACTCCTTTTTGCCGGCACCAACATCGGCTTTTGCTGTCCCCCTGACTTTCTTCATTCTGTTCTTGTGTTCCTTTTGCTGTTTTCTTGAGGTTTTTTTTCTTCTCATGTAGGCCAGGTCTTGCAAGTCTGTTTGGGTTAATTTTTCTTTGCATAATCCAAGGAATCCTAAATCATACCAAAGCCAGTTAACTGTCTTGCCACCACCAAAATGGGTTCTAACTTCAAATACAACGATGACGTCTGGTGTGGTCTGGTACATTTTGGCTAGTGTTTGTTGAATTTCTGTCTTAGGTACTGTTGCCTTTCTGGGGTGAAAAACATCACTGATCATTTGTTTCTGCTGAAGTAGTAGGTTGGTCATGAACTTCCTGGTCCTGATAGTTACTGTGTCATTCACGATGGCAGCCAAGCTTCACGCCGCCAGTGAGGAAAAGAGCCATATTACTACCTTTTGTACTTGCAGGATGAACTCTACTTTGAATTGTAGTTTTTGTTGTGTTTTTTCCCAACATTTTATCCTTTGTTTCTTGGTCACATTGAAGTTTTAGCACTTTGGGAGTAAGAGAAATTGTGTATTCCAGATGCATTTTTCCTTTTTGGCTTATTAGTTTGGTGAATGCAACTGGGTAAAGAATAATGGATTTAATTCTCATTTTAAGAAGTTTTCTGGGTAATTCTTGGCCAGTGGGTATTAAAAGGGAAAGATGAAGTGGAGAACAAGCTGCTTTTGTAGAGAAAAGATACTAGGTATTTCCTGCTTTGGATGTAGCATAGTGTAATAGTTAATGGTTCACTTTCTGTGGTCATATAATAACCACATGACCACAATCAGAATCTTGTCTCTGCCATATACTAGTTAAGGGTCCTTGGGAAAGTTCCTTAACCTCCCTAAGCTTCCTATCTCCATTTGCAAAATAGAGATGCTATCTAACACCAGGGTAGTTATAAGGATGAAATGAGATGTATTAGTGCTTGGTTTATGATAGTGCTATTTGACTGCTATTTTACTTCTGGTCCCAATGAGATGTGTTTATCTCCATGAAGGGTTCTCCTAGAAGATCTAGGCAGAGCCTTTCTTTTCTTTTCTTTTTTTAATTTATTTGTTTGACAGAGAGAGAGAACAGTGAGAGAGGGAACACAAGCAGGGGGAATGGGAGAGGGAGAAGCAGGCTTCCTGCAGAGCAGAGAGCCCAATGGGGAGCTCGATCCCAGGACCCTGGGATCATGACCTGAGCCGAAGGCAGATGCTTAACAACTGAGCCACCCAGGCGCCCCTTTATTTCCTAGGACCTTTTTGGGTATGTTTCTTCAGTGGATCCTCTTGGAAGCCACCTGAAGACTATCCTGTATTCTGGCCAAGAGGTCACCCTTTATTTCCCCTCTTAAAATGTGCCTCCCCAGCTGTTACCCAGTTAAGTTCACCTTATAGGGTTATTCAGTATCAGAAGTATAATAACTCCACCAAATTATATGATATTAAAAATGCCTTACATTTGTCCCTTCCTATGAGATGTGAAATTTACACACATTTACCAAATAATACAGTGACCGTGATATCAACAATTAAGCTGTGATTGTGATTTTTAAAACGATAACTCCTTAAGTTACCAAATGTGGTACACATTTAACCAGGTGATTAAACCCTTTAGATTTTACTCTTCGGGTGGTAGGATTCGTCTTCAAGGTTAAGCTATTGAAAAAAACAAAAAAAAACAAAAAAAAAAGGTTAAGCTATTGAAGGATGTCAGTCTTTTTTTTTTTTTCTTCTTAATTTTATTTTATGTTAGTCACCATACATCACATCATTAGTTTTTGATGTAGTGTTCCATGATTCATTGTTTGTGTATAACTGCCCTCCTTAATATCCATCACCAGGCTAACCCATCCCCCCACCTCCCTCCCCTCTAAAACCCTCAGTTTGTTTCTGAGTCCATAGTCTCTCATGGTTCGTCTCCCCCTCTGATCCCCCCCCTTCATTTTTCCCTTCCTACTGTCTTTTTTTTCTTTTTTAACATATAATGTATTATTTCAGAGGTACAGGTCTCTGATTCATCAGTCTTACATAATTCACAGCGTTCACCATAGCACATACCCTCCCCAATGTCCATCACCCAGCCACCCCATCCCTCTCACCCCCCACCACTCCAGCAACCCTCAGTTTGTTTCCTGAGATTAAGAATTCCTCATATCTGTGAGATCATTTGATACTTGTCTTTCTCTGAAAAATATGGAACACTTCACAAATTTGCCTGTCATCCTTGTGCAGGGGCCATGCTAATCTTCCCTGTATCGTTCCAATTTTAGTATATGTGCTGCTGAAGCGAGCACTGAAGGATGTCAGTCTTTCATTCTAGCTAGCCATTCCCTCCATTTAAGCATCAGTAGCTTAAAAAGCCAATGTGAAATAATACCTTTGGGCATTTCTCTTTAGATTGGAATGGTAAGGGCCTGATCTATTTTATTTTAGCCTTTATAAAACATAACTTTTAAAAGATTTCTTTATAGCATAATATATAGTAATATAGGTTAAATGTGTGGTTGTTATGTGTAGGTTAAGTATTGGGAGAATGACTTTTTTTCTGAAAATGTTTTTTCCGTTGTAATTTTTCTTCCTTTATTTAAGGATTCCTAGATGAGGTTATGAAGAAGTATGGCAGTTTGGTCCCACTCAGTGAAAAAGATGTCCTTGGAAGACTAAAAGATGTCTTTAACGAAGACTTTTCTAATAGGTTTGTCAATAATGCTTAAGTTAAGCCCTTGAAAATAAAATTATTGACTTTTAATTTAAAAAAGTAGATACTTAGCAATAAATTGAGCAGAACTCATGTTTCTTTTCTTTCAAAATTTTTTTTTTTTCCAGAAAACCATTTATCAATAGAGAAATAACAAACTATCGGGCCAGACATCAAAAATGCAACTTCCGCATCTTCTACAATAAGCACATGCTGGATATGGATGATCTGGCAACCCTGGATGGTCAGAATTGGTTGAATGACCAGGTTAGTATATTGTAGGTTCTTGGTGTGGAAAAGTTGCAGAGGATGTTGGACCATAAAATATAATTAATCTTTGGGTTGGCCTCACAGTTATCTTTTGGAATCAAAGATTCTTTACCCTTATTGAAGTGACTCATTCAACCTAGTACCCAAATGTTAACATTGTCAGTGTTACTCATTCTGTGTGGGATGTTATGAATTGTATAGGGTTGGTAAGCTGGTTTTATGTTGGCTTTTTATAGGTCATTAATATGTACGGTGAGCTGATAATGGATGCAGTCCCAGACAAAGTAAGTGAAAAGTTACTATTCTTCAGGAGAGAATCTTTGTATATTAAAATGAGTTTTTTTAACGTTATGTAATTATTTGATATTCCTTAGATTTTTTTTTTTTTTTTTAAGATTTTCTATTTGTCAGAGAGAGCAAGCGAGCACATGCAGGGGGAGTGGCAGGCAGAGGGAGAAGCAGGCTCCTCGCTGAGCAAGGAGCCCAATGCGGGATTCGATCCCAGGACCCTGGGATCATGACCTGAGCCGAACGCAGATGCTTAACCAACTGAGCCACCCAGGCGTCCCTTTTCCTCACCTTTTGGTCTATCTTACATGCAAGGGTTTTTTAATTTCCATTTTCTTTTGAAATTAAATCTGGGCACAGCTTAATATAATGTGGATGCTTGTATTTGATGTCTCTTCTAGGTTCACTTCTTCAACAGCTTTTTTCACAGACAGCTGGTAACCAAAGGATATAATGGAGTAAAAAGATGGACTAAAAAGGTATTCCCTTTATTTCTTTTTGATTCTAAATCTGAAATGCAGATAAGCCACTTGGAGTAGAAGGATAACAACTTTAATGTCAATATGACATTAATTAGAAACAGACTCTTTAAAAAAAACTTTAATATGATAGTTGTTTTTAATACGATAGTTCTGGGTTTTTTTTACATCTTATTGTTTGAAACAGAAGATACTAGTAAAATTCTGAGTCTATCCAGATGATTGGAATATTCTCTAACTGAAAGCACTGGGCTGGAAGTTCATAGTTCCAGCATTGCTATTAGCTTGCTGTGCAGGGTGGACAAGACAGTTTTTCCGGGCTTTAGAATGCTATTTATAAAACAGCATGATAAAATCAGTAATCCCTAACCTTAATTTCTCCTTCCAACCTTAATTTCTCTCTATAGCCATTGACTAATGCCAGCAACATTACTTTAAAAGCCTATTTATATTCTATTTTTGATATTTTGACACGATTACCAATGAGTTCAAATTCCAGTCATAGGTCTAGAGATACTGTAGCATTTCACTTTTTTGTACTGGATGGGTTATAGAAATTAAGAGAAAGTCTTGAGTAGCTATGGATGGAAGTAATTTTTTGCTAAGTACACACACTTGATTGAACACTGCTATTTAGGTAATATGTGCAAACCATCGTCAGTAACGCCAAGGTAAAGGAAACGTGGTTGGAGAGTCCAAATCTGGGGCAGTAGACAAAATGAACTTAGGACTCAGAGCTAGGTTCATATCCTAGTCCAGCCACTTAACAAGTTGTAAGACCTTGGGCAGATTGCTGAATTCCTCTAAGCTTCAGTTCCCTCATCTGTCAAGTGGTAGTATCATGACTATTTATTTTGAGAGGATTAAATGAAATAATTAGTGTAAACCATTTAAGCGCATGGTAAACACAAGTGATGATCATTATATTATGATGGTAGAAGCATGTGAGGCAGCTAGTGTAGCTGGAATGCAGAGAGCAAAGAAGAGAGTGGCGTGAAGTAGACCTGATCAGAGATATAGGACCTTAAGGTCTAGGTTTTGAATTTTATCCTCAATGTATAGGAATCTATTGAAGGGTTTTAGGTGACATCATCCAATTTGTAGTCTTTGCTCTAGCAGCACTGAAGAAAATGGGTGAGTGTGGGAGCAAAGCTGATACGGGTAGAACAGAAGGCCATTGTAAAGTACCATTGATGGTACTTTGGATTAGAATGGTAGGACAGATGGGATATGTACACAAATGTATGATCTGGGAAGTAAAATTAACAGGACTTGGGTGATAGATTGGTTATGGGAATGAAGGAAAAGGAAATGTGAAAGATGACTTCCAAGTACAGTATATGGTCATCTTTCCTCATCTACATCACTCTTCTTGGTTAAGTAGCATCCCACTATATGGGTATATATTTTTAATTTGAACAATCCCCTAATAGTTATCCTTAATTTTTCTTGTATAAACACCACTGCAGCCCATCCAGTGGTACAAGCCACATACAGGCATACGTTCTTTTATTGTGCTTCACTTTATTGTGCCTCATGGATACTGCGTTTTTTACAAATTGATTTGTGGCAATCCTGCATCAAGTAAGTCTGTTGGCGCTGTGTTTCCAATAGCATTTGCTCACATTGTGTCTTTGTGTCACATTTTGGTAATTCTTGCAATATTTCAAACTTTTATATTTCTTATAGTGATCTGTGATCAGTGATCTTTGTTCCTATTATAATTGTCTTGGGGTGCCATGAACTGTACCTATATAAGATGGCAAACTTAACGTTATGTGTGTTCTGACTGTCCCACCCACTGGCTGTTCCCCCATCTCTCTCCCTCTCCTTGGGCCTCCCTATTCCCTAGACACAGCCATATTGAAATTAGGCCAGTAACACCACAGTGTGTTCAAGTGAAATTAACCCTCTAAGTGTTCAAGTGAAAGGAAGAATCACATGTCTCTCACTTTAAATCAGAAGCTACAAATGATTAAGCTTCGTGAGGAAGGCATGTCAAAAGCCAAGACAAGTTGAAAGCTAGGCCTCTTGTGCCAAACAGCCAAGTTGTGAACACAGAAGAAAAGTTCTTGAAGGAAATGAAAAGTTGCTACTCCAGTGAACACATGAATGACAAGAAAGTGAAAATAGCCTTATTGCTGATAAAACAAAAGTTTTAGTTGTCTGGATAGAGGATCAAACCAGACACAACACTCCTTTAAGCCAAAGCCTAATCTAGTGCAAAGCCCCAACTCTCTTCAATTTTAGGAAGGCTGAGAGGTGAGGAAGCTGCAGAGGAAGAGTTGGAAGCCAGCAGAGGTGGGTTCATGAGGTTTAAGGAAAGAAGCCGTCTCCATAACATGAAAGTGTAAGGGGGGCAGCAGGTGCTGATGGAGAAGCTGCAGCAAGTTCTCCAGAAGACCCAGCCCACATAATCCATGACGGTGGCTACACTAAGCAGCAGATTTTCAGTGCAGATAAAAGTGTTCTATTGGCAGAAGATGTCATCTAGGACCTTCATAGCTAAAGAGAAGTCAAAATACTTGGCTTCAGAGGATAGGCTGGCTCTCTTGTTAGGGAGGGGCTAATGCAGCTGTTGACTTGAAGTTGAAGCCAGAGCTCCTTTCCCATTCTGAAGATCCCAGGGCCTTTAAGAATTATGCTAAATCTACTCTCCCTGTGCTCTGTGAATGGAACAACAAAGCCTGGCTGACAGCACATCTGTTTACAACATGGTTTAATGAAGATTTTAAGCTCACTGTTGGGAACTGCTCAGAAAGATTCCTTTCAAAATAAGACTGCTCATTGACAACACACCTGATTACCTAAGAGCTCTGATGGAGACGTCCAACAAGATTAATGTTGTTTTCATGCCTGCATAAACTCTGTTCTGCAGCCCATGGATCAAGGAGTAATTTCAACTTTCAGGTCGTATTATTTAAGAAATACATCTCATAAGGCTGTAGCTGCCATAGATTCCTCAGAGGGATCTGGGCAAAGTTAATTGAAAATCTTCTGGAAAGGATTCACCATTCTAGATGCCATTAAGAACATTTGTGATTCATGGGAAAAGGTCAAAACAGAAACATAAACAGGAGTTTGGAATACGTTTATTCCAACTCTCATGGATGACTTTGAGGGGTTCAAGACATTAGTGGAAGAACTAACCACAGATGTGGGGAAAATAGCAAGAGAAAGAGAATTAGAAGTGGAGCCTGAATGGGGCACCTGGGTGATGTGGTCAGTTAAGCATCCAGCTCTTGGCTTCGGCCCAGGTCATGATCTCAGGGTCATGAGATTGAGCCCCACATCTGGCTCTGTGCTTAGTGCAGAGTCTGCTTCAGACTCTCTGCCTTTGCCCCTCCCCCCACTTGTACTCTTTCTCTCAAATAAAATCTTAAAAAAAAAAAAGTGGAGCCTGAAGATATGACTGAATTGCTGCAATCTCATGATAAAACAGATGAGGAGTTGTTTTTTTTTTTTTTTTAAAGATTTTATTTGAGACAGAGGGAACATAATCAGGGGGAGGGGCAGAGGGAGAATCAGGCTCCCTGCTGAGCAGGGAACCCGATGCAGGGCTCCATCCCAGGACCCCGGGATCACAACCTGAGCCGAAGGCAGGTGCTTAACTGACTGAACCACCCAGCCGTCCTGAGGAGTTGCTTCTTATGGATGAGCAAAGAAAGTGGTTTCTTGAGATGGAATCTACCTTTGGTGAAGATGCTGTGAAAACTGCTGAAATGACAACAATGGATTTACAATATTACACTTAGTTGATAAAGCAGCAGCAGGGTTTAAGAGAATTGACTCCAGTTCTGAAAGAAGTTCTGTGGGTAAATGCTATCAAGTAGCATCGCATGCTACAGAGGAATTGTTTGTGAAAGGAAGATTCTGTCGATGCTGTAATCTTCATTGTTACCCAATTTTAAGAAATTACCATAGCCACCCAACCTTCAGTACCCTGCCATCTTGATCAGTCAGGAGCCATCAACATTGAGGCAAGACCTTCTCCAGCAAAAAGATTACGGCTCGCTGAAAGCAAGTTAGCACTGATGATGGTTGGCATTTTTAGCAGTATATATTTTTTTAAGATTTTATTTATTTATTCATGAGAAACAGAGGGAGAGAGAGGGAGAGAGAGAGAGAGAAGCAGAGGGAGAAGCAGGCTCCCAAGGAGCAGGGAGCCTGATGCGGGACTCGATCCCAGGACCCTGGGATCATGACCTGAGCCGAAGGCAGACGCTTAACCATCTGAGCCACCCGGGCACCCTTAGCAGTATTTTTTAATTGAGGTATGTATATTGTTTGTTTAGATATAATGCTGCATACTTAATAGACTACAGTTTGTGTAAACAAGTTTTATATGTACTGGGAAACCAAAAAACTCATTTGACTCACTTTATTTCAGTGGTCTGTAACTGAACCCAAAATATCTGAGGTATGCCTGTATATAACAAACAAAATGAACTAGAAAGGTTGGAAATAAAGTGACAGTTAAAGAGGTACTAGGCAAATGTAAACTAAAAGAAAGGAGTGGTAAACAAAAAGAAGGAATGGCAGTATTAGGGACAGATGAGGTAGATAATTAAGGTAAAAAGTAAACTGTGATAAAATTTCAATATATAGAAATATAACAAAATTACAGAAGGAGACCTTGATAAAATAGTGATAGCAGGAGACCTCTCATAGTTGGACAGATCAAGTTGACATAAAATAAAATCATAAATAAAAATAATACAACCAGTACTACATTTGGTTTAATAGATATATACTAGATTTTGTAAAAATTGATCATGCATTTGGCCACATAGAAAATTATTACCTATGTTATTCTTTGATCACAGTTCAGTCAAAAATAAATAAAGGTGGCCAAAAAAATCTTAACAATCTGAAAATTTTACAGATATGCATATTACTGGATATAAAACACTTGGATCTAAAAATAAAAAGAAATTATATACCAACTGTCTAAAAAGGGATGGAAAGGGGGAACTCATCTTACCAAGCACTGTGGAACATAAAGCTGGTTTGAGAAGAAAGTTAATGGCCATAAATGCCTTTATCGTAAAGAAAAAATGAAAAATAGAAGAATTAAATACCAAATTAGATTACCTCAAGATAAATTACAGAATGACCAAGGATTTGAATGCGACAAAAATCAATAAAACAAAGTACTAAGAAAATCCATAAAAGAGCTTTTAAAAAATAATCTCAGGGTAGCTAAGTCTATTCTGTGTACAACTTAAAAGTTTAAAAAGAAAAATGAATTCAGTTAGTAACAAGAAAAATAACTATTTAAAATAGGAGCAGTGTAGGGGTGCCAGGGCGGCTCAGTTGATTAAGCATCCCACTCTTGATTTTGGCTTAGGTCATGATCTCAGGGTTGTGAGATCAAGTCCCGTGGTCAGGCTCTGTGCTGGGTGTGGAGCTTGCTTAAGATTCTCTCCCTCTGCCCTGTCCTGCACCCCGCCCCCAGTCAGCGTGCACATGCTCGCTCTCAAAAAAATGAAAACCCAAATGGAAAATAGCAGTGTAAATAGACAAACTGGAAACAAAATTGCCATTAATGTCACAGAACTAATTTTCTTAATATATAAAGGGTTTATACAAATGGATAAGACAAAGACTCCACCAACTAAATAGAAAAATGGATGGGTGAGGGGCGCCTGGATGGCTCAGTCGTTAAGCGTCTGCCTTTGGCTCAGGTCATGGTCCTGGGATCGCGCCCCGCATCGGGCTCCCTGCTCCATGGGAAGCCTGCTTCTCCCTCTCCCACTCCCCCTGCTTGTGTTCCCTCTCTCGCTGTCTCTGTCAAATAAATAAATAAAACCTTAAAAAAAAAATGGATGGGTGATATGAATGAAAAGATTTGTAGTAAAGAGAGGCTTATTACTGTTGATATAAATCCTTTGTCAGGTCTAGGTTTTATGATTTCTCTCCGCCTATGGCTTTTCTGCTTATTTTAACCATGTGTTTTGGTAAAGATCTTTAATTTTGAGGATTTCTCCATATGGATATCCAGTTGTTCCAATGCTTTTTGCATTGAAAAGACTTCTCTTTCCTGGTTTAGTTGCTTTGGCACCATGGTAGAAAGTTGACTCTCTCTCTCTCCTCTGTATATATATATGGGTCTGTTTCTGCACTTTATGTTCTCTTCCATTGATCTGTGTTCTTAATGCTAATACCACACTGTCTTGATTACTGTATCTTTATAGGAGGTCTTGAAATCAGCGTAAGTTGGCCAGCTTTATCCTTTTTCCAGAGTGTTTTGGGAATTTTGGGTCCTTTGCATTTTCATATAAATTTTAGAATTAGCTTGTCAGTCTGTGTTTTTTAAATCTGCTGGATTATGATTGGGATTGTCTTTATATGTTCATTTGGGGAGGATAGACATCTTGGTACTGTTAAGTCTTCTAGTCCATGTACGTGGTATATGTTGCCTTTATTTTGGCGCTTTAATTTTTCTCAGCAATATTTTGTAATTCTTAGGATACAGGTCTTACACATTTTTAAAAAATATAACCCTAAGGATTTCGTATTTCTGAAACTTCTATAAAACAGAATTTTTAAAATGTTATCTTCTAGTTTGCTGTGAATTGATCTCATATCCATTGACCTTACCAGACTCACTAACTGGTTCTAGGAGCTTTTTTCCTTTTTTAAGATTTACTTATTTCAGAGAGAGCGTGCATACATGTTGGGGGAGGGGCAGAAGGAGAAGGGGAGAGAGAGAATCTCAAGCAGATTCTCCGCTGAGCACGGGAGCCCCACGCAGGGCTCAGTCCCGCAATCATAAGATCATGACCTGAGCTGAAATCAAGAGTCATCCCTTTAACCAACTGAGCCATTCAGGTGCCCTTCCTCTAGGAGCTTTTTTGTAGATCGTTAGATTTTCATAGATAATCATGTCTGTAAGTAGTGTTTTATTTCTTCCATTCTAAACTGTATGCCATTTTTTTCTTGCCTCATTGCACTGGCTGGGACTTTGCCTTGTTCTCAATCTTAGGAGAATAGCATTCAGTCTTTCCTGCTATTTATGATGTCAGTCATAGGGTTGCTGCTGTTGTTGGTTTTTTTAAAGATTCATTTATCTTAAGAGAGCACTCGTGAGTGGGGGGAGGGGCAGAGGGAGAGAATCCCCACTGAGTGCAGAGCCCAGCTCAGGGTGCAATCCCATGACCCATGAGATCATGACCTGAGCTGAAACCAAGAATCAGACACTCAACTGACTGAACCACCCAGACACCCCTGTAGGGTTTTTTTGTAGATACTCTTTATCAGGTTAAAGAAGTTTTGCTCCTATTTCTAGTTTGCTGAGAGTTCTTAGTCCTAAATGGATGTTGAGTTTTATCAAATGCTTTTCCTGCATCCAAGGAGATGTCCGCATGGTTTTTCATCTTTATTCCTTAAATGGAACCCAGAGTGAAGGAACAGCATCAGTCTTGCGACATTAACAGTCTCAGGGCCACATGATGGCTCTTGAAATTTCAGCTTGATCATGACATAAGTTCACTTCTGTTTACAGAGCATGGGTTAAAGTAAATCACATGACAGGACTACATTCTTCACCTGGGAGGGACAGTGAAGCTACATAACATCAGGCAGTTCTGTGGACTCCTTTTATAGGGAGGGCAATAAATAATTGGAATCAATCGTATCTTCCACACACATCACCCTTAATTATATGTATAAAGTGTGTGTGTGGGGGGGTGGCTGGGTGGCTTAGTCGGTTAAGTGTCCGACTCTTGGTCTCGGCTCATGTCATGATCTCAGGGTCATGAGATCAAGCTCCACGTTGGGCTCTCTGCTTGGCACAGAGTCTGCTTGGGATTCTCCCTTTCCCTCTGCCCCTCACCCCGCTCGTGTTCTCACGCATGCTCTCTCTCAAATAAAATCTTTGAGGGGGGAAAAAAAAGTGTGAGAAAATGTATTAAAAAGAAAAATAGGGGCACCTGGGTGGCTCAGTTGGTTAAGCGACTGCCTTTGGCTCAGGTCATGATCCTGGAGTCCTGGGATCGAGTCCCGCATCGGGCTCCCTGCTCAGCAGGGAGTCTGCTTCTCTCTCTGACCCTCTTCCCTCTTGTGCTCTCTATCTCTCATTCTCTCTCTCTCAAATAAATAAATAAAATCTTTAAAAAAATAAAAATAATCTGGAAAGATACACACTGAAGTGTATTTTTTCTGTATTTTCTAATTTTTATTTAAAAATTTTTTAAATTAAAAAGTTTCTTTTTGAGAAGAATGTAAATTTGGTCTCATTTAATAATGTATTTTAGATGTGATTCCTCGTTTTAGACACTCACAATTTACGCATTGGAGAGGACCAGCTGTCCTCATATTTCCTTCCGTCCATGCCACTTCTCAGGTTTATGGATGCAGAGATTGGAAAAGCAGAACTGCTAAAGTGCTTTGCTCCAAGATCATGTTGACTAGAAGATTCATCTAGAGCAGGACAATTATCTGAATAATCAGAAAGCAAGGAAGGCTTGAGAAATACCTTCTAAGAATCTGATGTAGTTCAAAACAGTCTTGTGTTGTTTTAAACCAAGGAATCAGTAAAAAAAACAAAAAACAAAAACTCTCAAAAAATACCTGAAAAAAGAAATTCAGTTTTTTAGATGTTTATTGAGCACCTACTACTTTATCATCCAATCCACAACTGGGATTTTGAGTGGAAGAGTAAATATTTCTAGATTGTGAAGAATTATTAAGGATTTTTTCTTAATTTCAACATCTGGGAGACCTGATGTAGTAATAATGGTAGTAGTTAAGATTCACTGGCTACATGTAATGTGTGAAAGCAGTTTTACGCATCTTTTATGTATTATCACTCTCAACAGCTTCATAAGGTAGATACTGTTATCTGTAGTTTATATAGTTGAGGAAATCAGGGCACAAAGAAGCTACAAAAATTGCCAAAGTCATCTTGCCAGTAAGTGGAGGAGGCACAATTTGAACTTGAGCAGACTTACTTCTGAGCCCATGATCTTAACTATATGGAGTCTATAAAAAGAAGGCTTATAGTCTGTGCTGTTTTCTAATACCATAATTCTTTTTTTTTTTTTTAAGATTTTATTTATTTGACAGAGAGAGAGACAGCTAGAGAGGGAACACAAGCAGGGGGAGTGGGAGAGGGAGAAGCAGGCTCCTGGCTGAGCAGGGAGCCTGATGCAGGGCTCGATCCCAGGACCCTGGGATCATGACCTGAGCCGAAGGCAGACGCTTAATGACTGAGCCACCCAGGCGCCGCCCCCCCCATGATTCCTTTTTAAATAAGAATTGAGTCAAGATCAAATATGTACACAAGAAAATTAAGCATAAAAATAAGAGGCTAAGTAATGTTAAGTACTTGAAAAGGTGTATGTACAGGTGTATCAGGTTAAATTCGAAATGATGCTTTCTAGATCTTCAGTTTTCTTACTGTGTATTATGGCCTAGTAGTTACAAGCATGGGCTTTAGATTCAGACCTGGGTTCAAATTTTGGCTTCACCACTTGCTTTTTTATGGCCATGGGCAGGTCAAAGGTCAGTAAATGGAAGCTGCTGCCATTGTTGTTTTGGATAGTCTGTGGTGATGGCTGCATTTCTTTCTTCTTTTTTTTAATCAGGTGGATTTGTTTAAAAAGAGTCTTCTGTTGATTCCTATTCACCTGGAAGTCCACTGGTCTCTCATTACCGTGACACTCTCTAATCGAATTATTTCATTTTATGATTCCCAAGGCATTCATTTTAAGTTTTGTGTAGAGGTAAGTTAATATACTGCCTGTATTTTTTTATTTATCTTGTGATCAAATAGTATCTTAGAACAGCAGAAGTCAGTCTCACAGAGGATCAGTTTCTGTCATGCAAACCCTCTAAAATGTTGGCAGAGAAAAGACTACTACAAGAGGAATCCCCAGGTTGGAGGAGGTAGCTGTCTGTGATCTGGATCCCGCCTCTGAGATACATGCCCTGTTTGGATTTTGTCACATGTTTTCCTGCCTTCCCATAAAGCTACATTTTGAATATGGATAAAAATCGTTTTCTTTGGTTTCTCTTAGAGCTAAAATTGGCTTGTATCTTCAAAATAACTCATGTAGAATGAATTATAATCAAGAGAATCCGCTGGCAAAATATGAGAGCTCAGTTAATGGGAGTTCAACAAGATGGTGGGAAGCAAAGCAAGAAAAAAATCAATAGGTTTCCTGGTTTTCTTTCACTAGCAAGGACCAGTTAGAAAATTTAGCTTTCTGAAGACAGAAGATTCCATTTTCAAAAGCAACAAAGATGTAAATTGCCCAGGAGTATACCCTAGCAAAAATTGTGGAAGTTGTTTAAGATGAAAACTCTGTATTTACAGGAACTCTGAGCAGATGGAAAGATAGGTAGACTCAGTATTGGAAAGAGATCAGTTCTCCTCAAACTAATATATACCCATTTGTCCTAATTAATTTCCCAAGAGGATTTTGAATGAAACCTGATAAGCTTACCCTAAAATCCATATTGCAGAATTCATGGCATGAATAGTGAAGGAAGGAATCCTTGGTCTACTAGATATCAAACCATAACACAGTTTTAATAATTAAAACCGTATTTATATTGGCTTAGGAATAGACAAGTAGATTGGTGGAACAGCACAGAGAATCTAGAAATAATTCGTGTATATGAGGGAACCTGGTATATGATAAAATTGGGAAAAGACAGGCTATTCAATATATGCTGTCGTGAAAAGCAGCTGTCTATTTGGAAAAGTAAAATACAGCTCCTTCATACTATTTATAAAAACAAATTCCACATAAAAGTTCCTAAATATAAAATGCAAAACTGTAAAAGTTAGGATAAAACACAGAAGATGTTAAGTTCTTGGATTAGGGAAGGATTTCTTACATAGAACCATAAAAGCAAAAAAAGACATAAAAGAACAGACTGATAAATTGGACCATAT
Source organism: Callorhinus ursinus (assembly GCF_003265705.2). Classification (NCBI taxonomy): domain Eukaryota; kingdom Metazoa; phylum Chordata; class Mammalia; order Carnivora; family Otariidae; genus Callorhinus; species Callorhinus ursinus. Next base: position 62,561,909 of record NW_027397063.1, read on the forward strand.
CATAATTTAAAACTTCTGTATGCCATAAAATTCAAAAATAAGCATAGACCTGGAGAAAATGTTTGTGACATAGAGAATAATCACTACCCAGAATATATAAAGAACTCCTACAAATGAATAAAAGGATTTAATAGAAATGGACAAACGTTTAAGTAATTTTTTAGGAAAAATGCCAATAACCTTTCAACACATGGAGAGATGCTCAGTCTTACCAGAAATACAGGAAATGCAAGTTAAAACTACATTAGGGCTCCATCTTTTGCCTATTAGGCAAGTTTGATGGTATTCAAGTGTTTACGTGGGTATAAGATAACCAGCTTTCATATTTTGTGATGGAGTGTATGAATTGATAAAGCAAGCCACTTGGGGGAACTGAAATTCTGATCAGTTCTAAGTGTCTTATAAATTTATAAAAGATGTATGTCCTAGGGACGTCTGGCTAGCTCAAGTCAGTGGAGTATGCACTCTTCATCTCAGGGTCATGAAAGTATATCCTATTGCACACCAGTTTTAATTCCATAAAAACGCTTGTGTATGTATGTGCACCAGTGATAGGGCATACAACCAGGATGTTCACTGCAGCATTACTGATGGTAAAAAGTCACAACCACCTAAATTAGCTCTACCAACAGAATAGCTAAATACACTATAGTATATTCATACTATTAAACTGACCATAGCAGTTAAAAAAAAAACAGATTTCCATGTGCTAATATGGAAAGATCTCCAAGACATAATGGGTTTTAAAAGGCAAGTTGCAGAATGATACGGTAGAATACGTGTGCGTATGTGCGTGTGTGCATAAACACACAGTTGTATATATAAATATACTTCTACTCCACCTTCAGGGGGGTTAGTTTAAGTCCTGTCATCTCTGACTTCACCCTTAGATGCAGAGAGAGATAGGCATGGATGTAGAGGGCATAAGGGGAAGTTTGAAACTCTGATAGGCTTCATTCTGGTAGAGATTTCAGCAGTGGACTTGACTGTATTTAGTACCCAGAATGGGTTTCGATAGAACTTTCTATAAACTGCATGATACCTTTACCTGTAGCCCTCAAAATACAGAGTACATCTAAGGCTGGGAATGTTTTTCATTTAGTTCCAGTTATTTCTGCCATGGGTTCCTTCTTTGTATTGAGCATTGGCAGTAATCAAGACTTTCTGTTTCGCCAGTGTTTATTTAAATTTCAAATTCAGGAAGTTGGTTTACTGCTGGAAAAGGCTGACCATCTTATAAAAAGTTCTAATCAAAACATATACGGGTGTCCACAGCCTATAGAAGGTCTGAGTCACTATGAACTGAAAGCTCAGAAATAAAGTTCAGCTTTAAACTCTTTAATGCAGACTTTGCCCGATGGTGGGGCCACAGCCTCCTCCTTTGCTTCTGTCTGCTGTGGGCAGGTTCCATTTTTCACCAACTGATGGAACACAGCATCTGTGTTGTGGTTTCTTTTTAACCAGAATATAAGAAAGTATTTGCTGACTGAAGCCAGAGAAAAAAATAGACCTGAATTTCTTCAGGGTTGGCAGACTGCTGTTACGAAGGTAAGTATGTGATAAAAATGAAAACTCAGGCATGTCAAGGGGATGGAATCATCTTAGGGGTGGGTGTCTTTAAGAAGCATTTTAAGACTGATGATGGAGATAACCAGTGAGAGTCTGGAGGCTGCAAGGAAGCAGCTGAGAATAAACCTCCATTTAGTACTGATCATCTAGCCGCTTAGTTTCCCAGTGCTTGTGGGGAACAAATTTACTAATTTCATCCTTGGGGCAGGGGCAGCTGCTACTGATATGGTTGCTGTATTGGGGGAAAAAAAGAAATAAATAGGTATGTAACTTTTTTCTTTTGGTGGCACCTGCCTCTTGCGTCTTACTTCCAGATGACCCACATAGACCCAGAGAAATGCTGAAATGACCATTTGGATCCACTAAGGGCGCAAGTGCACTGGGCTTCTTACCAGGCATTTGGGGAAGACAGTACCTCGAGTGTTTCAGTCTGAAAGCAACACTATGTTTGCCCTATAGATACTCAGGCTATATGTGGGGCAGAGTGCCCAGGCACAGCTTCTCCTTGCTGTCACAAATACCAGTGTCTTAAATTTTATGGTCACTGCTTTATTGTTTTCAAAGTGTTTTTGCATGTGTGATCTCATTTAATCCTTACAACCTGTAAGGTAGGCAGGTTGGTCTTTTAGGGATGAGCATCAGCTTTATTCTGTAGATAAGAAAACTGAAGCGTAGGTGTGACCTTCCCCAAAGGCCATCAGAACTATTGAGAGTCAGGTCCTTGATCTTAGGTCTGTCTGGATCACTGAACACAATCTTAGAGGCAGAATCTTGAAACAAACTTTAAGCCAAACCCAAAAGCACCAGATTTATTTGTTCATCCTTGACCTGTCCCAAATGCTAAGGTTTAAATAAACTAAGCATACATTTTCTTTTAATAACCTAGTCTTTTAGTTTAAACCAGAATTGGACTTGTAAATTTTCTAAATTTTCCCAACTAGAATATCCAGGTAGTCTAAATTTAGTCAGGATCTTTCATACTCCTACTCTAAGCAGAATACATAACGAGTTCTTTTGGAAACCTACTGCTTATCTTTATGATTTCTTTCAAAGAGTAAGAGTTGTGTAGTAGGAGATAAAAAGTGGAGACTGCTAAGCAGGATTGTTAGTAAGTATTCAGAGTCCAGGCATATGCTTTTTGATCCACAATTCTATTTTGATTCCATTGTCAGTAATCTGATAGTAAAACTAGTTATCCAAATGGAAGTTTTAAAATAGGATTTTGATTTCCTATTTCTCCCATTTAGGCAAAATGTTCTATAAGTTGCAGTTGGTTGCTTGCTCTTTTGATGTGGCTAGATGCCTCCATAAAATCCCATACTTTAAATACCAAAGGTATATACCAGTCCACCAGCTGTCTTGGACAGAGATGGATTTCTTGTCTCTTGCTCATTTTTCCATAAAAACAAATTATCTGAAGACAAGTACTTGGGTTTTATTTTAATGATCATTTTGTTTTTCTCTTTAGTGTATTCCACAACAGAAAAATGACAGTGACTGTGGAGTCTTTGTGCTCCAGGTAAAGAAATCTGTTTTTCCAGAATTTAGGATGTGTGAATTAAATTTGTTGGGCTTAGGCAGATGGGAGCCCCTGTGGTATGTACCTGGCACTAGGAACAGGTAACAGGATTTCCTCCTTCCCTTCCTTTGTTGATGGGGAGCTGTAGTTTCTGCACTTTAAGATGTTATTAGAAGCAACACCTTCTAAAGCCAAGAATGAACAGCTTGGTATCCACCTCTTATCAGAGGTTATTAGTAAGGCACAATAGAGACTGACCTGAATCTGTACTGTAGACCCTTGGCAGTTGCAGAATTAACTATGTTTTTTTAACCATTGATAAGTGGTCTTTAACCACAGAGTAAAAACTAATTACATTTTTATAAAAAAGGGCCACATTCAAAAACTGCTTTCTCCTGCTGTGGGTTCCCTTAGTGGTCTTAACGGGCTACTGAAAATTTTGTTAGACATTATACTTACAAAGGAAATCGTATGTAATTCATGAGCTTAGAGATTTGCAGAGATCATGAAAGATGGGCTCATTCCTCTGACTCATTAATGTCTGGGGTTTGTAAACAAACTGAGGTTCTCACTTAAAGACCATGTTAGATCTAGCTGCCGTCTCCACACATTACACCTTTAGAATAATTGGAGCCTCTTCATCAGTTTCTGCCTTTCACATATTGTGTGGGCAAAGAGGGGAGACCCTAAGTGATATACTTACTGGGAAGGGTGACTACAATTTGGAGGTAAATGTTTTAAAGCAAAGTGTTTTACAACCAAACTTTAAAATGCTGCCTTAGACCCTATTCTATTAGGTCTGCATCTGGGAAAATACACTGGGCTGCTTCCTAGCTCCACATGCCACTTAACATGTTTCTGGGACCTTTGCAGTACTGCAAGTGCCTCGCCTTAGAGCAGCCTTTCCAGTTTTCCCAAGAGGACATGCCCCGAGTGCGGAAGAGGATTTACAAGGAGCTATGTGAGTGCCGGCTCATGGACTGAAACTCAGCAGGGACTCTGGGAGGTCTGACCAAGTTGAAGCAGATGGTTTGTTACTTGAATCTCCAAACACTTATTTGAATTTTTATAGATACTTCAGATCAGTGGTGTTGGGCCACTATTGTTACCTCAAATTTGTTTTTTGCCCTATTCTTTTCTCTAGCTACCGTGTACTATTTTTTAATGTTCAGTTTGGTTTTATTTTTAATTTTATGGATTCCGTGTGTTTCCCCCATATTTAATATTTATTATCCAAACGCATGCATATAGACAGAGCATGCAGTGCAGAGTATTAAAAAAAAAAAAAAAAAAACCCTAGTAGATTTGGTGCGGCTTTTGAAACTTAGATGTGAACTGAATACAGGTTTAAAATTTAATCCCAGAACCTAAAAGCGCAGGATGTTTTCAATACAACGTAACTCTGAGAATGATAGTTGTTCCCTGGGGCATAAAGGGTAGCTAGGAGTGGTGGTTTTGACAAAGCCAGTCCTGTTTTACCTGCTGCACCTTTCACTGACTTCCCTCTCCCAGTGAGTCTTGCCGAGTTGCATTCCTTTTGAAGGGTGAGAAGAAAGCCAAAACCTGACTGGTGTGTTCTGTTTTTAGAGGCACACTTATAAAGTGCAGTGCCTGCTTTGGGAGGAGTGGATTAAGGTGTGAGAAAAAGACAACTTTGGGGGTCCAATTACATTAACACATGAGAAATTTCGATCTTGGCTGTAAGAAGAATTCTAACAAATTCCCACATCTTATAAAGGCTTTTGCTGGAACACTGCATTCTCTGGATTTTTGGTTTTGGCCCATTAAAAATGTTACTATCCATTAAACTAGTGGTCAAACACATGAGAATTCAGCCTTTCTAAGTACTTTACAAGTTGTGGTTATCCTTGTGTGATCTCCCATATGAAAGAAATTAAGATTTGCCAAACACCTTTCTTTTTCCAAAGGTGTTTAAAATATAAATCTTCAAAACTGAAGACGGACCAGGTCTTTTGCAGATGCGTGGGGAGGAGAGAAGAGGAAGGGTAACGAGACAACTGCACAGGAGCAGAGCAGATGTTGAGTTTTTTTGCTCTTACCTCTAGTGATCTCAGCAGCATGCGGGGCTCCACGTTTTGTCCTTTGCTTAGCTGCATTAGGATTAAAGTAATGGATCTTACATCTTTATTCTAGCCTTTTGTGATATTTGAAAGGAAGGGGAATCCAGAAAGATGCATGTTAAATTACCCAATTATCTTTTGAAGTGGGGCAGAAAAAACACAAAGGTGTATGTAAGAATCGCAGAAGCTTACACAGAATAGCAAGTTAATGACAGAAGATGCTTGGCATTATGCTGGTTAGGTGTGGGGTATTGAAAATAAAAAGCTAAAACGTGCAGTTTAACTTGGCCAGAAGGTGAGGCTGCCAGCAGTTGAGGGTAGAGTCCCAACATATTTACACGCAGGGTCCCCTCCCCACCCCCCCATTCTAAGCACCAACACCAGTGTTTACGTTGTAAAGAGCCCCAGCACTCTCCAGAGCCCTCCGGACTTACTGTAAAACCAGGTCAGTATTTCTGAGATCAGAGGCACTTTATGCTGCTACAGTTAGGGTTATGTCAGCATTAGCAAAGATGACAGTTTAAGTGGGGAGGATATGTTCTTGAGGTTTTCCTACAAGATTATGCAAAATGTGAGATTTTTTTCAGATCTGCATGTAAGACATTTGCTTAACTTTTGCGGGGGAGGGAGGTAGTTATACAAAGTAGCCAGTACAACTAGGCTGTGGATTCACAGTATCTTAAACTTTAGAGCTCCAGCTAACCTCCTCACCGACAGAACGAGGCATGTAGAAAAGACACATACAACTGTGTTCTGAATTTTCATGGCCAAAACTTGAGTTGCCATTTCCTCCAGTCTGAGAAATGGTCACCCTCTGAGGCAAGCAGGGGTGCGCATAGGTAACTAAAGCGAACTGTCGAAGGCCAGCTTCCCTTTCACTTCCAGTTTAATAAGGCAGCTTGAGGTGCATTGTCCAGCGTGCTTTTGCCTAAATGTCAAATATTTTACGAATCTAGTTCAAAATGTTTCTCTGTTCATGAAACTTGGTTTTAGCACATAGTCTACTTTTCCCCCTATTCTCGTGACTAGGTGTGAACCTCTATTTAGTCCAAGCCCTACATCAGAAGGGCCTTTGTCCTCTTGTTTGCAATAATTTCTTCCTTGCAACAAGGACATTTTTGAAATGTAGTCTTGGCTGCTGGTGGAAGAGGCAGGCATTGTTTTATTGTCACTAGCTTGGCACTGAATTGTTTGGGTGCTCACAAGGTGGGCAGCCCTTATGCTTTGGGGGTTGAGTGCAGGCCTTGTACAAACTAAAAGCTGCTTACGATGTGCCTTCAAGCTGTGCCCAGTCCTGTCCATCAACAAACTTACTGGTCTGTAGTTATTCTTTCCAGTGATTTGTCCGTATGTTAAATCTGTAGCAATGAATGTAGATTTAATTCAACTTTTAGTTGAGTTCTCTTAAGAAAGAGGACCTCTTAAGGAAGGGAAAAGCAGCAGTTGCTGCCAAAAGTCCCCAAATCACTTTTTGGTTTTGCATCATATTTTCTACTTATCACTGAATATGAGTGACACCGGTCATGTTGGATTCATAGTTGGAACAGAACAACAGCCCTAACTGGGACACAGCCAGCACTAGTCTAGAGCTGCCCTTTTTCTCTGCAGTTTTGGTTCACTGGTTCCCTGGGTTAGAAGTGCTGACTGGGAGAGCTCTGGATGAATCAGACCCTTCAAGCGTGTTAATAGTGTGAACTGAATATACTGACTACCTGCTCTGCTTAATTAAGAAACCGAACTAATCAGCAGTTGTAAAGCACCTGCTTTTCTTACGTGTGAGGCTCTGCCTCCTGGCCTATAGATAATTAAGACTTAGGGACTATACCATCAGAGAAGTGCTAATTGTATTTGGGTGTTACAAAAACAGCCTAGATAAGCTGTTGACTTAAATGGTACCTTTTGGTCAGAAAAAGAATTTATTTAAAGATTGTGATCATGTAAAATTACTCAAACCTTCTAGCAAAAATATTTTTTTGAAAAATAAACTAAATGCCTTTATAAATGTGTGTTCTCTTGAATAACATGTACTGTTCGGTGAATAGTTTCTCAAAGGGATGCTCTTGTCATGACAAGGCTCATTTATGAACAGTGACCAGCAGCCTACCCTTAAATAACACCGCCCAACAGAATTTTCTGCCATGATGGCAGTGTTCTCTGAGCATAGCTAGTGGCTACCATATTAGGTAACTGTCAAATCAAAACGGACATGCGCAAATTCACCTTACTCACAAATATTCCAGAGTAAGAGTTCCGGTGTCACTCTTGTATAGGTGAGGTAGTGGGGCAGAGACAAAGATAACTTGGTCTGACAATTCAAACAGGAACCACGGTCTACGGTTTTAAGGCCTGTAGAAATCTGAGTTATATTTTACTACAAAATTATAAAATACGTTAATTCAAACTACAGTGTAAAAGAAATTTTCAAAATGATTGTCCTCATTAAACATCTGCAAATGGTTCTTTCCTAAGCATTTAGAACTAATTATAGCTCTTAATCCAAATAATCAGCTTGAACTTATGAGAGAACCTGTACTTACTGTAATGTGAAAGATGTTCACATTGAGATACTTCAGCCCCAACTTTCAAAAGCTCTAGTGGAAGTTAGGAGACATAAGTGAAATTTTTTCATCTAGCAACAGAGTAAGGGAAAATTATATTAGACTAAGTTTAATGAGCAACAGTTCATATATATTAGAGAAATCACCTTGTGCTTTACAAATGCAAAATAAATTTTGTAGACCCCCTTCACCATAGAGACTGTCAGCTCACTATACAGGCTCTGAAGCTCGGTAAGCACAATTAGGGAAAAAACAAGACAGACCTCAAATGAAAATTGGCTGAAACACATTTCCTGTGGGAAGCAATTCTGATTGTTCTTGTTAAGTGTTCTCTTGATTTTTCAGCCTCTTTTTTAAATCCAGTCCATTCCTGAGATCACTCTGAAAATGAATCTTTAAGTAGAACACATCTTTTGAAAAATGTGTACAGTAAATACTAGTCAAGTCTTAATACATAAAGCACATAAGCTGGTGGTATCTCCTAGGACAGTCTAAGGCTTACTTTTGCATCAACAATTTAGGAAGTTCCCTTGACTCCTCCAAGTTTGCCTTTAGAGATTAGAACTCAACACAGAAAACAAACTCAGTTGTCAAACATCTTACATTCAGAACAGTACAACATAGCAAAACCCCATTTATTACATTTTTATTTCCTGCAAACTTAAAATTTTTGAGGCCCCAATGAAGACCATGAACCTATTATCAATTTTTAAAAATTTTCCAGCTTCCTGAAAAAAGTGTGGTGTTTTGGGCTGATAAATGAAACCTGTTGCCACAGAACACAAATTCTGACCTGGTGACATAAAATCATTCCGGCAACCTGACATATGGCCAAGATTCTAAGACTACAGAATAAAGGCATTCCTTTGGATTCTGTCCTTTAATAGTTTTCAAAGGACAACCATAAAATGGCTTCGAGCTCAGTAGAGACCTTGATCAAAGCATGTTAAAAGTGGGCAGGTTTGCAGACCTTGGGTAATGCATGGCAAATTCAACAGGCCAAAGGAGTGAGTTTTCATGATGGGGCTCTCACCACTCACTGGTTTTGGGCCAGTTTTCCATAGCCTCCTCTCCCAGCATCATAGTCCTGCCGATACTCATCTCGTACCTTAATTGAAAAGAACATAAGTTACATTATAGAGAAGATTGGTGTAATGAATATGCCTCCCACAAACACATAAGCAGGCAAACTATTCAGCCTTTTCAGGTGTCATAATGTGAACATTCAAGTAGGACCTAACGTTTTTTTGAGCAACAGATGTAAAGCTCAACTGCCTTGCAAAATTAAGATTACGTGGGGCGCCTGGGTGGCTCAGTCATTAAGCATCTGCCTTCAGCTCAGGTCGTGATCCCGGGGTCCTGGGATCGAGCCCCGCATGGGGAATCCCTGCTCAGCGGGAAGCCTGTTTCTCCCTCCCCTCCCTGCTAGTGCTCTCTGTCTCTCTCTCAAATAAATAATTAAAATATTTTTTAAAAAGATTACGTAATGGTTGTTTGCTTACTTAATAAATAAAACTCTACGCCCAACATGGGGCTTGAACTCGTGACCCCGAGATCAAGAGTCACATGCTCTACCATCTGAGCCAGCCAGGCGCCCCGCCTATGTTTGTTTTTTTTTAAACCAAACATCATGCTCATACTCAACAGCATTCAAAAGTAGCATATTCCAAATGGCTATTTTAAAATTAAAAACTTAAAATTTATTTCAATGCATTTTCCTTTTGTTCTAGACACTTACGGGTACAAAATGCCCCTAGCAGAAGTCCAATAATGGTTGCTTGTGAAAATGTATAGAATCTATGATTTACCAATCCTAATGGGTAGTTTTCAGATTCACTGCAAGCCAAAGGTTATAGCACAAAATTGTTTTCTAAAAGAACAAACACAAAGTGACAAAGCCCTTGTCACTAGGACGGAGATACCAGGCAAAGACTGAGCCAAGAGAACCTTCCTGCATACCTGGCCCCCAGATCGCCCACGGCCATACTGCCTTCCCTCCTTAAAGCCTGCGTCCCAGTCTGTGCGAATGATCCGGTCATCCAGACGAGTTCCGTTTATGTACCTCATGGCATTTTCTGCATCTGCTCTTGAATAGTATCTTCAGTATTAAGGAACACTATATAGCATTTCTCCAAACGTTTTTGGAAATACAGAAAGCAACGTCTAAATGAAGCTGAGTTGTTAAGAAAGAGTACAAAAATGAATCCAACCAGAAGGATTTGAAAGATAGTAATTTGGTTTGCACAAGCCTGTTTGAGGTTGGTCCAGAAGCACTTACAGAGTCAACTATGATTTATCCAAGGCTACTGATCGTGATTTCCTAGATAATCCTGTTAATAATTATTTGGTCCCATTGTCCCCATATTTTGGTTTGTAAAGTATAAATATGTTCAGTGCAGGTTTAGAGCGCAAACTGCACACTTATCCAAGGAAACAAAAACATCCAAATTTGGAACTGTATATTCAACTTAATAAAAAGAGAAGGTTATAGGGCATATGGAATTGCCATTGCATTTCATTAGAAGGAAAGACTCAGTATCCTATTACTCAGGTTAGGTGTTCCCAAACCTGTTTAATCAGATCCACTCAATCTACCTTTGGGGTGATATTAAAATCTATAAGCAATCATTATCATTAGCTGGGTTCAGGGAAATGCTGACCTCTATTGTCTTCAATTACACAGGCAGGGAAGCACTTGCTGAAATTCCAGTGTCCAACACCTACACGATGCCTAGCACACAATGGGCATTCAGTAATTTTTTTGCTGGATGAATGACATGATAAAAGGGCAAAGTGAGAAAAAACACTGGCAATGGCAGCCTCTCTTGGCAATTGTCTGCTGTTATGATTGTGGATCTCTGACACACAAGACAAATGCAAAAGCATTCAGTTCTCAGAGACTGAGTATTACCTATAAGGTGGACTTGCTTTGTGTCTTCTGTTGTTCTCCCTGTACCCTCTGAACTTTGATGCTATTGCCCCCTGAGGCAAATATAAAATCTGGGCACTCTTGTCCCTTGTGTCTGAAGGGGGAATGGAAGAAGCTTGTAGAGCCCAGAAATCAGACCCCAAAATCAAAAGTTTGGAATAGGTTCGAGAGTAGGGCTTCCAGTTCAAGCTAAAAGAGTAAGCACATTTCTCATTTCCTTTTCAAGACCCCATTAAGATGACATATATACACCCAAAGAACAGAAGAGGCCATCAGCAAACTCGAGGTTCAAGGAAGTGAAGGAAGAGTGCTAATGGATCAAACAAAGTCACAGTTTGAAATATTCTTGAAGGGGCTTAAAGGAGACAGCAAATAGGGTTTAATTAAAGGTCTGTATGTGGGAAGATCACCTGCGAGCAGGAAGGCATTTAAACACAGGCAAATAAAAATAGAACGACAGAGTTTTGAACAAACCATCTGGAGGAACCCTATAGGGCAGTGTCTTTGATGTTAGTTAAGTCAAAATAAAATCCCTTTTCATTCTGGCATTTAGGAAACCCACATTTACCAAAGGCGGGGCAGCAACTTGAGAGAGAGTTGCCTGGGCCCACAAAGTTAGCCTTCTTTTCCCTAATTATGACTGGGAACCTGGGGATCACCACACATTTAAGGAAAATTTACAGCATAAATACAGCCCCCCCCCCAAAAAAAATTCCCAGGTAATTTGGGGCACAAACAAAATTTTTTGAAACGTGTTAGATGAGGTCTGGGAAATTTCTCAGAATGTAAGACAAAGTGACCAAAAAAGAAAATGTTAGGAGAAAAAAACCCCAAGGAAAAAATCCAGGAGGTCCAATATTTACAGAATTTCCAGGGAGATGCTAGTTTGGTTTTGACCTTATATAAAATCAAGCTATATACATCTACATAATGAAATACTATACAGCCACTTAAAAAAGAGGTAGACCTATGTGTGCTACCATAAAACAATCTCTAAGGTGGGGAAAAAATAATGCATGCAGTATGCTACCATGCATCCACAGGATCACTGCTAGAAAGACACCCAAGAACTGGTAACTGTCTGGGTTTAGAACAGTACAGAGATTTTATTTTCCCTATATCCTTTGTACTTCTGTACACACCATGAGCATATATTTTCAAAAGACTGTTTCTTAAAGAATAAATTCTAAACAAAGCATGGATTTCAGAACAGAATGTAAATGTTAGCAGCTTTTACAACACAAGAGTGCAGACACACTGGGCAGAAGGTAAGAGCTAGATGAAGGAAGGAGACGTAGAGGTAATTAAGTACAGGGATGCTAATTAGTGGATGGCCTCACTCATTTTTTTAAAACTAGCCACTCTTGGCCCCACCCTCACCCAATAGCTACACCAGACACACAGGAAGGATACTCCACAAAGCAGAACCCACATGCTGTTTTCTTCATCTTATCCAGGCCCATGATGATCTTCTTTATGTCACCACTTTTGCTGAAGAGTTCATAGATTTGTTCTTCAGTTGTGTAAAAGGAAAGATTTCCAACATACAATGTGCAGCTCTTCTTCAGTAATTTTTCCTGTTCTTCATTGTCACCCTGGAATGTCAAATAAGAGAAAAAGTTCAGCAACACAATCTATGAAGAGTCCTGCTTAAATCGTATTCCCAAGTATGGCAAAAACTGTCGTTACTAATTTGGGAATCAGCTTCTCTCATCATCCCAGTCTACCACAAATCCCTTGCCAGAGAGAGACAGAGAGAGAGAGAGAGACAGGTGTTCACATTCTATGACGTACTTCTGGAGTACGTCAGTTCCAGACTGCCTTCAGGAGACAGCCACAGCTTAAGGGTCATGTTGCATTAGCCTTCCTCCTGTGCCGTACTGTGCCATGCAGATGGCATGCCTTTTCTCCGCACACTCCATATCCTCAGCACTGGAACCTTCTCCCGTTGCTTGAATTTAACTTCCGCATCTTGAACCAATATACTAGAAAGGACTTTTTTGTATTGAAAAATAAATGGATTTTCAGAGATAGGGTATCCCTTATAATAATCCCATTGAGAATGTTCAAAACAACTGCTTAGATGGTTTACATGCTCATATATTTTTCTGAGTTTAGGAGAAAATGTACTGATCACTAAAAATGAGAGATTGTTTTTTTATTTTTTTTATAAAAAGGTTCCCTGACCTTTTATTTTTTTTTTAATTTACTTATTTTTGTGAGAGCAAGAGAGCGTGAGAGAGAGCGCGCGCGAGTGCACAAAAGCAGGGGAAGGGGCAGAGGGAGAAGCAGGCTCCCCACTGAGCAGGGAGCCTGATGCAGGGCTCCATCTCAGGATCCTGACCTGAGCTGAAGGCAGACGCTTAACTGACTGAGCCACCTAGGTGCCCCAAGAACTTAGGTTTTTTTTTTTTTAAAGATTTTATTTATTCATTTGAGACACAGAGATACAGAGAGAGAAAGCATGAGCAGGGGGAGAGGCAGAGGGAGAAGCAGGCTCCTCGCTGAGCCAGGAGCCCGATGTGGGGCTCGATCCCATGACCCTGGGATCACGACCTGAGCTGAAGGCAGAGGCTTAACATCTGAACCACCCAGGTGCCCCAGAACTTATGTTCTTGAGAGGCTTCCAAATTTGGAAGACAGGATGAAGCCAGAGACAGGAATATAAGTGGGCTTCAGCCAACCTACCTGACAATCCCTGGGGCTTGTCATGGGCTAGATATGGCATTTTACATGCCTGCACAGAAACCAGTTGGTCGTCCTCGGACCTTCTCTTCTGGCCTCCACACTGGGGAGGACAAATGGTAACGAAATAGAACACCTACCCACTGACCTGCTCTCAGGCTCTCAGGCTAAGGCTCTACCATCAACCATAGAGTGGTATTCCAGTTTGGAAAGTAGCTGAATAGATCTACACTCAGGCCCCTAGAGCATTTCCCAAGAGACCTCCCTTCTTCATTTACTACTCCATATATAATGTTGATCCAGTTTCCTTCACTCTGAGAACTAGACTTTGCATTACTTGTCTCTGAAAGCTTTGTAGCACAGAGCTCAGACTAACAGGTCTCCTGTGATCACATTCAGTGGCAGAATGGAGGGATAGAGAAACCGTCTAAAGGAAATCACAATAAAGGAAAATGATGAAATAAATTATGGTACATCAATAAATAACGTATACGCATACGCACATGCAGTTACAAGGAACATCTCTTGAGACAGTGATGACCATAGTAAAAAGTACAGAACAATATGAAGGGTATGCTCCAAAAGAAATGTTTTTTTAAAGATTTTTTTTTTTAATCTACTTATTTGACAGAGAGAGAGAACACAAGCAGGGGGAGCGGCAGGCAGAGGGAGAGGGAGAGGCAGGCTCCCCACTGAGCAAGGAGCCCAATGCGGGGTTCGATCCCAGGACCCTGAGATCATGACCTGAGCCGAAGGCAGTTGCTTAACCGGCTGAGCCACCCAGGCGCCCCTCCAAAAGAAATTTTTTTTAAAGTATGAATATAAAGGTCTCATACACAAGAAAGAGGTGTATGTTCCTCTAGGGAGAATCAAGGGGTCGCAGGTCAGAGACTTCCACGTATGAAATTGCATTTAATTCTCAGAAGTGAATGAGGTAGATGCTAATTTATTAGCTTTTACATCTGAGAAGACAGTTAAGTAACTTGTTCAAGGTCATACTGCTACTCAGTAGTTGCAGCTGGAATCCTAACCCAGTCTCCCCCCACCACCCCCAAACTGTCTTATGCCCAATCCCATACTTTGTTAAAAAGTCCACAGGATGAAGAGTCATTCTACATTAAAAACAAGTTTTCAGAACTTTGGACTGACACATTACATAAAGTAGATTCATCTTATTTATATCACTGCTGTTAATGATTTATTAAAATTACCGAGAGGCCTTTTCTTTTTCTTCCCACTTTTCTCACACATGTAAGTAATCCAAACAGCCTATTCCAAACAACCAACCTATAGCTTAAGACAACTGTGGTGTAAGTCCTTACTTCAGGTATATTAACCTAGATTTCACTCAGAGAACATTAGAAGTTCCTCATGACAGTATCTGACTACTATCTAAATAAAGCTACAGGCCTTAGACTACATAGATGAATAACAAGTTGAAACCTTTCACAGTTTTACTCTCATAGGATGCCTGAAATTCAAGACGGTAATGATGTGGAACTTTCTAAAGTAATGAGAACTGTAAAAGTGATCGAAGTGAAAACCTTGCTTGGCATATAGTAAGCATTTAAAAATGGCTGCCTTAGCGAACGAATTGCAGGTCTTCCTCAATTTGGCCTCAAACAAAATTTCCTTTCCCCTACCCCGCTAACACGTTGTACGTACTCTCCACGTCCACCCTCTTCTACACGCGCTCCTCCTTTCCCATCACAAGACGTCTCCCTTTTCTGAATCCTGATAGGATTTCCTTTCCCCTCACCATTTCTGCTCTAGATTATGATTACTTGCCGCCGTTTACAATCCCTACTGGAAAATTATAAGCTCTTAGGGTGCGGAAACTATCTTCCCTCTCCATCTAGGACTTAGCAGGTTTAAGCAGCAGTACTCAATAAAAGTTACCTAATAACAGTGGTTGACGAGTGTCGCTCCACCTCGTCCCCACCTTTGCTGAGACTGAACAGCCTACCGCGAATATGTGCCGCTTTCCCTTTCCCCACATAATCTACAATGATATGGGCCAAACTAAAACCGCCCTCTTCTGAAACCCAGCAGTTCTCTGAACTTGACACCTAGACTCTTAAAGTGCCTAGCTTGTACAGTCCACCTGCCCACTCCGAGGACTCCCTATGGTTGGAGTCAAGGCTCAACTTTGTGTCTCCCAGCCGCCGCGCAGAACTCTGTAGGACCGTTCTACTAGACCAAGAAGGAAAGGGCTCCACGCGCCACAGGGCGGATCGAATTTAAAATTAAAAAGTAATACAAAGTATCTGGCTCAGGAAGACGCCCCCTTTCCCCGTACTCCAGGTGTCAAAAGGACACCCCTATCCCTCATATCACAAAGTCACCTTCCCAAGGCATAGCCTGTGCAAATGCAAGCCACCACTACTACTGCCACTGGAACCCCTCTGCACTGGCCTGGGAAAGGGAGCAGCTGCAAGGGAATGGGAAAGCGAGCCTCAAATTCTCTACGAGATAATGGGATTCAGTGGTATCCAAACGCCCTTTCAGCTCCGTTCCCCAGCAGGCACCGGGGCCTCACTTCGCGTTTCGGGAAACCAAAGAACGGAAAACGACACAATGAGACAAGAGCAAGCCAGATTCTCAGCGTTCTGGCCCTTCCCTTCCCGCCGCCCGGCCTCCCTCACCCGGAAGTGCTGGTCCCGGTACTGGCTCAGCTCCACGTAGGAATCGCTGCGCAGCGCCTTCAGAAGGCCACCAGACATAGTGCAGAGAGGTGGACGAAGACACCGCCACTCCAGGAACAACGAGGCTGCTGCGGCGCTGGCGGAAGCGGAAACGAACGGAAGCGGCTGCAAAAGGTGGGCATCCTGTGGACCAATCCAAGCACAGCAGTGTCGTCAGCGGGCGGCGCGGGCGCAGACGTGGTCCGTCTTTATTTGTCGGCCGTCGGAAGCGAGAGTGGCGTGCTGCGGGTTCCGGGTCGTTCAGAGGATGGTTCTTCGGCGGCTGTTGGGCGCCCTGCTGCACAGCCCGCAGCTGGTGGAGCGTCTGTCCCAGTCTAAGCCCATCCGGCGTGCGGCGCAGCTCACGGCCTTCGCGCTGATGCAGGCCCAGCTGCGCGGCCAGGACGCAGCCCGGCGTCTTCGAGCCCTCGCGGCTGGGCCCGCGGGCTCCCTAGGTCGCCGCGCTGCCCGCTTCAGAGACACCTTCACTCAGGAGCTGCGCCGCGGCCTCCGGGAACGCCCGGGGTCACCGCCAGGTAGCCAGAGGGGCCCGGGCGCTAACCCCTAAACCCAAGCTGGGCCGGGCCAGGGTCGCCGGCTTTCCCTTCTGGGTTCAACGCGGGCCTCGGCGCTAAGCAGTCATCCTGGGCACTGAGCACGACTTTGAATCCCGAGTCAGACTGTCGGCTTTCAGAGGTCTCATTCATCAGAGAGCCCAGGCCAAACCGACATCCCCGGGAAGCCCTGCGATCGGACTGGGCACGGCGTGAAGAAAGCCCCCCAAGCCCGGGCCCTGATACATCACGTACAGAGAGCCATGACCCGAACCACAGCCCGAAGGAGTCTGCCCTGTGCGCATGGGACTAAAACTCGTGTTCAGTGATGCCGCCTCTGCACTGATAGAGCAGCGCGCTACTTCCAGGGGAGAGAGCATGGATGGAAAGACACAGCTGCCAAAATACTCTGATTAAATGTGTGAGCCGAGTAATGGGTGTGAGTGTGGTACTTCTCCAGCGAGATGGGTTAGGGTTCCTGGGGACTGTAGGCCCATGGTAATACTCGTTAGCGCATTTGGAGTGTTTACTCTGTGCTGGTACCTGCTAATTGCACTCCGTGTGGGTTATCTCACTCCTTACAATCACTTTCTTTTCTTTTTTTAAGGATTTTATTTATTTGAGAGAGAGAGAGAGAGCACAAGCAGGAGGAGCGGCAGGCAGAGTAGGCAGAGGGAGAAGCAGGCTCCCCGCTGAGCAGGAAGCCCGATGTGGGGCTCAATCCCAGGACCCTGGGATCATGACCTGAGCCGAAGGCAGACGCTTAACGACTGAGCCACCCAGGCGCCCCGTATCCTGGCCTTTCTGATAGTTACAGAGAAGGAGCTGGATAGGGCCAGAGAGACCTCCTGTGGGGATGGAGAAGCTCAAGTAACATTCCTAATGTTCGCACTTTTGATTTGATATCCCATCAGAGGTGCTGCTGTTTAATCCTCTCTAAGGCCCGAAGTCCCACTCCGAATGACCAAAGTCCTGGTTTGGCATCCTACCCTCCTATCCTACCAAAGGACAAATACTCCTCCCAGACCACAGGCAGCTCTGGATTCTACTTTGAGGCTGGCAGGGAGGAGCCTGAGGAGCTTGTTCCTTCTATGGCCTTTCTGCCACATTGGTCTCAGCCCCACTCATTTGTGTCTAGATCTCAGCAGCAGAATATTAGCAGTCCCCAGCCTGACTCCCTACCCTCAACATAGGTAAGCACACTCACTGGTAGGTCTTTTCTCCAGACGGGCAGGGACAAAAAGGGAAGCAGTGCTGGAAGCCATGAAACTACTGGACAAATTGGTCATTTTGGTAAGAGGAGAGAAAGCAAGAGAAGGGGGCAATTGTTTGTTTCTCATGGAGGAAGTGTGTAAGAACTAAGTTCCCTCCATTTTTCAGAGGGAGTCGGAGCAGAGAGAGAAAACGGTCCTTTCTGCTCCAGCTACAGGTCATTTGGACGCCTCCTGCTTCACTGGAGAAGCCTCCACTGATTGTAGCCACTGGCTTGCCATCCCACCAGTTACCCTCTTACTAAAGAGAAACATCACATTCTTCCCACCACCCCCAGTGGCAATCTCCCCAGCAAGCTTTTCAAGCTTTTCTAAGTTCTGCCAGAAAGCAAAGCAGGGAAGCAACTTACCCTGCTATCTTGCAGGGCAATTCTGATTCACCCCTTGATACTACATAGACCTAGATATCAACACTTTATGGACAAATTTATTAGAGGCCAGACCAACAATCTACATGGACTACTACAACCAAGTCCCTGGAATTCCTCCAGGGAATTCTGAGATTGTGGATGCAACTGGGGGAGAGAAGAGGCAAAAGTCTCAAGAAGTTTTGGGATCCTAGAGTCTGGGGTGTCTCCAAGATGGCACTTGGGCAGAAAAGCCATCTTTGGCTGCAAAGTAAACAGTAAGTGTTTACTGTGTGCCAGAGATGATGCTAAGCTCTAGGGATAGGAAGACAAATCAGAGGTTCATAGAAACATAAACCACAAGAGCAATGCATTGACATGAATGGGTACTACGGAATTTAAAAGAGGGAAATGTCCAGTAGTTTGCTGGAGCCAACATCTACTGGCTCCTGAGAGCAGATCTTTGGCATCTCCTCCCAACTTGGAGTTCAGTAGCATCATTTTGGTAGTTTGAAATCAGCCAAGGTGGGAGTATTTATGCCACGGGAATCGGCCAATGCTACGCATGGGGGCTTTTCTGCCCCCAGAGAGTGGGCTGCTGAGCCCTGACGGGCATATCACTGACTCTGCTCTTGCTCAGGGCTGGAGTCCCGAGGAGGGCGTGGTGCCAAGACGAGCAGCTGCCCCAGAGCAGCACGACTGGGCGCCGTTGCTCCGAGTTGACCCAAACCTCAGCCAGCAGAAGGCAGGACTAGAAGAGTGCTCAGGCTTGGTCATTAGTATTGGTTTGGTCTCCAGCTCTCCGCCGATTTCTGTGGGCTGCATGCCACTTATTCGCAGGAGGCGGGAGGGATTTGAGGAGGGGGGGTGAGGACAGGTTGAGCGCCGCGGCTCCTCACCTTCCCAGTGGATTGGCAGCGGTGCCCCTAGGTGTGGGGAGCCCTGCGCCTGGGGCTGTGATGGCTTTCACTAGAGCAGCAGGTGCTCCGCTCCATCCTGTGAAGAGGTTTCTGACCAGGGCTTTGAGCTTAGACAGTGACCAGATCGCACTGAAGCAGTCTCTGGGGGCACCAGAGAGTTCTCAAGTGCAGCCAGCTACTAACAGCATTGTTTGTTCTCCATTCCCACTTGCGCAGGCTGAGGAGGGAGAACATCTGGGTTCCCCAGTCCCAGAGAATGACCCTTAAAGGGTGAGATGCAGAAAGGTCCCACCGCCTCTCTCGGGGACAGGCGTAGAAGAGGATGGGGAGAAAAGTTCCAGAACTACTTGTTTTGGTAATAACCAAACGCTGAGATTAACAGGCACCAGAGTACCACACCCATGCTGCTTAAGGAGCTTTGGGACAGATATGCCTGTTTAGCCAGGGTACATGTGCTGCAGACCAGGGCATGACGCAGTGTTAGCTGGCAGACACCTCTTAGATGCTTTTATCCACTGGAGAGATTGGGAACTGAAGCTAGGTGAGGGGAAGGGGCTTTCTTAAGATCACACAGCCAGGGAGTGGCAGGCAGACCAGGGACTGGACCTCAGGTCTCTCCAGTCAGAGCTGCCTGCTCTCTCTGTATCACCACACTGCCTCCTTCCTGGTGACCCAGGAAGCCGGAGGGTTATCATGACAGCAAGAGGTAAGGCATCCTGGAAGGTTTGAGAGAGGTCATTCAGAAATGTCATTAGCAGATCTCTCTCTTTTCATAACCAGGTGCTCTTATATACCAGAACATCACAGGGGCTAGAAGGGATAGGGCAGGAACAGACATGAGGCTGTTCACCAGACACTGGTTACACCAGCTTCTTTGGGGACCTGGCCAGATCTTTGGTCTTTAAGGGGAAAAGGGTGCCAGCTTACCCAGAAGGCGGAGCAGCCAAAGCCCATGCACAGGGGAGGCAGTAGTGGGAATTCCGGAAGGGAAAGGAAAGGAAGAGAACCAGGGCTCTGCTCCAGCCCAGCCACCCACAGAGAAGGTGGAGTGGTGCCTTCACCTATGGCTGAATCATGGGCGGCGGCTTTTTGGTGACATTGTCAGGCTTCTCCCCTAGTTCCAAGATGTGGAGGCTGAGATGGTCCCTCCAAGCCCCACTCAGCAGTGAGGACAGGGCTGGTGGGTCTTCCAGGGTCACGTGGGGAAACAGGAGTGTCTCACTCTTGAGAGGGAAGTGGCACTTCTCCATGGCAGGCCTGGCGGTGCCAGGGGTCACCACAAAAAGGCGGCAGAGCCACGGCCCACCAGCTACCTGGCAGGCTGGTTGTCTGGTGAAGTTGTTCAGGGCTCGGCACAGGACCCAGTCCTCGGTCCCGCCCATGTCCACCACCTCCACGGGTGAGCCCAGGCCCGGGAGGTGGAGAAGGTGCCGGGGGGGCATGTAGGTGTGGGTGAAGAGGAGTGTGTAGTGGGTGGGTAGGCTGGGGGGCGCAGGTGCATGAACCACCTGCTCCAGGTGCCCCAGGCTGGGCACTAGGCCCCCCTGATGCAGGCAGCCAAAGAAAAGGGCACCCAGGACATTGAAGAGGACCAGGGAGCCCTTGCAGGGCACAGGCTGGGTCTGTGGACTACAAAGCAGGACGAGGGGGACCAGGAGGGGGATCAGGAACCGAGCCTCCTGGTGGCTAAAGGCAGAGAGCAGGGCCAGGGGCGTGAAGTAGAGGAGCAGGAGGTGAGACCCGGGGCCAGACAGCAGGCTCCGGCCCCCCAGAGCCCTCCGGAAGCGCATTTGTGCAAAGGCCTGGAGGCAGGCTTGCAGCTGTTGCCACGCCGCACGCAAGGCCCGGGCATGCAGCATCCCGAAGAGCAGGAAACCATTGACTGCCAGGTGAGTGAGCCGCAAATGTGTGCCGTGCCTCGCCAGGTTCTGAGGATCCAGGTTGTAGTACAAGAAGTTGGCAGGTGTAAGAACAAGGGTACTGGATCTAGAGGGACTGGAGAAATACCAGCTGTCCACAGCCACAAACACCGCCGCCACGAGGCTCGCCCCGGGGAGCAGTGCCAGGGCCTCCTTCGCCAGCGACCTGAAGCCAGGGTCTGCGGCCCCACAGGTGCTCCAGAGGAAGAGTGGGACCAGAGCAAAGGCCAGAAACGTGGGCCGGTTGAAGAAGCCAGCAGCCACGATGCCCCCAAGAAGCCAGCTGTGTGCCCACGGGCCCGGAGCAGGCTTCCTGCGTGTGGGGCTCCAAGCTAACCGGGGGGACACCAGCACCAGCAGCCCGGCGAAGAGCAGTCCCTCGATGGCGTTGGAGAAGGTCCTCGTGTAGAAGACCAGGGTGACGTAGGAGCCAGACAGCAGGACCAGGGCGTTCCAGCGCTCCGCCCCCCACAGCGGGGCCAGGCGGTACACGGCCAAGTCCAGGGCGAAGGAGAGGGCAGTGAGGAGGAGTCGGGGCCCCACCAGCAGCACGTAGCCACTCACTGGGCCCGGCCACGGTCCCCACTGTTCCCAGAGCCTGAGCAGCCAGAAGGTGGAGCCGGAGGTCAGCAGTGGGAAGAGCACCGTGCGGCAGGAGCTGCTGGGGTGGAATTCCCAAGGCCGTGCAGCTTCGATGCCCAGGATGTCCTCTGCGGACAGAGAAGCAGAGGTGAGCCAGGTCCAAGCGCAGGGGATACGGCCCCAAGATGCTCCCACCCCCTCGTGAATGTGCCCCGCACAATCCCCGGGACTCTGGAGACGATGGGTTTTACTCCGGTGCTTAGGTTATGTGGCAGAGGACAGCGACCATTAGATAGGGGGTAAACCAGTGTGGGCCTGATGTAACCACACGAGCCCTTTAAAAGCGGAGAATTTTTTCAGCTGGTGGCAGAAGAGGACGTCAGAGATTCAAACCATGAGGACTTGATGCATGTTGCTGGCTCAAAGGTGGAGGGACCCCTGGCAAGGATGGTGAGTGGCCTCTAGGTCCACAGCAGCAATAAACCGAATCTGTCCAACAGACGAGAATGAGCTTTGAACAGGTTCTCCCCCACAGCTTCCGGACAAGTACTCAGCACAGCCCAGACCTTGATTTCAACCCTGTGACACCCTGAGCAGAGAG
The DNA here is from genome assembly GCF_003265705.2 of Callorhinus ursinus. Classification (NCBI taxonomy): domain Eukaryota; kingdom Metazoa; phylum Chordata; class Mammalia; order Carnivora; family Otariidae; genus Callorhinus; species Callorhinus ursinus. Next base: position 62,584,128 of record NW_027397063.1, read on the forward strand.
CGCATACCTAACCTCTGATTTGTTAGACAGCAATAGAAATGAATATAGGAGAGCTCAGCCCTTCCAAGGTCTCCCTGTAGAGGGGGCCCAGGGGAAGCACGCCTGGGAAGTGAGGGGACTGTGTGCCCTGGGCCAGGTGTGTGGGGGGAGGGGCAGGGGGAGGCTCCAGTCCTCTCTGTGGAGTGCTAAAGCCTCCAAAGTCAGAGTCAAAAACCCATCCCTGTGATGATGGTTGTTATTCACGACAGGCGCGTGAGACCGGGGAGGGGAACGAGCGATTACGGTTATGGTCAGAAGAGACTTTGGTGTTGTCTGTGATACTTAAGATGTTTAGAAGAACATATTCAAGCAGTACTCATGTAATTAAAAACCTGCTTGGCTTCCTGGGGCTGGTCTGGGCCCCTGTCCCGCAGTGTCTCAGAGCTCTGAGGGGTGGGGGTGAGCAAACCCAGCTCTTAATTTCTGCATCTCAGCTCCAAGCCCCATATCTCAGGCTTGATAACATTGCTGGCTGTTTGGGGCTCTTGACTTCTATTTATTCCTACAGCCTCTTTGCTGTCTTCTCTTTCCATGTCAGAATGTGAAAGGCAGCGGCGCCTGGGTGCCTTAGTCGGTTAAGAATATGACTCTTGATTTGGGTTCAAGTCATGATCTCAGGGTCCTGAGATCCAGCCCTGCTTGAGGCTCCAAGCTCAGCGGGTAGTCTGCTTGAAATTCTCTCTCTCTCCCTCTGTCCCCTGTGGCTAAAATAAATAAATAATAAATAAATAAATACCTTAAAAAAAGGAAGGTCAAAGGGAAACAAAATCAAGGTCAGATCAGTCTGGCTGTTTTTTTTTTTTTAACTGGCTCAGGTTAAAAAAACTGTGGCAAAGACTGGACCTTTCACCTGAAGAAACAAATCCAGCTGTGAGCCCTATGGCAGGGCCAGCTGCATGTCTCCTCAATATCCATTGCTTCCTTCCTTCCTTAGTCTCTTTAGCTGGGCATCTGGTCAGATATAAAGACTATTTTTCAGCTTCCTTCACAGCTAGGTGTGTTCACGTAATACATTCTGACCATCAGGATGGAAATGAGCAAAAAGTATGTGACATTTAAAATATGCCCTTAAAGAGGTGTCTGGCTTGCTCAGTCGGAGGAGCACGTGACTCTTGATCTTGGGGTTGTAAGTTTGAGCCCTATGTTGGGTACAGAGATTACTTAAAAATAAATCTTAAAAAAAATATATATGCCCTTAAAGAGAGCAGGCATGCCCATCTCCTCTCCAGTGGCTGGAAAGACTTCATTTTAGACTTGATGGCTGGAGCTCAAGCAGCCATTTTGAACCATGAGGAGGAAGCCATGTGCCCACGGCATCTGAAAAGCCTCACAGTCCCTGGCAATCATTCTCATGATGTATCCTACACCCCTCTGCAGATAAATTCTAACAAGTGAGCATTCCAGGCCTGGATTCCCTTACCCCTCAGATGAAACTAGAGAAGAAAAGTTTCAGTATCTCAGACCACAGCCCTGTGTAAGCTTCCCAAGCACCCAGGAAGCCCAACTCTAAAATCTCTCCACTGAGTAGTCCGAAACAGCTTTCACTATGAATAACTTGCACTGTTGGTCCAAGCAGGAAAACATTAAAGAGGCTGGCATTTCATTAGTATCATCCAGAAGGTCAATGTCACCGGTCAGGAAGGAGATGTGAAATCCCCCTCCGAAGTTCTTATTCCAGAGAGGCACATGGATTTACTGCTCAGTCACACAGACATAGTTTCTCCCTCCCCCTGAACATTCAAACAGCAACAGTCCAGACTTTGCTGCAGCTTAACTTAACCGCACGTAGGGAATTTACCTGCCATGACCTCAGGTGATTGGAAGAACTCATCTGGGTGCACGTAGCCTGTCTGTGGCAGGAGGCACCACACCAGGCGGAGCAGGCTGAGGCTGCCCCACAGCGCCCGGAGTGCCATCTTCAGATCAAACTGCTAGCCAAGACCCCACGCCAAGAGCCTAGAATGGCTTCTCAGTCCGCTACAGATGCTGTTCTGGTTCCACGGACCTGCATCTGCTGAGGACAGCATTTGTTAGTTGTTATAAGATGAATCATAATATGTTCAGTTGTCTGAACAAACTCAAAACTCTACATACAATAAGAGCTGCTATTTATAAGTGCCCACTACGTAGCAGAACTTCATGTATGTATCTCATTTCATCCTTTCTACATTCTGGGGCCGTGGGTCTTACTATCGCCATTTTTAAAAAAGATTTTATTTACTTGTTTGTCAGAAAGACAGAGAGAAACAGAAAGAGAGAGAGAGAGAGCACAAGCAGGGGGGAGCAGTAGGCAGAGGGAGAAGCAGGCTCGATGCGGGACTCGATCCCAGGACCCTGGGATTATCACCTGAGTCAAAGGCAGATGCTTAACCGACTGAGCCACCCAGGAGTCCTTTACTATCTCCATCTTACATATAGGGAAACTGAGGCCTCTGTTGAGTGACCTAGTTACTTGCTAACGTATTTGCTAGTGTCTAAATATGACATCTGCAAATAGGATTTAGGATGGCCTCCAAATACAGGTCTCACAGCCCCATCCTGTTCACCAGCTCCTGTCCACAGGCAAGCATGGCAGCCTGTCTCTTGCACTTCTGAAAATTTGGGACCTCAATGCATTCCATCCATTTCCCCGCAAAAATAAACTACATTTGACCCCACTGTCTCCAGTCACTCCCTCCAACCTTCACACACCCTGAAATTTACCTGTGGAAGGTGATGAGAAATTACTGCTATGGTCAGAACGTGTGTACCCCATCCCATTAAGATGTTGAAATCCTAATGACGGATGTGATGGTGTGAGAAAGGGGAGGCCTTTGGGAGGGAGACTTTCTGGGTGGAGCCCTCATGAATGGGATTAGTGTTCTTATAAAAAAGGCCCCACAGAACTCCCTCATCCCTCCCATCCTGTGAGGACAGAGTGGGAAGGTATTGGCTCTGTGCCAGGAAGAGGGCCCTCACCATGCCGGCGCCTTATCTTGGACTTCCAGCTTCAGATCTCTGAGAAATAAGCCACCCAGTCTGTGATATTCTGTGATAGCAGCCTGAGCACACGAAGACACTTCTTCATCATGGGGATTCTTAACCGCCCCCCTCCAGACTCAAAGATCAGTAGGAATCGGAGCCCATTGCATGACGGACCTATATCCCAGATATCAACACCCTCGTATCATCTCTGGTGAACAGAAAAACAAGTTTGACTCTCCTCCAAGAATACATATGGTGACTGTTTCCTGACTTTGATATTTTAAAGACTGACCTTAAACAGCCGTTGTTCTCAGGTGGAATATGTCATAGCAGCGGAGATGAGAGAGAGTGAAGCAACACGACAGGAATCCAGCAGATGCTGACAAGGAGCCATCTTGATACTAATACCTCAAGAAGTTTGAAAGATAACTTTTGCAGTCTCTGCTCGAGCTTTTGGACTGAATTATACAGATTCTTTTTCCAGAGCCAGTGAAGGAATATCCTGACTTTTAGGGAGATAAGATGAGGCTACACTTGGTGCTGGGATGCAAGCAAGGATCCTATTCCTCCCCAAGGAACGCCTGAAAGAGGACTTCAATTTCCTCCATTTTGGCCTTAGTCTGTACTTGATCACTGATTAAATTCTTCTTTCCAGCTTACCTCTTAACTCAGGCAAAAGACCCTGCAGGCAAAGCATCCCCTGAGGGGAACCAAACTTACCCCTTCAAGCAATTAGGACTGCCCTGAGCCAGCAAGCCCCGTGGGACTGACCCCAAGGCAATGGCCGACCTGACCTTTCCTGCCCACCTGCATAGTCCCATGTCTTCCCGGTGTTGGCCTCCCTGAAATAAATTCCTTTCCTGTTTCACCACCACTTGTCTCTCTGCCTTTGGACTTTGTCAGCAGTGAGTGGCTGAACCGGTCTGTTGGGGACCCTGAGAGTCAGGGGCTTGCACCTCTGCGCCCACTCACATGCCCTCACTTTAACTTTCCTTCCAGGCTGGGATTCAAAATGCATTGTAATTTAGCAGCTTACACAATGAGATTGAGTTTGGTTTCCAGCAATTTCAGCCCTGCAAGTAACAAGAGAGAAGGGTCTCCTTCGGGGCACACACAGGTCATTTTATGAGGACCTTGCGCTGGGAATTTGAAGCCCAGCAAAGGCATCATATACATGGTCACCGAAAACCTTGCCTGGGGTATCTCAAATGCCACATCACTCCATGGACTACCAGTGCTCTCTTCGCCACTCGAAATAGTGCCTTTAAATCTAATCAGTCTAGAGAACCAATTCCAGAAAACCCAGAACCTCTATTCAGAAAACTCATGAGATTCTGTTCCTCTAGAACCACTTACAGTTATAAAGTCTGTATTAGTCAGGATTCAGCCAGAGAAAGAGAAACCAAACCATAGGAGATATACATTAAGATTTATTGCAAGGAACTGGCTTATGCATTTGGGGGGCTCGGTAGGCAAATCTAAAATCTATAGGGCATTAGGGAGGGCAGGCCACTCTGGGGCAGGAGATGAAGCTGCAGTCCACAGAGGGAAGTTTCTTATTCAGGAACATCTTGGTTCGTTCTAAAGTCCTTTCAACCGATTCTATCAGGTCTACCCAGATTATCTAGAATAACCTCCCTTATTTAAAGTCAGCTGAGGGGCACCTGAGTGGCTCAGTTGGTTAAGCATCTGCCTTCAGCTCAGGTCATGATCCCAGCGTCCTGGGATCAAGCCCCGCGTTGGGCTCCTTGCTCAAGGAGAGTCTGCTTCTCCCTCCCCTCCCCGCTCATGCTCTCTGTTGCTATCTCTCTCAAATAAATAAATAAATAAAATCTTTAAAAAAAAAATAAAGTCAACTGATTGTGGACTTGCATTGCATCTACAAAATACCTTCACAGCAACATTTAGATTAAGTTTGATTAACTGGGGACTATCGCTTAGTCAAGTTGACAAAAAAAACCTGACCATCACACTCTAGATAATTCAGGGTTTATAACTGTGTCTGAATTTTATTATTTATTTTTGTAAAAGATTTATTTATTTATTTGAGAGAGAGAGAGAGTGGGGGGAGGGGTAGAGGGAGAGTGTCTCAAGAAGACTCCACACTGAGTGTGGAGCCTGACGTGGGGCTCAGTCTCATGACCCAAGATCACAAGCTGAGCTGAAACCAAGAGTCCAACGCTTAACCGACTGTGCCACCCAGGCACCCTTCTGTGTTTGAATTTTATTTATTTTTTATTTTTTTAAGATTTTATTTATTTATTTGACAGAGAGAGAGAGCAAGAGAGCACAAGCAGGGGGAGCTGTAGAGGGAGAGGGAGAAGCAGACTCCTCGCTGAGCAGGGAGCCCGATGCGGGACTCGATCCCAGGACCCTGAGATCATGACCTGAGCCGAAGGCAGACACTTAACCAACCGAGCCACCCAGGCGCCCCTGTGTTTGAAGTTTAGATCAATGGGATAATTCTTCATGTAACCTACCAGTGACTTGTGTCTTTTATTCAAGATTCTGGTGATGGTATTCATGCTGTTCCCTGCAGCTGCAGTCCCTCTTCATTGCTCTGTGGTATTCCCCTGGATGAATATACTAAAATTTATTTATCGTTCTGACTGTTGTTTATCTACTAGAGCATCTCCAGGTGTTGACAAATTTTTCTATTCCTAAGAATGCTGCTGTAACATTCTTATACAAGAGTTCTCTGAACTACATACCTAGAAATGGAATCCCTGAGTCTTGGGCATGCATAATCTTAACTTCATTAAACAATGCCCAACAGTTTTCCAAAGGTCCTGCCAAACAGCAGATATTACAGTGTCCACTGCTTCATATGCTGATTTATGCTTGGGATTCTCTAACATTTGATTTTGTGAATCTTGGGGATATTTACATGCATTTCCCTGATCACTTATGTGGTCAAACACCTTTTCAAATGCTTGTGGAACATTTTTGTTTCTTCCGTGGGATTCCTTCTGGCCATTTTTCTTACTCTGTGTAGGAATTCTTTATATATTCTTTATATTACCTGCATGACAAATATCCTTTTCCAAATTGTGGCTTGTATTCTTAACTCATTTCTATTCCTATAATGTTGGTTTCTTATGCTTTCTTTTTGTTTCTTGATCCTTTTCACCAGCATTTTGTCAACTTTATGCATCTTTTTGAAAAATTGCGGGCACCTGGGTGGCTCAGTCAGTTAAGCGGCTGCCTTCGCCTCAAGTCATGATCCCAGGGTCCTGGGATCAAGTCCCTCATCAGGCTCCCTGCCCAGCGGGGAGCCTGCTTCTCCCTCTGCCTCTGCCTGCAGCTCCCCCTGCTTGTGCTCTCTCTGTCAAATAAATAAATAAAATCTTAAAAGGAAAAAAAAGAAAAAAGAAAAATTGACTTCTGGCTTTGATCATCTCCTTTTAATTAATTTTTCTTAGCTGTATTTTTTCCTTCCATTTACTTTTTTTGGAGTATTATTTTGCTGTTTTATTTCAAACATTTTGATATGGACACTTAGCTCATTAATTTTGAGCCTTTAACTTTTGAGCTCATTAACTTTTGAACCCCTTCATATTTAAGATAATACATTTTTGCGTATATATATATGTATACATATATATATATATATATACACCACATCTTCTTTATCCCTTTAAATACTGTATTAACTGCATCCCACAAGTTATGCTACATAAGCTTTTCATATTTTCATCACCTTTGGTTATAAGTCTTTTCTAATTCTGGGACAGAGCAGGGACTGGACTGGAGTCCCCTCCATCCTGACTAGAAAATCCACTGTTCCTTGATAGCTGAAGCCCTATGCCTCTTGACTAGCATATCTTGCAGGAATGCAGAAGCAGGATGCCTACCAAAGGAAGGGTTCAAACTAGTCTGCGCCAGGATGCACCCCAGCGCTAGCCTATCACTGACCTTTCCCCTCGTTATAATACTAAAAACCACACCCGGGGGTACAGATTTCACATACTAATGAGACATGCATAGCATAAGGAAGCATGTCTCGTCCGTTGCGTCCGCGCACATGGCTTCCTGTCTCTCTCCACCCTGCATACTCAGACGTCACTCCTTTCCTGCCACAATCTCTTTAAAAACTTTCCCCTGCTTTTGTTTGGAGGGCTGGCATGAAAAACACTTTCCTTTGTGCTGTCTCCCATAAACCCCCATAAAAGCCTTGCCTGGAACTTCCTTTTGCCTCTGGTAAACTTGACTCTAGTAAATTTCTATTGCTCGGAGAACCCAAGGACCCTAGTTGGTAAAAATTCCATTGTAATTTCTTCTTTGACTAATGCTTTATGGTTGAAGAATTTAATTTTTTTGATCAACACGCATCAGTTCCCATGCCACAATGGGACGGTGAGGCGACCCTCCCATCACGAGTTACTTAGTCAAAGGGTGGGATGGCCAGAGCTGGAGGAACCGTCGGCATTGCTGCACTCTGGCATCAGAGTGAGGACGGCAGAAATGGGACAGCGTGGAGGGCACAGCTGCAAGGTGGGGGATCTCTGTGAGACACTGGGGAGAATGCTCCACGGCAGGTGTCCATAGATCAATGTGCCAAAGTTAAAAAAAAAAAAAATCCAAATAATCAGCAGTTCCAACACTGTTGAATTTTCAAACTTGTCCCACCAAGACAAGTTGTAGAGTAACAATCTAGATCTTTCCAGGAAGTGAAGGTGTAGCCCCTGGCACGCCTCCTGAGAACCCTATGTCAGGCACTACGAAGTATCTGCCGTTGCTGTAGCTGTCGCTCCATTTGCAACTTCTCAGTCTCAAGGACAACAGGGAGGAGGTGGTCCCAATCCACAAGGCTGCCCTGGGAAATCTCGGTGGTCTTTGAGCCACAAAGACGGAGATCAAAAGCGGCTCCAGCCCCAGACGGGACCCTCTCTGGGAAGATCTCTGTTAGTCCCCACAGTCTCTCCAACAGGATCTCATCTAGCTCCTCATCATCTCCCTCCTGCAGCTCCACCTCGGTCTTCTTGGCATCGCTCTTCGACAGCAGTTCATCCAGGGACGGGGCACCTCAGGGCTGCCGGTGGTGGCCAGTACTCTAATATTCAAGACATTATGTTCTCTGCTTTCACCATGTTATGATTCGGGGTGTCCATTTCTTTTTAGCATAATTGGAAACTTTTTGGCTTCCTGACTATGTGGATAAGGGTCCTTTTCCATCTATAGAAAGTAATCTTCCATTGTTTTTTTTCAAATATTACCTCTTCTCTCTTTTTTATTTATTCTCCCTCTGGAAGTATGATTAAATGTATGGTAGACCTTGTTGGTCTATCTTCCGTGTCATTTTAACTTTTACTTTATATTTTCTATGTCTTTGTCTGTCTGGGCTATATTTCAACTAATTTCTTCTGTTCTATCTTCCACATCCCTAATCATCCTTTCAGCTGCAGTTAGCCAGCTGTTAAACCTGTCTATTGAGGGGCGCCTGGGTGGCTCAGTCTGTTAAGCATCTGCCTTCAGCTCAGGTCACAATCTCAGGGTCCTGGGATCGAGTCCTGCATCAGGCTCCCTACTCAGCCGGGAGCCTGCTTCTCCCTCCCCCTCATCTCCTCCCCCCAACTCGTGCATGCTCTCTGTTCTCTCAAATAAATAAATAAAATCTTTTTTTAAAACCTATTGAGTTTTACATTTCAATTTTATATTTTTCTTTCCTATGAGTTGTTTGATTTTTTTCCACATTTGTGGCTCTTTTGTCATATTTTCAAGCCTCTTTTATTTTTTTATTTTTATTTTTTTTTAAGATTTTATTTATTTATTTGGCAGAGAGAGATACAGTGAGAGCAGGAACACAAGCAGGGGGGGTGGGAGAGGGAGAGGGAGAAGCAGGCTTCCCGCTGAGCAGGGAACCCAATGCAGGGCTCGATCCCAGGACCCAGGGATCATGACCTGAGCTGAAGGCAGGCGCTCAGTGACTGAGCCACCCAGGTGCCCCTAAGCCTCTTTTATTTTTATATTACATTAAGCATACTTATTTGATATACCATATCTGATAATGCCAACATCTAAAGCCTTTTAGGTCTGAATCTGCTGTCTTGTTTTTGCTGGTTCTCACTCATCATGCCCTGTTTACTTCTATGTTTACCAAATTATTTTATTTTATTTATTCCTTGGACATAACCTGTGGGAATTATCTGAGGCCAGGGATGAGGGCAAATTTCTGAATTCCACTGAAAAGGATTTACACTTGCAGGTACCTGGGGGCATCAAAATCTGGGACCAATTTTGGTCATATTATTGGCTCCAGGTTTTTGTTTTTGTTTTCTTTTAGGGAAGGTGGTGCCCAATCATGTGAATTCAGGCTAAAAATCTATAGGACGGCAGGCTGGTGGTTACAATCTCAGAAACAGAGATTCCCCCACCTGCACCCTGATTCAATTAGCCTCAGGATCCAAGAAGACAGTTTTCCTTACAGTCCTCTGGGGATGGAATAGTTTATTTCTAGGTCCCCTTTATATTGAGAATGCAGTCCTCTGGAGTCCCAGCTTTGAGAGAGTCTCCTGTTAGGCCTCTCTCTCGAGTGGGCTTCAGGATTTATCTTCTGTCCTGCCAATCTTGAGAGATCACAAAAACCCATGCTCATGTGCACTCAGTTTTGCATGTGTCCTTAGTCCAAATCTGGCTTCAAGGCTCTGCATACCTCTCTTGGCCCCTACTCTGGTGCCTTAGCATTCCTTACCTTTTGCTCAGCTCACATATTATTATATTATAATAGCTTTTATATAATCAATATATAATATATATAATATAATTTATATTTATAATATATAATTTATAATAAATATAATTTATATTTTATATAAATAATAGAGGACTTCAAGAAATATATTATATATTATTTATAATAATATAATATAATTTATATTTTATATAAATAATACAGAGGACTTCAAGAAAAACTGCCTTTCTTGGAATCTAAGGCTAATCAGATTAGGGAGGGCACAGGTTCTCCCCTGAGAATGTGTAGCCATGAGCCTACCCTCAATATAGCTCTTCAGCCTGAATTCACATGATTAAGTACCACCTCCCCCACAAGAAAAAAAAAAAAAAACCCAAGCCTGGGGCCAATAATGATTAGAAATGGTCCCAGACTTGGGATGCATATACAGTAATAATACCAGATAGATTATATATGAATTATTTTATATTTATATACAGAGAGAGGGTTGGCATAAGAAATAACCATGCTGAGAGATAAGATGGGGGTTGTGAAAAGCGAAGTTAGTTTAAACCATGTCAGCTTATTTTCAAGGAAGTCACACACTTAGGAGTCAGCCTTGGTCAGAGAATCTTGGGGTCATTATTTGAGGGGAAACAGGAAACGTGAGAGGACCGTGCTGCAATCACATCAGTGCTTTTTCAGGATGTGCCCCAAACTACTATGGGGAGTTTGGGTGTCTCCACAATTATTGAGGGTAGATGGGATGGGAAGATGCTACGTCTAGGCCTCGGAAGCTGGTTCTAGAACTGCTGAAGGCTGCTCCTCAGTGCATGGGAGGGGGGGCGACCGTGGAACCTTTGGGACAATGACTTGAACATGAGGCCTCTGGAAGAAGCCAGCCTGCGGCCATACAGCCCACAAGAGCGTAGGTCGGCTTCCCGCCATCCCAGCCGAGCCCTCTCTTATCCCGCCCCTCTAGGGTCCCACACGCTCTGCCCACGCCCACGCCATTGGCTGGGCTGCTCCATCTCAGGGGTGTGGCTTGCACCCCTGGAATCGAATTTGGTCTCTAGGAGGGCTGTTTGACAATTCGGTGAGAATTTTTAGTGTATCTAATAGACTTTTAAGCAGGGAAGGAACCACACAATGTTTGTTTTATATGCTTTTGTCACTTAGCAAAATATCAGGAGCATCTTTCCTTACATTATAAGCATCCCCTCCCATGAGCCACAATCTCTCCATCCGTTCTGTATCTCCTTGCTCCCTCTGTTCTCTGCAGTTGGCACCTTCCCTTCATCATAAACATGTCTGATTCTCTACCATTCCTAGAAAAACAACCAACCAAAACTCTCTCTGAAGCTGAAGTGCCCTCTATCCACTACCCCTCTCTCCATTGCCCTGCACAGGATTCCTTAAACCATCCACGTTCACCGAATTCGCTCCTCACATCTTGTTGGCCGTTCAACCTGATACAGCCTGGCTGTGCCCACCTCCACTGTGCCAACACAGTCGCCTCAAGAGCCTCCTTGCTTTTCCAATTGTCAAACCCAGTGGCCACTTCAGGCTCCTACCTTGCATGCCATTTGACAACAGGGAGCCCTTCCACAATTCCTTCCTACACTATAAGACGCTGGGAAACAAAAAGCTACCTTTTGTAGATCCCCTTGAAGTTGGGTTATGCAAATTAGGTTTTAAGAATTGAGAAAGCAGGGGTGCCTGGGTGGCTCAGTCGGTTAAGTGGGGTTAAGCGTCTGCATTTGGCTCAGGTCATGATCCCAGGGTCCTGGGATCGAGTCCCCCTGTTGTTGAGCTCCCTGTGGAGCCTGCTTCTCCCTCTCCCTCTGCCCCTCCCCACCACTCATGCTTGTTCACTCACTCTCTCTCTAATAAATAAATAAAATCTTAAAAAAAAAAAAGAATTGCGAAAGCAGATGTGAGACAGGCCATATTTCTGCAGTTGGCATTGTCCTCTCTGGGCAAAGGTTATGGAGACATGGAGTTTTTCCTGCAGCAGCTTTCCAATGTTTGTCCCCAGCTGTGGGGACAGAGATACAACGGCGGTTAGGGTGGTGTCCTGATTCTCAGCAACCAAATTTGACTGAGTTCCAAGGGAGCCTTTACACCTGCCTGAGTGTCACACAAATGGGGACTCCTCTAGTCAGTTACTCCTGGGTGTTCGGAGAGTCTTTCTGGAGGCCCAAGCTACAACCCATTCTTCCAATGCACCTGATGATTTTCAGTCCCTGTATAAATTCCTTTTCTGCTGGCTTCTCTTTCCCATACTGAAGTCTGGTCATTTGGTACCAGAGGTAGGTCTAGGCAATAAGCCTTCAAGGATGAGGACATGCCTATGCTAAAAGAAAATAACTCTGCATTGGCAGCAGGGGACCCCTGGGCCCTGCTTAGGCCTCCTGGGCAGTGGGTGCTCTGGGCCATGGCTCTGAGAAGCGCAGACTACCCTTGTGCTTGTCCCTGCAGCTCTCCAAAACTTTTCAGTCCACCAGCTCTGTCACACCAGTGAAACCATCCCACACTCACCTGCTTTTCCAACTTGACCACGCATCTCATTCTGATTTCATCCAGTGCCTCCATGTTGAAGGGCCCCTTGTCACCCTTCTTCTGGACCTTCCGGGCCCCAGGCCCCAGCCCACAACTGCGTCCACCCTGTGGGGAAAGGGAACAGTAAAAGGGCCCAGACACATGTTACCCTCCCGCCCACAAGAACATACATACATACATACATGGGAAAAAAAGAAAATGAAGAAAATAACTGGCAGTCTACCTTCCACATCCAAAAGTGTTTTTAAGAATGAGGGCAAAACAAAGATATTTTCTGGCAAATCAAAACTGAAAGATCTTCACAAGCAGACCCTCATAATTTTCTAAAGGATATATAATATATATATTAGGCAGAAGGAAAAATGATGCTAGAGAGAAGATCGGAGATGGAAGTGGGAATAAGGAGCAGAGAAGTTGGTCATTAGATGGGAGATATCTGGGAAGCAGCAGGCAAGTAAAAGTCATCCTCCCTCCTGCTGTTTTCTTCTGGCAAGTAAGGTCAAGGTGATGGGTAAGTTTTCTTTCTTTCTTTCTTTCTTTCTTTCTTTCTTTCTTTCTTTCTTT
>NW_027397063.1:62597326-62610521 GCF_003265705.2 Callorhinus ursinus
CTCTCTCTCTCTCTTTCTTTCTTTCTTCTTTCTTTTTCTTTCCTTCTTTTCTTTTTCTTTTCCTTTCTTTCGACTTTATTTATTTATCTGACAGACAGAGAGAGCACAAGCAGGGGGAGCGGCAGGCAGAGGGAGAAGCAGGCTTCCCGCTGAGCAGGGAGCCCAACTCAGGGCTTGATCCCGGGACCCTGGGATCGTGACCTGAGCTGAAGGCATCCGCCCCAACGGGTAAGCTTTCTGCCGCAGTGTTCCATGCTAACGCACCAGCTCCGTGGGTGCTGGCAGGCAGCTGTGGTGGTTTGGCCACAGCTGCCGGATCCTCGCTTCGCAAACACAGCACCATGCTCTTGAAGTCAATAGTGCCGGTGGTAGCCTCCTGTGTTGCCTTCTCCTGTGTTTCTTTCTTTCTTTTTCTTTCTTCCTTTCCTTTCCTTCCTTCCTTCCTTCCTCTTTCTTTTTTCTTCCTTCCTTCCTTCCTTTCTTTTTCTTCTTTCTCTTTCCCTCTCTCCCCTTCCTTCCTTCCCCTCCCCTCCCCCTTCCCTCGCTCTCTCTCTTTCTTTCTTTCTTTCTTTGTAATCTCTATATCCAAAGTAGGGCTCGAACTCACTGAACTCACGATCCCACAATCAAGAGTGGCATGCTTTACCAACTGCTAACAGTTGGCTTACAAGGCTTACAAGTCCCGCCAGTCCCCACTGGCCCCACTCTCACCCCTGTGCATGCAGAACTTGGCGCTCCAGAAACATGATGTCTTTCTGTAGTCGCCTCTTCGGTCCTGCCTTCTCACCCCAGCGTCTTTGCTCACATTGCTTCCTTTGCTGGATGTGCTTATAATATAAAGGTTAAAACCCTCTTTGGCGTGGTAGGCCCAGTTTCAAATCCTTGCTGTCACTTGCTCATGGCGAAAGGGCACTCAATCTGTAAACTGAAGTCAACAATAGTACCCACCTCAGAGCTCTTGTGAAGACAACATGAAAAAACAAACAGGGATGCCTGGGTGGCTCAGTCAAGTGTCTGCCTTCCGCTCAGGTCATGATCCTAGGGTCCTGGGATCGAGTATCGCATCCAGCTCCTTGCTCAGCGGGGAGTCTTCTCCCTCTGCCTGCGGTTCCCCCTGATTGTGCTCTCTCTGACAAATAAAATCTTAAAGAAAAAACAAACATAACAGTAGTTTCTTTCATCATTCATTTTGCTTCAACTGCCGAGATCCCCTAGACGCCCTCCCCAATCTCATTTCCACAGAACCCTGTGCTGCGCGGTACACGGACCCCTGGCGCCGTCTGATTGCTTCTCAGCCTCGTCTGGTTGAGCTTCCCCCAGGTATGGGATCCGTTCGAATCTATCTCAGCCCCTCGAATCCACCTGATGGGCCTCCTGTGGGGCCAGGGTCAAGGACAGAGTCGGAGGTCCCCAGAGGAGGTGACAATATAACAGGGCACTGAACTTAACAAGTGCGGGAAGTTCTCCAGAAAGACCCAAGCGCTGCAGCCCTGCGGCTTCCCAGGCGGAGGCGAGGCTGCTGGACTGGTCCCTCCGTCCCGGGGTTCCAGGGGGCGGAGCCAACAAGACGGGGTGTGGCAACTACTCACCTTAACCCAATCAGGATACGAGGCTGCTCATGCCTGCACAAGAGCACGCTAAGCTACCTGCGTGGAGATCCAGTCCTGCGGCCACGGCTGGGTGGCCTTCTCCAGCCCCGGGATGGAGGGAGGGTTGGGGAAGATGGGGGGCGGGGTGACTGTCTCCAGGAGGGCAGTGGAGAGGCAGGTTCCAGAATAAAGGGACAGCGCCCAGAGTCACGGATCTTTGTGGGGCCGGGGAGCGGGCGCTGATAGCCACAGACAGGGGCATCCCCAGCGCGTGTGCGGGGGTTGTGTGGAGGCAGGCAGCAGGGAGAGACCATCTCGGTGGCAGGGGTACTGCGAAGCGGAAACCACTGCGCTGGGCGCGGGGGGAAAGCTGGGGAAGAGATCGCTTCAGTGCGGCGAGAGGACGGGAAGGGAGGCCGCGCGGCTGCAGCGAGCCGCGGGTGTGCGGAGACACTTGTCTTTCTCGCTGAGTCAAGGGCGGGGACTGCTCTCGGTGCCCCCTCCCCCCGGGCGCAGCCCAGAGTTGGCCCTGGGGACACAGCTGTGAGCCAGCGTGGCCCACAACGGCAGCCATTGTGTGGTGGCTTCTTCCAAGGAATGTTCCTACCTTCAAACTTAAACTCCCTGACAAAGCTCTGGGGCACTGCTTTCCGGGGGGGCAGTGGTGATCCCACGGTTCGGCCGCTTCTGGGGATCCAGCATTTGGAACAGGTTTTAAAGACAGCAGGGTCGGGACTGTCAGAGGCGGCGGCCCCGGCGCAACAGCCAAAAGCATCTTCACATAAGACGCACAAGGACCATGTCCGTCAAGGCCAAGATCTTGTGCCCAACTCTGAAGTCCATCCCAGGGGTAGAGGGTAAGTGTGGCTCTCCTGAGTCCTTTTGCCTGTTTGGCGTCGATTTCATCCTCACATCGACCCTGATGGCCACAGTAAGCCCTGCAGGGCGCCCCACCCTGGAAGCACAGGAAGGCCTGACTCTGGCTTCCCCCTTCCCCAGGTTGGCCAAACGTGCCCATGTTTATCCTTTCATTAACAGAGAATGCAACATACAGCACTGAACACACCTAAGGGAGAGTGGAAGACAGTAAGGTACCTCCACTAACTGGCATGTATCTATTAACTATCTGTGACGCGGGGCTCCCATCTGCAAAATGGGAACTCTGCTCTATAGTGGGAAGTTTCTGGGTGTTAATTCTGACAATGACTCCCAGTTTTATGAGTCGAAAGTGTCTGAGGGTGAAGAATGACGTTCAGAAGTGACGGTGAGGTATGTCCTCCTTAAGGAAAACTACAACCATCTCTGCCATACTGTATGTTCATCATCCCCTCCCCCGCAAAGGTCCAGACTGCCACCAACCAGAGCAGTAGGTGCTCACCCGCAGGGTTGCCTGCAGCATCCTGGACGACAAGCTTTTGCCCTTGTCCCTGCCCCCATGCGATTCCTGGGCAAGGAGCCCATCTTCCCAGTCTGTGAAAGGGCAGGCATGACCTGAAGTGCACCCGGCAAGGCCGGAAGTGGAGATTCTTCTCCGCTGAATTAATGCAGATCTATCTGTGCTTCACAGACTTAGTGCTCAGCACTTTGAAGCGTCTTTTGGGTCGTCCTCACAGGGACCCTGAAGGTAGCATGATATTTCCATTTTATAGATGAGGAAAGTGAGGCTCAGTAAAGTTGCAGAACCACGCAAGAACACGAGCTGGTACCAGGAATGGATTCAAGCCTAGGCCTCGGTCTGGGTCCAAAGCTAGCGCTCTAAAGTATACTCACAGCCTCGCCTCCCTTTCCCGAGAAAGCGTCACCACAAGCCTCCTGTCTCTCCTAGGTTGGGGCAGGTCAGTGCTCAGAGCCCGCAGACCCGGGTCTGGGGGACAGTGCCCGCGATAATGTGGGCCCCCCTGCCTGCCTCCCCAGTCTCCAGCATCTGCTGGCCTCTTGGCAGCTAGCAAAAGTAGGAAGGGAAGCAACTGCCCGTCCTCCCTGCCTTGCCCTCCTACCTCCCTGACCCCCATCAACTCTCTGGAGCTGCTCGGGCCGACTCACCGGCGCGCGGCCTCTGGGCTGCACCTGCGGCGCTGGCGGCGTCCGCCCCCCCCCCCCCCCCCCCCGAGGGCCTGCACTGGGGGTGGGCCCGGAGCCGACCCGACCAGAGGGCGGGAGGTGTGCGGTGTGTCCTCAGCGCAGCCGCCGCTCTGCCCGGTCCGGGGAACTAGGCGCACTACGCAGTGCGCCAGGAGGGGCGGAGAGGGCTGGAGACAAGTGCGCCGGCGGGCGGGGCTGCCCAAGTGCGTCCCCTGAGGTCCCGGGGTGGGCTGTGGCCACAGGGGGAGGGTGATTACGGAGGGTCCGCGTGTCTCCGGGGCCTCGGCACGCCGGGCAGTGATTGCGCCCTCCCCTCCCCGCATTCCAGCTCATTCCCCTAGCAGCCCGCTACTTGGCGCACCACGCCTGGGGAGCCCCCTTTTTAGCACGAGGGACAGTGAAACAAAACATCTCTAGGCCACACTTCTTTTGTCCTTAAAAATGACAATTTCTGAGTTGGGGGGGGATTTGCTAAGGCTATGATGACCTGCTTGGAGAGGAAGAAGGTCCGGGAGGAGAGGCGCCGCGGCGTCTTTCTGCGGGCCTTGTCGCAGAAGCGGCGCCAGACTGGCAGGGTCGGTTTCACCCGGGACGCAGCTCGGTCCCAGCAGCCGCCAGCTGGAAGCAGTCCAGCGGCGGTCGCCGCTCTCCCCTCCTGCGTTCCGCCAGTCGGGGCCAGAGGGCTGGCCCCACGTTGCCCGACAGCCAGGGCTGGAGGGGGCGGTCATCGTGTGCCCTGGGGCCCGGGCTCCTCTCTCGGCCGCCAGGCCCTCGGAGGTGGCGGAGCAGAGCGTGTGGGGGCGGGCGCGGGTGCGAGACTGCGAGCCGGCCGCAGGGGGGCTGGGCGGAGGGCGTGGGGTCGTGCCGCGCAGGACGCGGCGCGGGCAGCACCTCTCCCGGCCCCCGCGGGGGAGAGAGCCCCCCACCCGCGGGCTACGGGGCGGAGCTCGGCGCGTCTTGGGGGTCTTGCGGCCTCCGGGCCCCTGCGGGCGCCGGGGGGCGGGGGGCTGGGGACGCGGGGTGGTGGCTGGCTGACTACGACACTGCCCCCTAGCGGGGGGAATGTTTCACTAAACCGCCCGGTGGAGGCTAAACAGGCATAGAAGAGAGCCTCCCTCCTTCTTTTCCAAATCAAATGCTTTCGCGAAGGTCTTTAGCAGCATCCCTTCACCTGTGTTCTCCATGCTTCCCAGCAGCTCTCTCATTAAAAAACAAAACAAAACAAAAACCCTACTTTATTGAGATGTTCTTTACATACAGTAAATACCAGAAATTTTACATACTGTATACAGCTCTATAATTTTTGGCCGATGAAAACACCAGGCTAACCACTGTTCCAGTTCAAGATGTAGCACGTTTCCATTACCCCAGAAAGTTCCCTTCTGCCCCTTTGCAGTCAATCCTTTACCCTCTCTTCCCTGGCCTCAGACAACCACTCATCTAATTCCTATCACTATACTTTCTTTTCCCTGGCATTTCATATAAATAGGACCATACAGGATGTGGTTGTTTGTGCTTGGCTTCTTTTCACTTAGCACACTGCTTCTGAGAGGCATCCACGTGGTTGTGTGTATCAGTAGATTCCCTCCTTTCCTGAGTGAGTAGTACTGGAATGTGTGCATTGACACAAACTGTTTATCCATTTGGACATGGGTGGGTGGATTAGGGAGGCCCAGCTAGCCTGGTAGCGAGGTATCCTCTGAGGACCCCGAAGGACATTTGGGTTGTTGTTGGACATCTGGGCTGTTTCTGGTTTTGAGATTTAGTGAATAAAACTGCCTTAAAAATTCCTATGGGGCGCCTGGGTAGCTCAGTCGTTGGGCGTCTGCCTTCGGCTCGGGTCGTGATCCCAAGGTCCTGGGATCGAGCCCGGCGTCGGGCTCCCTGCTCCACGGGAGGCCTGCTTCTCCCTCTCCCACTCCCTCTGCTTGTGTTCCTTCTCTCTCTGTGTCCCTCTCTGTCAAATAAATAAATAAAATCTTTAAAAAAATTCCTATAAAAGTCTTTGTGTGGGGGCCCTTTGGTGGCACAGTCAGTTGGGTGTCCAACTCTTGATTTCGGCTCAGGTCATGATCTCAGGGTCATGACCTCAGGGTTCAATATCAAGCCCCATGTTGGGGGGGGGGTTGGCACTCAGCGGGGAGTCTGCTTCTCTTCCTTTGCCCCTCCCCCTGCTCCTGAGTGCTCTCTCTCTCTCTGATATAAATAAATCTTTAAAAAAAAAAAGTCCTTGTGTGGATCTATGTTTCCATTTGTCTTGGGTAAAATACCTACAAGTGGATGGGATGGCTTGGTTGTATGGCGTTTTTAACGTTTGAGGAAGCTGTGTGTCATGAGCACACTATAAGGCGTACACATGAGTTGAGTCTTTCCACCGTGTCAGCCTTATTCAATCATAAAGCAAGGTTAACGTAATTATAAAGCAGGTTCAGGATTCCAAACTCAATGACATTTCACCATGTGATTAACTTGGCTTCTTACACAGCACACAGAGCAGAACACAGGACAAGCCCACAACGAACAAGATAACAGAAGGGTGTAGGAAGTAAACAAACCAGACTCGAAGTCCGTCTGTAGGTGTGCGGTTGAGATAAGGCCTCCGGCCGGTGCAGGTCAGCTCTGGGCACTCACTGCTTCTTATGTTCAAGCAGGAAGGATCTCAGTTCCCTCGGGAGAACAATGGGCAGAGGAGTGGGCGGGAGCTGCCTTTTTTTAAGTGGTCAGACATAAAGGGGTCAGGTCTGAAGAGTCTGACAGTTTGCTGCAAAAATCCTCCCCCTTTTAAAGGGAATTAATGTGTTGGGCTCCTGCAGATGTCCTCTGGTTCTGCTCATTATCAGTTCTGGGGTGTCAGCTGACGCTGGTCTCAGCAATATATCCTAGCTGCAATACCCTTAACTGCTTATGTCATGGCTTGACCCAGGCTTCCGCTTGATACGAGTGACCCCATCTTGCTCTCTACACTGTCAAACTGTTTTTCAAAGTGGTTATACTATTTCATTTTAATTAATTAGTTAAATTAACTAATTAATTTTTAGAGAGAGAGCGCGTGTGAAGCTGGCAGGGCTGTGGGGGAAGGTAGAGGGGGAGAGGGAGAGGAAGAGAGAGAATCCCAAGCAGGCTTCATGCCCAGCAGGGACCTCAACCCAGAGCCGGCTCCTTCTCACAACCCTGAGATCATGACTTGAGCCGAAATCAAGATTCGGCACTTAACTAACTGAGCCACCCAGGAGCCCCAGTTATACTATTTTAATATTACCACCAGCAATGAATGCTTGAAAGTCCATTGTAGTTTATTTCTGCATTTTCTTAAAGGTAAAAAGCCAGTTTCTAATTATGACAGTGTCCAATTTATAGAAAATTCTTCTTGGTGGTTTATGTTTTGTGCCCTAAGAAGTCTTTGCCTACCTTAAGGTGAGGTCACAAATATATTCTCCTAGAATTGTACAGTTTTAGCTTTCTGTTTAGGTCTTTGATACATTGAAATTAATTTTTATTTTTCATATACAATGGGAGGTAAGGATCAAGGTTCATTTTTTACCCCCCACATGGATATCCAATTTCCCAGCCACCATTGAGGACCACTGGTCCAGGGTGATGGCAGGTCTCAGAGACCTAGGCAACTGGTGAATGAAAGTTCCAGTCCCTAGATAGGGAATATGGGAGGTGAGCAGATTTAGGGGGAAGATTTTAAGTTTGGTTTTGGCTACCTGGCACTTGGGAGATTTCCAGGAAGGTTTGAGGAATGCAGTTGAACTTTTGAAGCTCAGAAAAAAAGATTCTGGATTGGAAAAACAGTCTGGTTGGCCATCAGCATGTGGAACAGTGGTTTCTAACTTGGGGTCTCTATACCCAGGAAATTATATGGAGAGTTTTGTGTGTATGCTATATCTGTATTGTTTTTCCTGGGGCGCATAATGGTTTCTAATTTCAAAAGGGTCTGGGGCCTGGTCTTTTGGAGCACAACACATCTGTAAATGGAGAATTTACTCCTTATTATAGTTGAGAAATTCTACAATTAGCCTTGCAGAGTTTTAAACCACTTGGAAATAATAACCACACAATTTATAAATGGAGTGTTACAGCTGAAACGCAACCAAGAGAGCCCCTATTTTGAATCCCTCATTTTCAGATGAGGAATCTGAGATCCAGGAGGTAAATGCAGTTTCTCCAAAGGGGCACCAAATAAGTCAGGGCAGGCTAAATGCTGTATCAAATAACCCCAAATCTCAGTGCCTTACCATAATAAAGGTTTATTTCTCTCTCATTGTCACAGTCCATTGTGGGTCAGTGGGTGAGGGGGGAAGGGCTCTAAATATACTAAAAACTATTACATCCTATACTTTAAATGGATGAACTCCACGTTATGTAAATTATGTCTTGGTAAATGTTTAAAAAAAAAACAACCAAAAACCAAAACCAAAACAAAACCAAAAAACCCCCAAAGGGTCCGGGACCCTACAAAGACTAAGAACCACTGGAAGACAGTGGTGGATCCATAGGAACACTGTCAGGACAAGGCGAGACACCGGCTCATGTCCCCCCCTGGCCGCCCAGCTGGAAGGTACTGTATGTCCCTGGGATCTTTGGCTCTCTAGCTGCCAGGGTAATGCTTTGTCATCCTTCGGTTTCTTTGTGTCTCACTGACGTCCTTCCTGCTTTAATGTACGTTTTTTAAAAAAGATTTTATTTATTTATTTGACATAGAGAGAGAGCACCAGCAGGGGGAGCGGCAAAAGAAGCAGACTCCCGGCTGAGCAGGGGGAGCCCAATGCCGGACTCAACCCCAGGACCCTGGGATCATGACCTGAGCGGAAGGCAGTCACTTAACCAACTGAGTCACCCAGGCGCCCTTTAATGTACATTTTTAATCAAAGTAATATACATGCACAGTTCACAAAATTCAGATAGACACCCAAAGTTGACATGAGAAACAGCAGCCCGGTATGAGAGCCTTTCCTAAGCCTGAAGATGAAATGGAGTGAGCCTGAAGCCTTCTCTTCTCTGGGTCAGGGCTCAGCCTCCCACCTTCCCGTCCTCCAGTCCCCTGCCTCTTCCTTTGTCCCCCTCCTCTTTCATCTCCCTCCTCCTCGCCGCCATCTTGAATCAGGGACTAGATTCTGTGGGAAACTGGAAGGTAGGTGCGGTGCCTGCGCTGAAGCCATCCCCCTGTTCTTGGCCCCCATGGGGTGGGACCAAAATTCTCAGGTTGTGCGGGCTCAGGAATAGCTGAGGTCTTGGCTCAGGTCCTCCTGTGCTTTTCCCAACTCACAAGTGGCTGGTCCGCTGTGCAGCAGTGCTTCTCAGGTGGTCAAGGGGCCGGAGTCGGTGCCTGGGGCTGGAGCTGGCGCCGCCGCCGCCGCCAGTGAGCCGTGTGCCCCGGAGCGGGCTGATGGTCCCTCTCTCTGGCCATCCCAGCGCCCCGCTGACTCTTGCACCCAGCGCGCGAGCCTTCAGTGATGGCGGACATCCTGCCTGCTCTGTCCTGTCCTCAGCCGCCTAACAAAACAGCTCATTCCCCTGTCCCCACGCGTCTCACGGGATGGGAGGAAGCAGCCACGCCATCAGGGGAAGGAATGTTTGGACCTTGTCGTTTGGACATACCATTTGATTCAGGGGACATTTTTACCCCCAAGGAAGATCTGAATCAACATATTAAATCCAGATTACACAAATATTGGTTAATGTTTGGACAGAAAATTTTCCAGAGCAAACTTCACTAAGCTGACAATTACTTGATCAATGTTCTTTTTAAGCATACAGTTTTCTTTTTTTAAGATTTTATTTATTTATTTGAAAGAGAGAGAGCACATGAGCGGTGGGGAGGGGCAGAAGGAGTGAGAGAAGCAGACTCCCCAACCAGGACCCCGGCTTCATGACCTGAGCCGAAATCAAAAGTGGGATGCTCAACCGACTGAGCCACCCAGGCGCCCCTTAATGAACTATTTTTATTTTTTAATTTATTTTTAAAAGATTTTATTTATTTATTTGACAGAGAGAGACCCAGTGAGAGAGGGAACACAAACGGGGGGAGTGGGAGAGGGAGAAGCAGGCTTCCCGCTGAGCAGGGAGCCCGACGCGGGGCTGGATCCCAGGACCCTGGGATCATGACCTGAGCCGAAGGCAGACACTTAACGACTGAGCCACCCAGGTGCCCCTTAATTAACTATTTTTAATACAGCTTTTAAAAAACTACTATTTTTTTTTTTTTAAGATTTTATTTATTTGACACAGAGAGACATAGCACGAGAGAGAACACAAGCAGGGAGAGCGGGAGACGGAGAAGCAGGCTTCCCGAGGAGCAGGGAGCCCGACGTGGGACTCGATCCCAGGATCCTGGGATCCTGACCTGAGCTGAAGGCAGACGCTTAACGACTGAGCCACCCAGGCGCCCCTAAAAAACTACTAATTTAATGGCCTATTTTGGTTCCACTAACATCTCCTGTTCCAGTGTGATGCAAAGTGCTCAGACATTACGCGTGTGTACCTGGAACAGCCTGAGCCGGGACCTCGGAGGATTTGGATCCGCAGCGCAGGAGCCTCATCTACCGTCTGAAACGGGAAGGGGAACCGCTGGATGTGAAGAGCGTGACTCTGAGTCAAGACTCAGCTCAAACCTCGGTGAGCCGCCCTCAGCTGTGCCATCTTGCATTCCTCACTTCAGTCCCCTGGGCCTCATTTTACCTCTAAAATCGGGATGAATACCTATCACCTACCTCAGAAGAGCTCTTTGTGGCACATCAAAATCCTAGTAGAATGAAATAATCACTTGTGCAAAGCTCCTAATCCCAGCATGTAGTGCGAGCTCCAGGAACGTTAATTACCCTGTTGTTAACCACGTCCTCCAGGAAACAAGTTCTGTATTTGCTCTGACCACTGGGTGGCACCACAGATTTGATTCTGTGACTGTTTCCTTCTCAAAGGCAGCTTTTGTATTTGAACCACAGCAGTTTTCTGGTATGTCAAAACCAACGGATTATCAGCAGTTACATCTAGTTCTGCCTTAAGCTTGCGGTGCGGCTTGCCCTGGGCTGTTTTCGTTTTGGCTTTTTTTTTTTTTTTAAGATTTTATTTATTTGAGAGCGAGAGTGTGTAAGAGAGAGATCATGAGCAGGGGGTAGGGGTAGAGGGAGAAGCAGACTCTCCACTGAGCAGGGCGCTTGGAGGCAGGACTCATCCCAGGAGCCTGGGATCATGGTCTGAGCCGAAGACAGACGCTTACCCGACTGAGCCACCCGGATGTCCCTCATTTTGGTCTTGTGTCAGCTAAACCCTGACCCTTTTCAGGGACTCGCCCACTGAAGCTTTTAGGAAGACTGGGCTGTGTCCCTGTTTGAGCCTGTCGAGAACCCCCACTCGCCATCAGCCAGGAATTGCTGCTAGACACTTCGGGGGCCAAGGACTCATCCAAACTGGAAAGAGAGAGCCAGAAAGATAGCATCAGAGTTAAGGACAGAATCAGACACACAGAGAAGCGGTAGGCTGGGGATCACAGGATCTGATTTGCAGAAGCAGAGGTTCCCCATTCTACACACCATGTCCAGGTGACCCTGACCTCTGTTCCTTGCATCCTGTTACCTTTCTCTCTCATGAGGGATGCTGGCCTTGTACCCCCAGGATTGTGAAAGAAGTTGAGAAACAAAGATCTCAGATCATTAACAGAATTGACTAGTGACCCTAAGAAGTGGGAGTGGCTCACCTGAAGGCTGGGTGAGGCTCCTGGCCCAGTACTCCTGGGCCAGGGGACAGGCCCTAAGGCAAAAGAGCACATCTTGTCTGACCTAAATCTAAGCAAGGTTCCATATTTGTATGTGGGGCGGAAGTCCTTTGGGCCCTCTGTCTGTGGCTCTCCAGCCAAAGGGACCCCAGGTTTTTCTGGGGTTTTTCTATAGATGAACTTGGATCTGTTGAAGGAATAGGAGCACTTGATGAGTAGCTTTTCCACATTTGTGCATTTAACAGTTTTTTCAGAGACAAGGGTTCAGATGAGAAAGTTTTTTTTGTGTGTGAAGAATTCAAGTGGATTTCTTAAAAAGTGGCTATCTTCCAGAAATATAAAAATGGTTTAATATTAGGAAATCTGTCACTATAATTTTCCATATTAATAGATCTAAAGAGAAAAATCATATGATAACCGCCATAAATGCTGACAAATTCAACAGTTTAATCTTGGTGAACACTCTTCATACAGTAGGAGTAGGTGTATACTTCATTAACATGATAACAGATATTTATTTTGGTATCAAAGGCAGCCTTGCGCCTAATGGGACACACCAGAAGCTCTCCCCAACTCGAAGTCAGGAACAAGAGAGATAGGTCCCTTTTTACAGCGATTATTTAACATTTTTGTGGATGTAATAACCAATGTGATTTGATAAGAGTAGAACATAGAGGCACAGAAATTGGAGAGGAGGTGGAACCATTATTATTATCTGCAGATGGCATAATTTTATACCTGGAAAACCCAAAAGATCTGACTCAAAACGTATTAAACACCAAATGCTGGGGAGGACGTAAAGCAGCAGGAAATCTCATTCGTTGCTGGTGGGAATGCAAAATGTAACAGCCACTTTGGAGGACAGTTTGGTGGTTCCTTACAAAACTAAACAAAGTCTTACCATACGATCCAGCAATTGTGCTTCTTGGTATTTACCCACATGAGTTGAAATGCCACACAAAAACCTGCAAGTGGATGTTTATAGCAGCTTTATTTGTAGTTGCCAACACTTAGAAACAGCCAAGATGTCCCTCACTAGGTAGACAGATAAGCAAACTGTGGCACATCCAGACAATGGAATATTATTCAGAGTAAAAAGAAATGAGCTCTCAAGCCATGAAGAGACGGAAGCAGCTTAGGTGCATATCGCTAAGTGAAAGAAGCCAATCTGAAAAGGCGAATGTATAGCATTCTCAAAAAGGCAAAACTATAGAAATAGTAAAAAGATCAGTGGTTCCCAGGGGGTCATGGGGAGGGAGGGAGGGATGAACAGGTATATACAGGATTTTTAGGGCAGGGAAACTATTCTGTATGATATTATAAAATAGATATATGTCATTATATATCTGTCAACACCCAGAGAATATACAACACACAGAGTGACCCCTAATGTAAACTATGGACCTTGGTTGGTAGTATGTCAACGTTGGTCCATCAGGTATAATAAATGTACCATTCTGATGGTGAGGGAGGCTGGGTGTGGTGGGGGAGGGGAGGAGCTGAGGGGTTGTGGGGACTCTATACATTCCATTCAATTTTCCTGCGAACCTAAAACTGCTCTCAAAAAAAAAAAATCTATGAATTAAAAAAGTATTACAAACAGCAAAACGATTCAGTAAGATGTCTGATTTAAAATTAGTATTCAGTGGGGTGTCTGGCTGGCTTAGTCGGTAGAGCATGCAACTCTTGATCTTGGGGTTGAGTTGGATCCCAACGTTGGGTATAGGGGTTACTTAAAAATAAAATTTTAGGGGCACCTGGGTGGCTCAGTTGGTTAAGTGACTGCCTTCGGCTCGGGTCATGATCC
>NW_027397063.1:62610921-62701941 GCF_003265705.2 Callorhinus ursinus
GGGCGCCTGGGTGGCTCAGTTGGTTAAGCGACTGCCTTCGGCTCGGGTCATGATCCTGGAGTCCCGGGATCGAGTCCAGCATCGGGCTCTCTGCTCAGCGGGGAGTCTGCTTCTCCCTCTGACCCTCCCCCGTCTCATGCTCTCTCTCTCTCTATCTCATTCTCTCTCTCAAATAAATAAAATCTTTAAAAAAAATAAAAATAAAAAAATAAATAAAATCTTTAGGGGCATGTGGGTAGCTCGGTTGGTTGAGTGTCCAACTCTTGGTTTGGGCTCAGGGCATGATCTCAGGGTGGTGGGATCCACCCCGTGTTGGGCTCTGTGCTCAGCGTGGAGTCAGCTTGGCCTTCTCCCTCCCTCTCTGTCTTTTGGCGCTCTCTCTCTTTCTCTAAGTGAATAAATAAAATCATAAAAAAAAATAAATCTTTTAAAAAATTAATATTCAGAAACCATAGATTGCACATTTACAAACAACAACTAGTTAAAAAACTAATGGAAGAGGTGGTGCCTGGGTGGCTCAGTCGTTAAGCGTCTGCCTTCGGCTCAGGTCATGATCCCAGGGTCCTGGGATCGAGCCCCTCATCCGGCTCCCTCCTCCGCGGGAAGCCTGCTCCTCCCTCTCCCACTCCCCCTGCTTGTGTTCTCTTGCTGTGTCTCTCTCTGTCAAATAAATACACAAAATCTTAAAAAAACAACAACAACAACAAAAAGCTAATGGAAGAAAATAATCTACATATACTAACAAAAACAATAACAAAAACAAACAATAACAACCACAAAATGAAACAGCTGGGAATAAACCTAATGAGATTTATGCAGTACACTTATGACTAAAATTTTAAAATTTTACTGAGGGATACAAAAGATGATCTGAACAAAGGGAAAGACATAGCCCATTTTTAGAAAGTCCATTTATTTTGGGTTGTATAAATTTAACGAGTCCCATAAAAATAGCAACAGGATCTTTTTTTGATAACCAAACCACTAAGAATATCCAGGACAAAGGTAAAGACCCCAGACTTATTAGAGATTAGAGTGTCTTATCTTATCGAGCTAGAATAATTAAACTAGTGTGATACTGGGCCAGCAGTAGACAGATCAGTGGAACAGAAGAGAAAGTACAGGAATAGATTCAAATACAAGGGAATTCAGGATATGAAAAAGTTTTGCCGAACAAACAGGGTGGTCATCTGAAAAGCCCAGTTATATCCACACCTTCTACTTCACAGCAAAATAATTCCGAGACGGGCCAAATATGTAAATGTTAAAACATGAAACCACAAAATAGTGGAGCAGCAATGGGAAAATGAAAAAATAACTCTGGGCATGGGGAAGCACTTCTAAATATGGCATAGCACCTGTAAGCTTAGAAAGAAAAGGAGGAAACAGCGCTACACACAAGGAAGGAAATTCACTATGCAAAAGACACCATAGTCACAGGCAAAGTCAAAAACTAGGAAGGAATCACAAACATACCAACAGATTCATACTAAGAGAAATGTAAATCAGAACTCAGTGAAGTACCATTTTTACCTGTTTGTTTAGGAAAAGTCATAAAGTCTGGCCATAGGTGGTGAGAGAGAGGAGGAGATGAGTATTTTCATATGTTGGTGGTGGTTTTGTCAACCAGGGCAATCTCTGAGGAGTGCAATTCCGTAATTTCCATAACAATATTATTATTTGTAAAGACAAATTTTGGTTTATATACGTTATTTCCATACATTTACTCAGCATTCCCTCCTTTATCTTCTGTCTTAGACTACTCTTCTGAGATCGTTTCCGCCTGCGGTGCAGGTCTCTTGATGGTAAACTCTCAATTTTTACCGCCCTCCAACTTGGAAGATAGTCTCTCAGAGTTCATAATTCTACATTGACAGTTATTCTGCATCCGTATTTGCAAAATTGTATTCACTAGCTTCTGACTTTTCCTGTTGAGAAGTTGGCTGTCTGCCTAGTTGTTCTTTGCAGGTGACCTGTTCTTTCTGGCTTTTTTTTTTTTTTTTAAGATTTTATTAATTTATTTGAGAGAGAGAATGAGAGAGAGAGCGCACATCAGAGGGGATAGGGTCAGAGGGAGAAGCAGACTCCCCGCCGAGCAGGGAGCCCGATGTGGGACTCGATCCCGGGACTCCAGGATCATGACCTGAGCCGAAGGCAGTCGCCCAACCAACTGAGCCACCCAGGCGCCCTATGTTTTTTTTTTTTTTTTTTAAGATTTTATTTATTTATTTGACAGAGAGAGACACAGCGAGAGAGGGAAGCCAAGCAGGGGGAGCGGGAGAGGGAGAAGCAGGCTTCCCGCCGAGCAGGGAGCCCGACGATGCGGGGCTCGATCTCAGGACCCCGGGACCGTGACCCGAGCCGAAGGCAGACACCCAACGACTGAGCCACCCAGGCGCCCCTCTTTCTGGCTGTCTTTACCATCTTATCCTTGTCTTTTTGTTTTCAGTTTTCAGTTTTCCTGGGCTGTGTATGGATTTATTTTTATTTAATCCTGCTAAGTATATCCTGTTTTCCTTCCCAGACCTCTGATACAATGTTTTCTACCAGTTCTAAAAATCTCATGGCCATTCTCTCTTTAAATACATTTTTCCCCTTCATTCTCACTATTCTCCATTCTTGAGGTTCTGGTTATGTACATAGAATTTATCAGAGCATTGTACCCTCACCTTCCTGTCTCTTACTCAGTGCCTCCTTTATATTTCCCCTCTACTTGTCTCCTTGTTGCTTTTTGCTAGTTTATTTACTCCCAGGTCCCCCATTCTTTCTTTGTGCCTAATTGGTATTTTATTATGAGAATTAGATTTTCATTTCAAAAAATTTTTAAAAATCTATTCATATCTGATCATCTCTGACTGCTTTATTATCTCATCTCCGTGATTGCTTTAAACTTTTCATATATAGCTGTATTTTTTTAAAGCTTTTGTTTAGAAATAACTTCACATTCGCAGAAGAATCATAAAGACAGTAAAGGTACTCAGCGTCCCTTCATGCTAACATCTTATATGACCAGGGCATAGTTACCAAAACGAAGGAATTAACATCAGTGTAACACTATTAACTGAACTGCAGACTTTATTCAGATTTCACTCACTTTTTGTTCCAGGATCCCATCAGGATACTGTGATGTACTTAGTCATCATGACTCTTTAGATTCTTACAGCTATGATTGTATCTCAGTTTTTCCCTGTTTTTCATGACCTTGACTTTTGAAGAATACTGGCCAAGTATTTCTTTTTTCTTTAAAGATTTATTATTTATTTGGGGGGGAGGGGCAGACTTCAAGCAGACTCCCGGCTGAGTGCAGAGCCCAACGCTGGGCTCGATCTCATGACCCTGAGATCAGGACCTGAGCCGAAACCAAGAGTGGACACTTAACCAACTGAACCACCCAGGCTAGTCAGGTATTTCATAGAATATCTCTCAATTTGGGTTTGTCTGATGTCTTCTCATGATTAGACCTCAGTTTTGGATTTGGGTGAAGAATATCACAGAGGGGCAGGGCTCTCCTCATCATCATATTGGTATCAATCATCATGATATCACTGATAGAACCATGATTTATTACTAGTAACATTAATCTTGTTTATTTGGTTAAGATGGTGTCTGCCTGACTTCTCCACTGTAATATTATTTCTCCATCTCCAACTTCTATTTGTGAGAAGCCAGTCACCGAGTCCAGCCCACCCACAAGGGGAGAGGAATTAAACTCCTTACCCCAGAGGGAAGAGTATCAAAGAATTTGTGGATGTATGTTAAAACCGATGCAGTAATTAACAATATTTTGGAGGAAATACTTTGAGTCTTTGCAAATATCCTGCTTCTCCTTAGAGTTTGGCTCACTAACATGAGCATTTATTTGTGGATCTTACCTGCAGGAATTATCACTAGTATACAAATGGTGATATTCTATCTCACTCATTCCTTCTACAGCTATTATTTGAAATTCTTCTGTAAGGAAGATTTGCCCCTTTCATTCACAGATGTGTATCTTACATGGTTATAAAAAAAGACTTTCAAATCAGCAGGAAAAAATTGGACTGTTAAATTCAAGGCAGGAGAGGAAAAACCAACAGTAAAATGTATGGTAAATAGAATATACAAAATAAGATAGAAATAAGTCCTAAAATAGCAGTATTTTATTTAATGTAATTATTTAACAATAATTACAAATAAAATGGGGGCAGGGAAGAGAGAGAGGGAGAGGGAGAGAATCTCAAGCAGACTCCTCTCTGAATGTGGAGCCAAACACGGGGCTCAATCCCACCACCCTGAGATCATGACCTGAGCTGAAATCAAGAGTTGGACACTTAACCGACTGAGGCACGCAGGTGCCTCGTATTTGATTTTAATGAAGCTACCTCCTCAGGAAGAGAGGTATCAAAGCAAAGATATAGATGGTTTGGTTGACTCAGTTAATAATCTTAGGAGTGAAGATGTATTGAGAGATGGAGGCACCGGTTTCCATCTCCCAGAGGTGAAAGGCAGGATGGAATCCTCCGAATTAGAAACACGCAATGGATATGGATTGGTTTGTAAAACATAGTGTTAAATGAAAGATAAAGTGAGTAGGAGAATGAGATTTATTGGTCCTGGACAAGGTTTGTTAGTTAAAGCCACATGCGCACAAAAACATGCCTGTCTTGCAAAGATGCAGTGATACCCCTCAAACATATCAGAACGAATACCCAAGGTGGGGTTGGGGAGGGTTCCCCCAGGAATTGGGCCAAAGGATAAAGGGAGATGATAAATAAGTAAAACAGAAGAAGGGCCTTGGGGGCTGATGATGTTAAACTCTGAGCTGAGGCCCATGATAAGCTCAGCCCTGTCCTTTCCAGACACACACCTGATGGCAAATCTTGCCTATCAGCAGAAAGGTTTGTGTGTGTGTAAATGATTCTAGTGGTCATGTGGCCTTTGGATTGGAAATTTGCCCCGGAAAATCGCAAGTAACTGGAGCCCGACGGTAGCTCCGGAGGTGGGCACTGCCCATCATGGCACCAGGCGCTGGGTCAGCTGCCCTCCCAGCCCAGGCAAAGTCCCTTCAAATTGCATCTCTCTGTCTTGGGGGAGCCACACCTGCTGAGCTGGAGCCATCCAGAAACTGACTCCAGCTCAGCGTGAGCTTCTGGATTTCTTAAGCAGTAAGCGTGATATCCTCCAGGCCGGCTTCCCAGGTGGGTGAGGTTTCTCCCTGCGGCTCCCTCTCCCCCTCACCTCCTGTTCCCACAGCAATGTATGGCAGGGGAGCAGGTCCAGCAAGAAATCTCAGAGAAAAATGGTCCCAAATGGCAACTTGCAGAGCATCAAGGAGTTTTTTTAAAAAACGTAAAACTGCCAAAGGACTTGAATAGACATTTTTTCCAAAGAAGTTATACAAGTCGCCAGTAAGCACAGGAAAAGAGGCTCAACATTCCTATCAGGGAGATGCAAATCCAAACCACAATGAGATAGCACTTCACACCCATTGGGATGGCTAGTCCAAAAAAGAAAAAGAGAAAAAAATAACAAGTGTTGGAGAAGATGTGGAGAAATTAGAACCATTGTGCATTACTGGTGGCAGTGTGGAACGGTGCAGCCACTGTGGAAACAGGAGGGCAGTTTCTCAAAAAATTAAACATAGAATTACCATATGGATCCAGTCAGCCCCCTTCTGGGTATATACTCCAAAGAACTGAAAGCAGGGGCTTGGAAAAAATATTTGTACACCCATGTTCACAGCAGCATTATTCCCAATGGCCAAAAGGTGGAAACAACCCAAGGGCCCTCCGACAGCTGAATGGAGAGGCAAAATGTAGTATCTACATACAGTGCAATATTATTTACCCATGAAGTGGAAGGGAATTCTGCAATACGCTACCATAAGGGGGGAAACTTAAACACTGCATGCTAAGTGAAATTAAGCTAGTCTCACAAAAGGACAAATACTGTATGATTCCACCTATAGACAGTAACGAGAGGAGTCAAACTCATAGAGGCAGGAAGTTGAATGGTGGTTCCCAGGGGCTGGGGGGAGAGGGAAATGGACAGGTAGTGTGTAATGTGCACAGAGTTTCAGTTGGGAAGATGGAAAAGTTCTGGACACGGATGGTGGTGATGGTTGCTGAGCAATGTGAATGTGATCATTGCCACAGAACTGTGCACTTAAAAATGGTTGAAATGGCAAATTTTTATGTCATGTATATTTTACCACAATAAAAAAATACAAAGGTGACTAAGAGGAGACTGTGCCAAGCAGATACGTTTCAATCAGTACCACCTCCACCCTACCCCTTGGGGGTCCTTCTCAGTCTCGGAGGAAATCCTCGCCTGAAGCGAGGGAACCTGGCTTTTAAAAGGTGGTTTAGGGGCACCTGGGTGGCTCAGCCGGTTAGGCATCCGACTCTTGATTTCGGCTCAGGTCATGATCTCAGGGTCCTGGGATCAAGCCCCATGTCAGGCTGTGCACTCATCGGGGAGTCTGTTTGAAAATTCTCTTTCCCCCTCTCTACCTCTCTCAAGTAAATAAATAAATCTTGAAAAAAATTAATAAAATGTTGTTTAGCCTCTGATGGAAATGGAAATGGGAAGAAGAGTGAGGGCTTCAAAAGCTTGTGGTCCTGGGTGAGGATATTTCTTGTCATCCTCTGCTGAGCAGGACCCAGCTCCTCTGTCCTGTTGCAGGAAGAAGGGCTGGCAAGAGGGGTCGGTGCTTACATTTGTGACGGCATATCCATAACGTATGCATGGGTGCTCGCACACACACTCATTCAGAGCTGGCGTCTTGCTGAAAGAAATCAGCTAATCAAACCGATCCTGGGTCTTAGGAGCGGGGGCATCTATCAGCCTGGATCCTCCTCCTCCCGAGCCATCTCCACTCTCCGCTGTGGGGCCAGAGACTCCTCAGCCAGGAGGGCTGATGGCCGAGCACATCTGCAGGCAGAAGGTGCTCTGGGCTCTTGGTACCCCCTGCAAGAGGAGGAAGGGACTTCATGCCCTGAACGGAGCTCAGCTGAGCAGCCAGCAGGCTGAAAAAGCTTTGCTGCAGAATTCCGACCTCCTCGAGATAAGCTCAGAGCCCCACCCTTCTCCAACCTCAGCGGGGCCAGCACTTCTGTTATCAG
This sequence comes from Callorhinus ursinus, assembly GCF_003265705.2. NCBI lineage: Eukaryota > Metazoa > Chordata > Mammalia > Carnivora > Otariidae > Callorhinus > Callorhinus ursinus. The sequence continues at coordinate 62,618,025 of NW_027397063.1, forward strand.
TGGCGAGTGCGGGCTCTGACAAGTGGTGACCCCGGCCTCCTGCTCTGGGTTAGGGGCCTGCCTGACCAGGGCCCTGAGAAGATGATGGGGCACTGGAGCACCAGAGATAAGGACAATTGGCCCTGGACTTTGGCTGGGGTGTCCTGCAGCCTGCAGGCTGGCTGCCCAGGCAGAACGAGGGGCAGATTCACTTCGAGTGTGGTCTGACTCTTGCAGACTTGCCCCCTCCGTGCTCTGCAGCTGGTTGTGCCTGCGTTCACATCCTACTGAGCCCCTTGATTTTCAGAGCCTCCACCTGCCCGTCCTGTAGAATGGGGGCAGCACTAATAGCTCCCCTGGGAGGGAGAAGTCGAGGTGACAAGGAATGTTGGTGACTGATCGTCAGGACGGGCGTAGACACTGGCCAGCCGTGATGCCAACAGTAACCCTTTCTTTGTCAGGCTATCTTTAACAGTCTGGGAGTTGCCAGGGAGGACCAGGCCACTCAGCTCTCCTGGAGCTCCCTTGGGAGCGGTCTGCCTTCCAGAATGCAAAATTAACATCATATTTCATTCATTCATTCATTCATTCATTCATTCACCCAGCAAATCCCTTATTGGATCCCAGCTATGTTCTAGGTGAAGCTTGGCCCTGGGCATGCAGGTGGCAGGGGGCAGGCTCAGTCTCTGCCTTAAAGGGTTGTTTGGGGAGGCAGACCCTTCGCAGATAGAGACACGTAACCGGGCGGGACAGAGAAGAGCCAGGCTAGCAGGCTAGCGAAGGGTGTGTTTGTGCAGGTCAGGCTTTCCCGTGCAGCTGCGGGCTCTGGGGCATGGGGCTCCGAGGCTCTGGGTTGCCATCACAGCCTCTCACAGGCCGGGAGGGTCCCACCTGCCGCAGGGCGGACTCACACTGCTCTGAGGAATGTGGGGTGGCTGGCTGTCAAAGATCAGCTTCTGGGGCGCCTGGGTGGCTCAGTTGGTTAAGCCACTGCCTTCGGCTCAGGTCATGATCCTGGAGTCCCAGGATCGAGTCCCGCATCGGGCTCCCTGCTCGGCAGGGAGTCTGCTTCTCCCTCTGACCCTATCCCCTCTGATGTGCTCTCTCTCTCTCATTCTCTCTCTCTCAAATAAATAAATAAAATCTTTAAAAAAAAAAAAAAGATCAGCTTCTGTTGGGGCTGGTGGTGTTTGCAATGTGTATTATAATCATTTTTCTCCGGCAGCCTTTGCAAAGAGACCCAACGGGGCAATACAGAGGTGATGATAGCAATGAGCTGCTGTTTACGGCTCAGTATACCGAGGCTCCTAGAGTTGCAGGCAGGGCTCTGCGGAGATCATGGGGCCAAAGCCCCAGCCTCCTGGTTGGTGGAGCTGCTCTGCGCAGACCTGGGCTGTGAGCAGGGCTGAGGGGTCAGGCTCCTCCAACTGGGTCGCAATCCCTGAGCATGGGAGGGGGGGTCATCTCTGAGGACTTAGAGCAGGGGGTCTGTGGGGCAGCACAGCCCCGAGGCAGGCTCAGCCTCCTCCGTGGGCTGTCACTGCACACCAGTGGACAGCTTGTGGAGGTCAAGGTTCACCATGCTCTCCTCTCCAAAAAAGCTCTCAAAAAAATGCCTGTTAGCGACAAGCTCCAGGGCAAGGCAAGGGTCCAATTTGTCACCATGGCCTTATCATGTAGTGGCTCTGGGATCAAACTGCCTGGGCTCAAATCCCCGCTTATCAGCTGAATGACCTTGAGCAAGTTACTTATCATTTCTGAGCCTTGGTTGCTTCATCTGTAAACTGTAGCTCTAATACTAATACCGACTTCTCAGGGTGGTTTGAGACGTAGACCAAGTAACTTAGAGATAGTGCCTTAGTACTGCACCCGCACAGTAAACACACCCTTTAAGTGTTAGACATTCATATGATTATTGGGATTAAACTGGGGGCTTTGGCCGTCTGGATTCGAATTCACTCCATCCTTTGCTCCGCGTGGTCTCCGGCACATTGCTTCCCTTCCGTGTAGTGGCTGCTGCGGTCTGCCGCCCAGAGCCCCCCGGCCAGGACTAAGGGTCTCATTCCTCTCCTGCAGCTGGCCCCTGCTGAGCCTGGGTTTTCGTCTTTGTCCTTCAGGATGACCTTGGCCTCACAGACTTCTCTTTCTTCCCCCCCAGGTCTATCCGCAGCCTGGCAGGAAGCTGTGGGCTCAGGGTCACACAGAGTCGCAGAAATTGGAAAAGTCAAAACTACAGTCCACACTTTAATCCCAATAATCATACAAATGTCTGATGCTTAAGGCTTCTGTTTCTGGTCCGTGAGGCCTTGGGTTCGAGTTCCGGGGTTGGCCGGGGCAGGCAGGGGCCTCAGTCTGTCCTCTCCAGAAGACCATATGGGCTCTTGGCCTGCCTCTTAGTCATGGCTCCCAACCAGCCCAAGAAGCAGACACTCATGGAGGAAGCGGAGGCTCTGAACGGTTAAGTGGCTTCTCGGAGGTCTCACAGTTCATGGTAGAGCCACATCCACATCCTGGAGTGCGTGGCTCCAAGCCTGGCTCCCTCCACAGCCCTGTGCTGCCTCCTGGTTGGGGCCTCCTCACAGCTGCATGCCCATGATGAGGACATGCTCCTCACAGCTGCATGCACATGATGAGGACATGGGAAACATTAGGACGGTGATCCGGACAGGGGACGGTTTTACCTTGGTTTTTGTTTGCTTGGTATGTATTCATTCCCAAGTGAAAATGATCCGTTATCTTGAATGCTTTAGATGTAAAATATAGAGTTTAAAGAAGAAAGTAAAAATTACCCTAAATTCCACCAACTAGAGATACTGTTAACAGTTTGGTGAACAGATTTCCAGACAGCTCTTGTGCGTGTGTGTGTGCGTGTGTGATTTTATAATGGGATCCTATACTGTTTCATAACCTGCTCTTTTTACTCAACAATATGTCATGGGAATCTTTCCACATCAGTAAATATAGCTCTATCCTTTATTTAATGGCTGCAGACTATCCACTGTATTTCATTGCAAATAAAAGTATGTACCATCTTTTATTGATCCAACCCAATATGGCTGGGCATTTAGATTGTTTCCAGTATTTTGCTATCACAAAAACTCTAGGTCGAACACTATTGCATGTCCACCGACCGTCTTCGGGCACATTCTAGCAGGCTGATCTTAAAGAAAAATTCCCTCAGCCCTGGCCATTGCTCTGCTGCCTCATTCCAGGAGCACATTCTTGTTTTCCAGGGGCTTCTCCCTGCGGGGCCAGTGGCCTTCCTCCCAGGTGGTCCTATAGCAGGTCAGCAGAGACACATGCTCAGGAATGCCCCTTTATCCTTGGGCAGCTCTGGGTAAGAGGCAGGGTTGTGCCCTTGCCTCCTAAGCTGTTAAATTCCCAAGTCCAACTCCAAGGACACGGCCAGTCTACAAGTTATCAGTCCTGCTGGAGTCTGGTGGGGCTTCTGATGGCCTGCAACTCTGAGGGGCTTAGATCTGCCCTCGAGGAGGCAAATGGGCCAGGCAGGGGCTGAAGAAACTCGGGCGGAAGGCTGCCAATGGGCCAGTGGGGTGTCTGCCAGGATGGAGGTCTGGGCTCAGTTCTCCATGGATTCATGCTTTTATTCATTCTTGTACTCAGCACTAGCCAGGTCTGTGGTCGGGGCTGGTATGTGGAATCGAAGGAAACAAGGTTCACAGATGGTAGGGGAGAGAACACAGATAGCCATAGGGTGACAGACAATTCTCACGTGCTTGGCGGGAGAAAGGAGGACTGGAGGATTATCGGGGGTAGTCTCTCCCCTTATCGGACTTTCATCCAGATCTTAGCCGGGCAAGGCCTGTTTTTTTAAATCTACTCTTCTTCTTCTTCTTCTTTTTTTTTCAAAGACTTATTATTTAGAGAGAGGAGCGATGCCTCAAGTTGACGCCTAGCTGACGGAGTCACCCAGGTACCTCAGAGAGAGAGAATCTTAAGCAGGCTCCATGTCCAGCATGGGGCCGACTTGGGGCTCGATCTCACAACCCTGAGATCATGCCCTGAAATCAAGAGTCGGATGCTTAACCGACTGAGCCACCCAGGTGCCCCTTATTCTGTATTTTAGGCTCCCCCTTTGGCTGACCACTGATAAGACCCCAGGATGTCACCATTCCCAAGGTGACTTCCTGCCCCATCACTGAAGTGTCCCCCTTGTGCCCAGCCCTTTCACCTAGGAGAGGCTCAGGGTCTTGATTCTGAGCCACAGAAAGGCATTAAAGAGGCCCTGAAGACTGGGTGGTTCATCCCCACAGATGAAGAAACAGGGGCCCAAAGGGGGCCCATGACTTTCCCTGAGTCACACAGGCTAAAGTGTGTGGGCCTCCAGGGGCCCGTCTCGTGGTCTTTCCACCGACAGCAGTTAGGAATACATTCAGCTGAAACAACAGAACAGCGGATCAACAGTCAGGAAACTAGCTTAGGCCAGTGCAGGCCTGAGTACAGCCACTTGACCCTAGGGTTTCAGTCTTTCTCCTTTGCTCGGCTCACTGTGCCTTTCTCTGCTTGCTTGCTGCTTCACACGGCAAGGCGGCCACTCCATTTTCCAGCTTTTGCCTCTGCTTTCTGGACAGGAAAGGGGGAAGCCTGTGCTAGCCCCGTTCCTTTTAAAATGCCTCCCTGAAATCCATACCCTGGAACTTGCTCTGAGATTTCATCAGCCAGAACTGGGCGGTGTCACCCACAGTGAATCTTTGTGGCTGGGCACATTGGCGCCCTGAACCAAACTGCCAGGAAGGAAGCGGGGTGAAGGATATGGGGTGACCACGGGCAGAGTCTGCCATGAAGCTGCCTGGATTGGGATTTTTCCAAGTCACCAGACCCTCCTCTTCGTCCCCCAGGGTCCCAAAGGTCGACTACAGTAGAGAATATAAAGTGGGTTTTCCCCTGCTTTGGAGGTTTCTGGGGACATCAGCAGCTGGGAAGAAGGAAGAAGTGTATTCTGGCCACACAGCGTCCTTATGCTAATCTTGCAGGCTTCTCTTCCAGAGACCCCTCCTCAGAGATGCCTAGGGCGGGGTGCATGGCACCCGACCCGAGGGAGGATGGAGCCTTATACTGGGCAGGAGAGTGAAGTCAGATTGCTGCCCCAGTCCCAGTCCCTCAGCTACCTAGCTGGGACCCTGGGCTAGGTGTATTGGCATCATCCTGCGTACCCCACCTCTCCCCATGGACAGCACGGGGCCCCGGTCACACGGGCCCGCTCCCGCCTCTGGGCTGGGCCCAGCTTCCTCCATGAGGACCTCCCCACCATTCACCCTTCCCACCCAAATCCTGAACTCCACTGGGCAGGCACTTCTTACGTTCTCCCGCGGTATGAGCTCACGCCGTCTTTAACAGTGGTCTTCAAGGCGAGGTGGTCTGATCAGCAGCATCAACATCACCTGGGAATTTGCCAGCAATGCACATTCCCAGCCCTTGGAATCAGGGACTCAGGGCGGCGGAGCGGGGGGGGCAGCACTCTGTGTTTTAACAAGCCCTCCAGGTGATTCCGATGCACTCAAGTTGGAGAACCACGGGCACATCATGACTCTCAGGCTGTGAAACAGTTTCTGGCCTGTTAGTGGCAACCCAAAGGCAGCTGGGAAAGGCAGAAGTAAAATAAGGGCTTTCCCGGCCCCTCTGCACTTTGGCACAGACTAGGCGATAATCCTGCAAAGATGGAGATGTTGAGTCTGAGAAGAGCTGTGGGAACTCGGAACCACTGAGGGGCTGTCCAAGAGTTCCCAGGGTGGATTTGGGAGCTGAGGTTGAGGCGGGAGAAAGTATTTGTGAATAGCAAGAGTGGAACTAGAAGGCAAGTTTCCTGAACCCTCGGTAAGTGATCCATTCTTTTTTTCCAAACTGAAATCTCTTTTAAAAAATAGTGATGGCATTTATACCCAATGCACGCACTTTTTACAAGAACATGGCCCTAAGGAATCCATCCTCATCATAAACATGTAAAGAAAGCCCTGGAGAGGAGTCTGAAGGTGGGCGTGATGTCTCATCTGTGATATGCTGTGGGGGCCAGGAGGACTTGCCTGTCCGTGTTGGGGGGGTTGAGGGGGGCCACTCACCTTGTCGCCATCGTTGCTTCCACCACACCTGCCCAGTGGCCTCTCCAAATGAGACCAAAGGCAGGGGCAGTGGATCTTAACCTGACTTCTTGTTGTCTTCCAGAGCCCTGAGAACAGGACTGTCAGTGCTAACAGCTCTGTGCACGGCAGGCTGGCCCACCCCAACCCTTTGTTGCGCCCAGGACAAGAGTACCAATGGAGGCTCACCTCCCATGTGGCTACAAATTTAGAAGTATCAAATCAAGCTAAAAAACTTAGAGAAAATGTGTCCTGTCCTTCCACTTTGACTGACGAACCTTTGTAAAGACGTGGTGGACTGGAATAGGAGACGCAGAGAGAACAGGTTCCCATCTCATAGCTTCCCTGCTTCTCTTCCCATCCAGGCTCCATCCCATACTTTGAGGACCTCATGCACAGAGCCTCTTCATCAAGCTCATTCTACACCTCCTGTGGACAGCACCCTCCTGATCACCTTTTGGAGGCAGGACCCGAAGAAGTCCAAACCTGGAAGCTGGCTCAAGGCTCTTTGGAATGAGAATTCCAAAAGCATGGTCTAAAAGATGGTTTATGGGCTTTGGGAGAACACAGCCCCTTTCCCTGTGACTCTTCCCGCTGTGGGTGGACTGTGGTCAGAAGAGGGCTTCAGCAGAGGCCTCTGAAGGCTTGTTTCTCAAAATGTGGTCCCGGGACCAGCTGTGTGGGCCCCACCTGAGTGCTGGTTAGAACGGCAGCCTCACTCCACACGTCCTGAATCACGATCTGTTAACAAGATCCCTAGGAGATTCACGTGCACATCGAAGTTTAAAAAGCACTGCTCTAAAGCACAAAAGCCAGGGCCAGGGTCCCTCTTGCCCCTGTCTGGGGGTACTAACAGTAGATATTAATAAGCGAGTGCTCGACAAATGCCAGCTATCGCCTAAAGCGGGCCTGGTAGTTACCGGCTGGGGATGCTGCCTGGCTCACAGTGATTTCCTTTCCTCTTTCTGTGGCGCCTCAGCCATCCGTTTCCGCTGATGGCCCTGATGCTTGCCTGAGCTGAGTGGTCCAGTGGAAGACACCTGGCCCACACTGGGCCAATCAGGTGATTCTCCCAGGAATTTGACACTTAAGCCCCCCAAACGAGCTCTCGGAGTAATAGTAATAGCAATAGTTACGGTGACCGTCTTTCCTGCACCTGGGATGTGCCAAGGGCAGTGCGGAGTGTTTTACATATAGTAGAATCCGATCTGCGCAACCACCTCACCAGGTGTGTACCGTCCAGCTCCTGTGTCAGATGCAGGGGTGGGGCACGGATGCTAGGTAACTCTCCCAAAGCTTCGAGCCGGGAGCGGCAGCCCTGGGAGAGCCGTATGGCGCAGAGACCATGTGGACTATTTCTGAGGCCCAGGTCCCCGCCCAGCTTCATGGGATAGGGCAGACCACCCAGTTACAGGGCGGAGGGCTGTGGGAGTGAGACCCAGCTCTGTGAGAGGGCTGCAGGGATGAGGGGAGGGGGGCCTGGGGCAGCAGAGGAGGAGCAGGGGAAGGGGGGAGGCAGGGAACCTCCACCTCCCCAGCCAGAGCAGGGCACGTGGCCCAAGACCGGCCCGCTGCACCCCTCAGGAGAGGCCAGAGGACGGTAGGAGGTCTGACTTCCCTCCCCTTCCCTCCTCCAGTGAGTTAGCAGCCAACTTGCCAAAGCAAAGGTGTGGGCTGCTTATTTTGGAGACACAGGGCGGGGGTGGGTGCAGAAGTTTGCACCCTCCTCTGTATCTGGTCTCCAGAATTGCTGATCCCCAAGAAGGTACGGAGGCAACTGAGATGTGCCAGGGGCCGGTTCGGAGAGGAGTAGGGAGCTGGGGGCCTCACCGGCTGGAGGCCTGGGCTGGTCCCCGACTCTGGCTCTCAGGGAACAGGGCTCTGAGCAGAAATGGCCATTCTGGGCAGGGGAGTCGTGTGGGGCAGGGAAGCCTCTGACCACCTAAGTAGACAAATCAATCAGCAGCAAAAAGTTTCTGTCAGATTCCAAGCCTCAGCTTGGTACAGGGTTGTTTGGCTTTATTTAAAGATTTATTTAAAAAACCATCCAACATCTTCTATTAGCAGGAACAGAGGTGGCCCCGTGCTGTCCCCTGAAAATCCAACATCACAGAGCAGTTACACAGGTCACACTTTCAGTGGCTTATAGTTACTGGTGTCACCCTAGCCCAGGGTAGCCAAACACACACACTCTTCCTGCACAAATCTCCCTTAAAAAAAATCAAACAATCATCAGGTCAGAGAATCACTCAGTCCCCTCAGTGAAGCGGGTACAAAGCTTGGCAGCGGAGGCCGCTCCCTCCGGCCCCTCGGGGCAGGCTGTAGGCCCCCCGCATGGTGACTAGGACTCCTCGGGATGGCAGGACTGTGGCCAGGATGCTGCCAGGGGCCTCCTTCGCGGCTGGGAGCTGGAAGGTATCCGCCCCCACGGATGGGGGCCAAGCACCAGGAACCAGCCTGTCATCGGCGTCCCCGAGGCCCCCGCAGATGGAGCCACAAATAGCTCCAGACCCACGCGGCTCCCAGTCTGCTGAGAGGGTGGCTTGCTCCTGTTTCTTCTCTTCTTGCTTTTCTCGGGGAGCAAAATTCAGAGGCAGAGCTGGTAGTTCCGGAAGCTTTTCTGGCTCCCCAGACAACCGTGGCAAAAATGGAGTAGAGAAGACCCTCTGACTCACGGGGGAGGAAGGAGGGGGCCCCTCCCCCCCCCCCCCCCCCCGGCTGGTACAGGCCTGGGTGAGCAGACCTGCTCACACCCAGGCAGTGGGGCTCCCCACCGGTGCCTGTCCCCGGCCCGTGGCTCCTCAGAGGGCCACGTCCCGTTCCCGGCCTGGAGCTCTCTGGGCAGTCCTCAAGTCGGCGAGTCCCTTCAGGCTGGGGGCGACTGCTGAGCTAGATGTGCAGGGTGGCTCGGGATGGTGGGGGTCACACGGGGGGAGGGGAGGAGGAGAATCTGAGAAGAGACTCAGGAGAGGGGATGCTTACTGAGGAGCATTTCCTGTGTCTGAGGACCCCTTGAGGGTTGCACCCCTGTGGTCTTGGGCCGCGGCCTCCCTGCCCTCGCCAGCCCAGCACAGTCAGGCGTCCCGAGGTCTGGGCCAGGCCAAGCCACGGAAGACAAGGACAAAGGGCTGTCTGTGTCCAGCAGCGTCACTGCCTTGGCAGGCCTGACTGTGGCCTCATCTGGTGGGTGCCTCCCCGGACAGACCCCGCGTCCTAAGGAGGGAGGCCGGTAGAGGGAGGCTAGAGCCGGGGCAGCGCATTAGGGGGACCGCGCAGGGGACGGGCGCCCTGGGTAGCGCGGCAGGGCCGGGCGCGGCTCCCGCAGACAGGGCTGTGTGGGAAGCCGGGCTCGGCCTGTTTCCTTGGTAACGGGCCTTTTCCAATCCGGGGCCCCGCGGGGGGGGGGGGGCGGCTGCCAGCCTGTGGGTGGGGGCGTGACTGGGAGGCCGGCCAGCGGCCGCCTCAGGTAGCTGAGGGACAGCTGGTGCCGGGGAGGCAGAGGCAGGCTTCGGGCGGGCGCCCCGCTCACGTCCAACTCGACTCGAGCTGGGGGCCCCTTCCTTTCACGTTCAGCTTTATTCCGGTTTGAAGCAGTCGCAGCAACTTCTCTTCGGTGTCAGAATCGCAGCTCTGAGGAGCTCCGGGGTTTCTCACACCTCCTCTGCCCTCCCACGCGCCGAGGGGAAGGGCCTATTTAGAGAGGTTCCCGAGCAGGTTTCCACCGGCCGGGAGGGCCGCGCCTGCCCGGGGCAGCTTCAGAGGGCGGGCGGGAGGAGGCCGGCCGGGAGGCCCAGCAGGAGCGCCAGCAGCAGCGGGGACAGCCCGGGGGCCGCTGAGGGAGCGGACACAGGCAGTCAGGGCCCCCCGAGCGGCCGCCTGCACCGGCGGGCCTGGCGCTCAGGCCGCGGCCCTGGGGGGGGGGGCGTCCTGTGCACTCGACCCCCCCAGGCTCCCTCTGTTCTGCCCCATTACAATTCATCTTTCCCCGCGTTTCTTTCCCTATTCACTCCTCTCACAATGAGCCTCCCCGTCTATGAATGCAGCTGCCTCTAGCCTCTCGGGCCCGTTACTTGGAGCATTCGCAGCCTTTATCCAGGTCCGTCTGGGTTACACAGCCAGGTCTGCAGCCTTCCCGTTGGGACCACCCTCCCACCCCCCACCTCACCCTGACGGTGTGTAACCACCCAGAGCATCCCTCAGTTCGCTGGAGGATTGGGGGTGCAAGGCTGGGAGGGATGCCGGGCGGGGGGAGGGGGGAGACGTGGCAGGACCCCTGCTCTTCCTCTGTGAGGGGTGAACCCGCCCGCCCAGCAGGCCCTACCTGCGCCCGAGCACTGCTGAGACAGCATCCCTTCTAGAGCCGCCAGGTAGTCGGGGCCCAGCCAGGCCCGGTACGTGGTTTTCTCCCCGACAGGCACCGCCCTGATCGTGGCATCCTTGAAAAGCAGGTCTTGGCCATGATAGTTGGAGGAGTCGAACATTTTGAAGCCATTCTTATTGTAGTCATCTCCAAACAGGTCCTGAAAGCACCCACCGCCACTCAGCTGCGGCTTGCTATTCGTGGCTTTTATACAGCGAGCCAAAGAGCAAGGAATTCCAGGGCCCCCAGGCTGACTTGACATCATAAGCCCAACAACTCATCGAGCTGTCATCAAAGGGGATTTGGAGTAAAGCTGTGATGACAGCTACCACAGTAAGAAGGATCAAAGTGGCCACCAATCTTTTGGGGGGCTCACAGATGCTCAAGGATCCAAGGATCCAAGGATCCGAGGACCCGAGGACAGGTCAGCCTTCTCTCCAGGAAAATGCCGCCTTGCCACAGGGTTCTTCCCCATGTCACTTCTGAGGGGAGAAGGGGAGAGATGGGAGAGAGGAAGGGAGATGGGGAGGTGGGGGGCGGGGGGGTGGTTGGGAACCGAGGGCCCTGTTGACAGACAGTCTGGGTTCCTTCTAGATGTATATGGAAAGTACAGCCAATGGGATTTGTAGAGGGGCTAGCTGTAGAACGCGAGAGAAAGACAGGAGTTCAAGACGACTCCCGAGGAAATGGGAAGTTCTGCAGGTGCCATTCAGAGCGGTAGGGGGTGGTCTGAGGGAAGCAGGGTAGGCCAGCTGCGGGCTTGTTCGGGCCGAGGAGCCTGCTAGAAATCCTAGTTGAGGGCGCCTGGGCGGCTCAGTTGGTTAAGCGACTGCCTTCGGCTCAGGTCATGATCCTGGAGTCCCAGGATCGAGTCCCGCATCGGGCTCCCTGCATAGCAGGGAGTCTGCTTCTCCCTTTGACTCTCCCCCCTCTCATGCTCTCTTTCTCTCTCATTCTCTCTCTCAAATAAATAAAATCTTAAAAAAAAAAAAAAAGAAATCCTAGTTGAAATGTTGTTCAAGATGGAAGGGTAGGATGAAGGCAGGGCTGATGATGTGTTCGGAAGCTGTCAACGTACAGATGGCTGTTAACAACATGGGGCTGGGTGATCAATAGGCGTGTAGGTGCAGGTGAAGAGGGTTTAGAATGGAGCCCTGGGGCAGTCCGTGGATACAAGCCAGGAGAAATGAGGAGGAGAGCCAGGCAGGTGTGGACCCGGGAGCCAAGGGGAGAAGCTCCTCCAGCAGGCGGGAGCTGTGGCCAGTGCTGCTAAAGGGTCAGGGACACGTGGGCTGAGAAACGGCCACTGGATGGAGCACCACAGGCCACTGTGATCTTGTTCAGGGCCCTGGTGGGAGCCTGTCTAGAGTGGAGAGACCAGAAGGAGAGGAATTGGTGACATGAGTAGAGATGACTATTTGAAGGAGTTTTACTCTAAGAGGGGTGGATTAGGGCTAAAATTGGATATGGAATCAAGAGGGGGCTCATCTGTTTTTTAAAGATGATAGAAACAACAGCAGGTTTCTGTGTTGGTGAGAACGGTCCGGCTGAGAAGGAAACAATAATGCAGGACACAGAAGGGATAGTTGGAGGAATGGTCTAAGTGAAAATCTCAGAACGTTCCCCCAGCCTTCCTCCGTTTGCTCCAGGTAGACTGAGGCACCCAGGGCCCCGGCTCGCCTCGTTGCCCACCCCCCAGTGACGAAGCCCCTGCCCTGGCTCACCTGGGCCTTGTCCAGCAGTCCATACACGGTGAAGATGTTGGTGTCCGGCCGGACCATGACGGCGTGGGATGGCATCTGTGCCAGATTGCAGGCTGCGAACTGGGACACCTCGGCCCGGGCCCCATTGGGACACAGCAGCTCATAGTCCTCTGACCTTAGCTCAGCAGCCCAAGGCTCAGAATTATGGCCTAAGGGGAGGGAGCAGAGGGACAGAGGAAGAGAGGCTGCTTTCCTCCTGGGTCCCCAAATCCTTGACCCCGGGAGAAGTGGCCATGTCTGGCCAGCTTCCCAACTCCATTCCCCAATCGCTCTGCTAACACTGGTCGGAGCCTCCACTGGTGGGGAGCAGGGAGCACCTAGAACGGAGCAGGCATTTTACAAGCACCTGCTCTAGCCTCAAGACAGTAACACCAAGTGAGTATGATCACCCCCATTTCACAGGTGGAAAAACTGAGACTCTTAATCACTCCCAGGCAAAGAGCCCCATCTATGTGTTCCAGGTCTTGGGCCTGAGGTGGGGTGGGCTTCTGAAGGTGGTGGGTGACGTCTTCCCCCAATGGTTAAAGTTTTCAAACCGGACAAGGTAGAACAACATCATGTGTTGATCTGTGAGAGGCAGTTTCAAGGGTACGGCTGGGGGGGGGGCCAGGAATCTGTGTTTTAAACCAGCAACCCACTGAGGCTGAAGCAGGGGGTTGGCCCAAGGGCTTCCTGAGAAACACTGCTCTTGGGAATCACATTAGTTTTGTGTCTTCAGGTATTCACTTAGTATCCACCCTCTTCCCATTTCCAAAAGGGATTCCAGGTGGGCCGCAAGTAGAGATAAAAATAAAGGGAAAGGAGCAGCCCTGGGAGGTGGGGGCCTTACTGCGGGTGAATCTTGAGAGGGCCCCTCCAGCACCGGCCCCTCCCCTAGCCCTATCCCGGAGGGCTGGGGCCAGACAGGGCTCATTCCTCCTCCCCTTTGGAAGACATTATGCCTTTCTGCACTGAGTTTTTGGGAAGAATTTCTGAGTGGAGAAGACTGTGCCTCCAGCATTTGGGGTTTCAAAGCCTGGGTAGAGGCAGGGTATAGAGAAAGAACAAACAATAGGTGTTGGAGGCAAAACGGAAGGAGGGAAGTGAGGCACGCTAAAGGGCCCTGCACCCTGAAAGGACGCAGGTGTGGGCTTAGGGGGTCCTGGGGCATAGAGTTTCAGGGCTCTTTTTCCCAGGTAGGGCCCAGGAAGGTGACTGTAGAGAAAAAGCCACCCATGTGATGTGAATGGGGGTGTGCCCTGCCTCGCATGGCTTAGGAGCTGCACAGTGATTTCCCTGCACGAGGCATTGACCCCCTCAGGACCAAAGCCCAGATGCCCACGTGCACTGATGACCCTGCCACTCCCACCGTGCACCTCCGTGCTACATAAATGCCCCAGAAGGAGTCTCTCCCAATTGACTGAGGTGGAGTTTTACCATTTTGGTGGAATGGAGATTTTGGTTTCTAGACCAGTAAAGACTGTCATGTGTCCTATGCACCTGGACCTGTGGCCTGAGGTCTGTTCTTACTGAGAGGACCCTGGAGTCCCGGGGGGTCCCCCAGGGTCAGAGCCTTCTAGCCCCTGTCTTTCCCAGCAGCTGCTTCGCCCCAGTCCTAGCAACGCCCAGTGCCTGGACCATGTTGGAGATGGGGAAGAGCTCCCAGAGAATCTGGCCCCGCTCTGGCCCCAGCCCCCCTCACGTACCATTTGTGTTTTCGAAGACAGTTGTGTGCTTGACAAAGGCGACGTCCCCTGCATTCTCAGCCAGGCACCTGCCGCACGAGAGGCCAAGGCCAGTGTTGGCAGGAGGGCCCCAGCCTCTGTGCCGGCCCCAGGCCCCCCCCCGCACCCCGCCGGGCCACCGGAGTACCTGAAGGCGCCACTGTAGCCGTAGTACCTCTCCTGGCTATTGCCCACACACTGGTTTCGGCCCCGCTCGTCCCCCACACAGAGCGTGCACAGCGAGGGTGGGTAGTTCTTGGCATTGTTCACGGGCACGCAGCTAGCGCTGAAGAACTCGCTCACGGCTGGGGCGGGCGGGTGGGGCGAGCTGAGTCAAGGGGCCGGCGAGGGAAGAGCAGCAGGGGGAAGAGGGGAGGGCCGCCCCCCCACAGGTCTGCCCATTCTGCCTGGCCGTGCGGCTCAAGGCCACCCATCTGTCCACTGCCCACCCAGCTCAGGCACATCTCCTCCTGTGAGAATTGCAGGGATGAGGGGAGTACAGAGGCTGTCCTGATACAGGAACCCCATGGACAACCTCTGGTTAAGTCGTCACCCAGCCTTCCCTTGGACTCCGTCAGGGATGGGGAGCTCACTACCTCATAAGCTCTTCTGTTCCAGTCAGGGCAACTGCCCAGCTGTGTAGGAGTGGGAGCAGCTGACCCTAACACTCTCTGTGTGCTCGTGGAGGTGGTTAGAAAGAAATGTGGTTTTTTCCTGAGGTACCAGACAGGACAGAGGTGTGTGCACAGTCAGCCCAGGATCTTGCCAGCTTCCTACTGCCTTCCTTTCATCATGACTGTGTGTGATTTAACACGTGGGGAGGGCCCTGGGTATGGCATATGGTGGCCGCTTGGTAAACGTGTCTTCTTCAGCACTTATACAGATGGCTGGCCACTTTCCATAAAGGTCCCCGGATGCCCAGAGGCTGCTGGGATATGGGGACAGCCCCAAGACCGGATGGTGATCCAGCCAGGCCCACAGCCCACGCACACCCCCTGCTCCTCATGCCCACTGGAGCCAGGTCCACTCTGGGTAAGTGGGTTAGGGGCACCCTGGCACCCTCCACAGAACAACCAGACAGACACCCCACAGACTGTTACAAGTATGGCTAAGAATATTTCCCAACCTTCCCAAGAGAATGGGGCACATCAAGGAGGAAGAGGAAATCTGTCTGGGCTGCTCTGTGGGACCCTGCTGGGGGAGGGCTCCCAGACCCTCAGACCCAGCAGGCCCCCCCAAAAGAGTTTGCACGTCTGTGTCCCCGCAGAGGGTGGTACCTGTGAGGACGTCACAGTCCTTGGGCCGGATGAAGCCCCTCTGCACCAGGGCGCCCACGGGGATGTCCCAGCCCGCGGGGCTGTGGAACCCTGAGTGGCAGGAGCGCTTGCCCCGAAGCTCGTCCAGGGTGAAGGCATAGGAGCTGTTCCGCTTCACGATGGCCACCACAAAGTAGGAGTTGCTATTGTCCTCCGCTGTGGGGAGGGGACGCCAGTGAGGCCCCTCATCTGTGCTTGCCTGGCCTGGCCAGGCAAGGGCCCGGGGCACGTCCCCTTGTGCCCTCAACCCATTCCCTCAGGCGGCTCCTGCCTCAGAGCTGTGGTCCCACCCCGAGCACCTCTCCCCGCTTAGTGTCGGGGCCCCGGCTGCACATCCAGCCGTGGGACCCCTGCTTGTCCCCCCCAAGGCTGAATTCTGTCTCCGCTTTTCAGAGTTCTGTCTCCCCCAACCTACCCCCTATCATTCCTCACCCAAAGGGATTTTTCTTTCCTTACACCCAGGTGGTACTTTTCTCGCTTCCTGGGAGAAAGGTGGGGGCACAGCTAAGGACTGCAGAAGCATTTTTCAAAAGCCCAGAGATTTTTCACATCCAAGTGGAAGGACCTGAGGTCACCACTTAGGAGGACAGAGCACCAAGGTCCCAGCCCAGGCCACTGGACGGGGGGTCCCCAGGGCCACCTTCTATGAGCCACAGTAGGTAGGCGGGCAGGGCAGAGGAGGCCCTCTCGTTGACGGGGTGGCAAATAGCCTGTTTTTTGTACGACCTGGCTCAGAAGCATAAAACGGTTTTTATATTTTTAAAGGGTTGTAAACAAAACAAAACAAAACTAACAAGGAATATGTGGTCTGCAAAGCCTAAAGTGTTTACTCTCTGACCTTTTACAGAAAGTTTGCCCACGCCTGCCAGACTTTTAATGACTCAACGGGAAAACTGAGGCCTGAGGCAGGAGGGCTTGCCTGCGACAGACAGCAACCTGCCCCGGTAGAGAGACCGTGATGGGGAGCTTTGGAAAAGGGCCCAGGGGGGAAACTGATACCAAGATGAAACTCTCAGCTGCCTCCTAGCAGAGGCCAGGGCTTCAGCCCCCCGCACTCACGGGCATAGTGCTCCCCCGCTGCTGGGACCAGGCCGTATTCCTTTCCTGCCACGTAGATGTCTTCGCCCTTCAGGGTCACGGCGTCGATTTGCCCAGCCTGAAGGGGGGCAGAAAGGGTGACCGGGCAGGGGAGGGGTCAGGACCTGACAGAGGTGCCAGGGTTGGGTCTCTCGGGCTCTCTTCCCTGGGGGCCCCCTGCCGCACACCCCTGTGAGATGTGTGGGCCAGAGAGGGGTTTGGAGGACCAGAGGCAAGAAAGCCGCTGGCACGAATGCTCCATCCGGGGGGTCCGCTGCTCCCGTTGCCAGGCCCTGTTCTGAGCAGACCCGTGCACTATCCCTGCCCTCCCCGGGGACTGTGGCCCGCAGAGGCCTGGGCCGCCGTGCTGTATCCCCCGCACCTGGCCATGGGCTGGCGCACGACACAAGGGCAATAGGTATTTGCTTAATGTGTGTGCGAATGTATGAACGAGCTAGGCCTCAGAAGACAGCAGTTTCGTGGTTAAAGCTCTGCCCCAGGAGGCAGCAGGAGGGGCCCAGGGCCCTCTTCTTTCCACCCTCCTGAAGCGTTCCAGGTCTCCCCTGCCCCACCCCAGCCTCTGGACAGGTGCCCCTTGGACCCGAGCAGGGGTTCACTAATAATCAAGACACAGTAGTGTGACAAACCCCAGGGGAAGGGGGTGGGGAGGGGGCAGAGAGGGGACAGCTGCCCCCAGGAAGGTGCCCCGCGCCGTTCAGGCCCAGGGGCATGAAGTTGTGATGCTGGAATAACAGGCAGGGATGTTGACTTTTGAGCCTGGAGCTTCCATCTCTGGGGGCCCTCTCTTCCCCCCCACCCAGACCTCCTAGCCACTGTCGGGGCATGGCAGAACCCAGTCCAGCTGACACCCCGTTCCCTGGGCCCCTGTGGCTGGGAAGGAGATGGGGGTCAGAGCTCCACTGGACACCACCCCCGAGAGCCTGAGAATTAAGCATCTCTGAGCCTTTTGCTGGGGTTCTCGAGGAACCCCCAAGTCTGCTCCTCTCCTGCCGGGCAGCCCCTTGGCCCTGTTTGAGTTCAGACAGAGACAAGGCTCTTGCCTGTGGGGAGCTGAACGCTCCCTCCTGCATCTCTCCCTGTTCTGCAGCCCGTGGACCCAGCCACCCCACACAGGACGGCCTGCCCTCTACCTCCAGTCTCCCCTTCCTCCATTCCAGCTGAGTGCCCCCTCCCTCAGCACTACCCGTGGTCGGGGTCGGGCCAGCCTCCTTGGGCCCCTGGGGCGAGGGGCTCCCCCACCCTGAGTTGGGTGACTGTGGGCAGTTGCTTCTCCAGCCTCCCCCAGCTCCAGTGTCCTGACAGTGATCACGCCACCGCAGAGCGCTGCTGTGAAGATTAAGTGAAGGGTCCTCGGGAAGTCTTAGCACCGCGTGCGGCACGCGGCGGCACGTGCTTGCGAGGCTGTCCTCCGTGGTGATCCTGGCCTCCTGTTATTCCTGCCCACTCTCCTCCTCTGGGCCTTCAAGTCAGTGTGGTTGCCTGGCTGGGGCAGTGTGGACACTCCTGAGGGGCAGTGGTCTGGCCTGCACTCGGGGATTGCCCCGATAAGGGCTCCTGACCTGAGGCCCCACCTACTCGCTCTTAAAAAAGAGGAGGGAGGGGGTGCCTGGGTGGTGCAGTCCGTTCAGTGTCCCACTCTTGGTTTCGGCTCAGGTCATGATCTCAGGGTGGTGAGCTTGAGCCCCATGTTGGGTTTAGCACAGAGTCTGCTTGAGATTCTCTCCCTCTGCCCCTCCCCCTGCTCGTTTGCTTTCTCTTTCTCTCTGAAATAAATAAATAAAGTCTTAAAAAAAGAAAACAAAAGGGGTGCCTGGGTGGCTCTGTTGTTAAGTGTCTGCCTTTGGCTCGGGTCATGGGATTGGCTCGGATCCTGGGATCGAGCCCCTCGTTGGGCTCCCTGCTCCACGGGAAGCCTGCCTCTCCCTCTCCCACTCCCCCTGCTTGTGTTCCCTCTCTCGCTGTGTCTCTCTCTGTCAAATAAATAAATAAAATCTTAAAAAAAAAACACCAAAAACGAAAGAGGAGGGAGGAGTCCAGGAAGCCAGAGGCCGCTGGGACACCGGTGACCAGGGTAGCACCCTTGCCTGCAGGGCCCCGGGGCCACCTCCAAGCTCTGCCTCAGACTCCAGTCAGAGAGGCAAAGCGGGGCAGGGCCCTTAACTGCAGCTGGGGAGCAGCTTAGTGGACGCCAAAGCAACGTAACGGGCCATGACAAGCTTAGAAACAAAGTCTAGGATGGAATCCAACGGACAGTGTCAGGGTACGTTGTACTTCGTGAGGGTCAGTACTGTTTTGTTTCATGCCTCTCTACTGGAGGCCACAGGACGAGCAGTGCCCAGCTGGGCTGGTCTCCTGATGTTCCTTCTGCTCTCAGCTCACCCACTCAGCGAGGAAGGGTACCTGGGTTCCCTGAAAGGAAAGAGCCCACCCCCCACCTCCAGCCTTGTCCCCTGGGGTAGGGTGGCTGGTCCCTGCCGGTCCTTCTTCCTCCCTTTTCTCTGTGAGGTTGTCACAGGAGACTGCCTCCCCAGGTGGCCTCATTCAGACCAGGTGGCACAGGGGGAGGGCTGGTAAGGACTGTCCCGGGCGCGGCCCCCACCTGGATCCATTCCATGCAGTGCTGGGGAGACTCGGCCGACACGCACTGGATCTCTGGCTTGAGCCTCTGCCGGCTGAAGGCCACAGCCATGTCTCCACACTTCTGGATCTCCGGAGTGGACAGCACACACCAGCGTAGGTAGTGAGGTAGCCCTGTGTGTGTGTGAGCTTGTGGTCACCACCACACTCACCTGCTCAGGGGCTGGCCCCGAGCATGGCCTGTGGGCTGGGGTCATGGTAGTACCTCAGTAGGAAGAGCCTGGAGTCAGACCCAAGGGAAATTCTGGCTCTTTCCCTCATTAGCTATGAGGAGTAAGTTATTTAACCCTCTCATCCTGTTTCCTCTCACAGAAAGGGGATAACTATGCCTCTTTCACGGGGCTGTGAGGTGGCTTGAGGCAGATCATGGCTGTCGTGTGTCTAACTGGGTGGCAGACCATCTCCCTGGCTGTAGGGGGCAGGAAGCAGGAAGCCCATCTGTAGACTACTGCAATGGTCCAGCCAACAGACGACGCCTGCGCCAGGGCCTTGGCTGTGGGGTGGGGAGGAGGAGGTGTGAGGCACTGAGGAGAGAGCATGCGGGGGGACTTGATGACTTCTGTGTGGAGGGGCAAGGAGACTCTTCCCAAGACAGACCCTGATGGTCTGGGTCCCACCCCTTGGAGCAGATGGGGCATCCAGGGTACAGCAGGCCATGCAACTCTGGAACAGCTTCCTCCCTACATCCCCAGAGGCAGGAAGGTAGAAGTCATTGGTTCTCAGGGAGGCCAAGGGGCACAGCTCCTTGGGTGAGTGTCCTTTCCCAGCTGCCTCCCCAGAAAGCACTGCCATGCCTGTGTTCAGGCTGGGCCAGAGCCCATGGGACGAGAGACAGGTGGACTTACGGTTGGCATCACAGAGGAGACCCTTCATGGCATGCAGGTACTCGCGGCCCAGCCAGGCCTCGTAGGTCTGCGTGGCGATGGGCACCAGCTCGGAGGTGGAATCTTTGAAGAGCAGGTTCTTTTGGCCGTAGGCCTCAGAGCTGAACATCTGGAAACTGCTGCTCTCATGGCTGAAGAGACGCTGTGTGTCAAGGGATGGGAGTGGGGGCTGGTGAGGTGCTGCCGGCAGGGAGGGCAGCCCATCCCTTCCTCCTGGGCCAGCCAGCAGCTCCTTCTTCCTGCGCCCCCCGGCCAGGTGCCCACTCTGAGGACCAGGTGAGGCACCGCCTCCCTCCGTCCTCCGTGCTCCCCCGGTGCACTCCGCCTTGTCACACTCACGGCCCAGGTGTGGAATGGGACTGAGGATGCGGGATGGGGCTGGCCGTGGTGGCACGGATGGGGCAAACCTAGCTAGAGCCAGGCTGCCCAGTCAGAAATGTGTTGTTCTTGTGAATAGTGATGTCAGCACGACATTATTCACATTTAATTAATGGTGTACTTTGACGTTTGTTGGCTTTGTCATTCTGTTTATTTGCTCATATACTCTGGTTTTACTTTTAAGAGCCACAGACACGAGCAGCTTTCTCTGAGGGGTGCCTGCGTCCCTGGTCTGCCTCTCTGGCTGGCCCTCCTCGCTTCCTGAGGCCTGGGTCTCCCCTCTCTGGCTGCTAGCTCACACAGTTGGTCCCTCCTTCACACCGAGGTTGGACACCACAGAGACCTCCCCAGCTGTGGTCTGGCCCAGGGGAGGGTCTCTGAGTCCTGCCCCTCTGGACCTGGCTGGCTCAGCCCCATGATGGCTCTAGCCCGAGCCCCTACCCTGGCTGGCGAGAGACAGGAAGGTTCGGTACCATCTGGGAAGCCGTACAGGGGTGGGGTGGGGGGGGTGCTGCCCTGAACTCACCTGGCCTTCATTGAGCAGCCGGAACATGAGGCCCCCATCAGTGTCGGCCCGGACCACCACGGCATGAGCGGGCACGCGGGCCAGGTGGCATCGCCTCCATTCAGTGACATCAGCCCGGCTGCCATCCCGGCATAGCAACTCAAAGTCCTGGGACAGCAGCGCCTGGCCCCAGGAGGGAAGAGTTTTCCCTGGGAAGATGGGAAGCCTGTGGTGAGCCAACTTCTGTCCTGGGAAGGGTATGGGAAGGGCCTCAGGAAGGCCCAGGAAAGGGAGCTGGGCAGAGGCTAGGGTGGAGAGGGCCACAGACTTATGGTGAAAAGAAACTCTTCCAGGAGGTGAAGACCCAGAGCTGGGAATGACAAGGAGCTTGGGGACTGCATTCCACAAGACCAGGTGTCTCAAGAGACTGTCAAATTATTGACTTGCATTTCCGACCTCTCACCAGTTTCTATAAAGCACTTGGCTTGGAGGTATCTGACAATAATACGGCACATATAAACAGGACTGTTCATTAATGTTAAGAAGACTAAAAGAATCAGGGGAGCTCAGGGAGACAGAAATGTACCAGGGGGTCCCTGCTGCCCTTGGGCACTCAATTTGCCTCTGAGCAGTGGGCAGGGGCCACAGTGGGAACACAGCCAGACAGAATGGACCAAGAACAGTAACCCGAGAGGAAAGGGTAGCTCTCCAAAGCTTTGCCCACACATTAATCCAGTATTACTCTATTCATGTTTTGGGGTATTTCCTCTAAGTCGTTTTTTCTATTTTCTAATCATTTCTAACACAGTTAAGGACATACCTGATAGGCAATCTTGTATCCTACTACTTTTTTTTTTTTAAGATTTTATTTATTTGACAGAGAGAGAGACACAGCGAGAGAGGGAACACAAGCAAGGGGAGTAGGAGAGGGAGAAGCAGGCTTCCCGTGGAGCTGGGAGCCCGATGTGGGGCTCGATCCCAGGACCCTGGGATCATGACCTGAGCTGAAGGCAGACACCCAACGACTGAGCCACCCAGGCGCCCCATCCTACTACTTTCTTTTAAAGATGTATTTATTTACTTGAGAGAGAGAGAGAGAGAGAAGGGGGAAGGGCAAAGGGAGAGAGAAAGAATCCCAAGCAGGCTCCCGCTGAGCATGGAGCCCAATACAGGGCTCTATCTCACGACCCATGAGATCATATCTGAGCCAAAATCACGAGTCAGACACTCAACTGACTGAGCTACGCAGATGTCCCACTACTTTTAAAAAAAAAAATTCTTTATTTAAGTAATCTCTACACACAATGTGGGGCTTGAACTCATGACACCAAGGTCAAGAGTCACACGCTCCACCGACTGAGCCAGCCAGGAGCCACTCACATCATACTTTTTTTTTTTTTTTTCACTTGTCATTTTAAAGTATTTTCCCCCACCCTTTTGGAAATTTTCCATAAAACTCATTTATAATAGAAAGCCAGATTTATTTGAAAGCGTGAATACTGACACCAGATAGGAATATTAAGAAGACAAATTTTAAAATTGTAACTCAACAGGTGGTCTTATATAACAATATTTTTATGACTTTTAAAATTTTCAAATGAGGAGGATAAGCCTCTGCTAGGAAATAGGAGGGGTAAAAATAATTTGTGGGGTCATGAAAACTCTTCACTCCAAAGCTATTTCAAAACAAAACCCCAAAACTGAGAGTCATCGTTTGGAAACCTCCACAAGGTCACGTTTAATGACTGCATGATCGTTCATAGCACTCTCAATAATCACCCTGTGCCATATTCTCACCTTCCCCCCCAGCTCTCTACTTTTCAGCTACTGCAAAGCCCTTGTGCAGAGCTCTGGGGGGGTCAGCTGGCCTTCCCTGTGACACAAATGCACCATTTAGGTATTTCAATTGGAGCCTCCTCACTACTTTAGACGCTTAATGTCAATTCCCGTTATTGCTCTTACCAAACTTTTGCATGAAGATCGTCTTTAAAAAATTACGTCCTTAGACTTCCTTAGAGTACCATCAACATTTTATTCTGTTTAATTAATTAATTAATTTTTTAAAAAAGATTTTTATTTTTTTGTCAGAGAGGGAAAGAAAGAGAGAGAGAACAGAAGCAGGGGGAGGAGCAGAGGGAGAAGCAGGCTCCCGGCTGAGGAAGGAGCCCGATGCGGGACTCAATCCCGGGTCTCTGGGATCATGACCTGAGCTGAAATCAGGAGTTGGACGCTTAACCAACTAAGCCACCCAGGCATCCCTACCATCAACATTTTAAAAGAGCCAATTTTAGGGGCAGCCAGGTGGCTCAGTCGGTTAAGCATCCAACTCCTGATTTCAGCTCAGGTCATGATCTCGGGGGTATGGGATCGAGCCCTGTGTTGGGCTCTGCGCTCAGTGGGAGTCTGCTTGAGATTCTTTCTCTCCCTCTCCTTCTGCCTCTCCCCCTCCTCTCCCTCTCTTAAAATAAATAAATAAAACAGCCAATTTTAACCCAATACATCCCTATTCTTTCTCCACCTTTAATGTTTTCCTCTGCTTGATCTTGAGGCCCAAGTGCCGGCTGCCCATCTTTGTAAGATCATCTTGCTCTGGAGATAATCCTATGTGTTTCCTCCTTTTTCAAATCATTTTTTTTTCTCTTTTTCAGATCTGGTTCATATTGTTTGCCTTTCTTGAATGTCAGACCACATGATGGACCTTCTGCTTTTAAAGGTAAAGGTTATGATAAAAAAAAAAGATTATGATAAAAAAAAAAGACAATGATGAGACATTATTGAACAGGCAAAACTACAAAGTGACTGGTGAATGCCCAAAGGGGGCATCAAGGAACTTGTGGGGTGAAAGGTCAGTCACATCACTGTCTTGATTGTGATGGCGGTGGTTATACAACTGTGTTTTTGGCAAAACTCACGGAACTGTACTTCAAAAAGAGTGCATTTTGCTGCATGTAAATTATACCTCAGTTTAAAGAAATAAACGATCCTTACGCAAATCCAAATTAGGGGATGTTCTATAAAATAACTGGCCTGACTCTTCAAACATGCCAATGCCACAAAAACAAGGAAAGATTGAGAAACTGCTCAGAAGTTAGGGGAAACTAAAGAGACCTAACAACTAAATACCAGGTGTGATCACAGATTAGGTCCTGAGCCTGGCAAAAATTGCTACAAAGGATAGAATTGGGACAATTAGTGAATCTGGAATATGCGCTGTAGATTAGATAATAGTATTGTGTCAGTGTTACAATTCCTGAATTTGTTAACTGTACTGTGGCTAGGTCCACATCTCCTTGTTTTTAGGAGATACACACTAAAATATTAGAGGGTGTGATGCAGGCAAATGTGCGCTCAAAGAAAGAATATGTACGTGTTACAATTCCTGAATTTGTTAACTGTACTGTGGCTAGGTCCACATCTCCTTGTTTTTAGGAGATACACACTAAAATATTAAAGGGTGTGATGCAGGCAAATGTGCGCTCAAAGAAAGAATACGTACAAGTATAGAAAGAATAATGAATCCAATGTGGCAAATGCTAAAAGTCGGAATCTGGGTTAAAAAAATAAATGGGGGTGGGGCGCCTGGGTGGCTCAGTCGGTTAAGCATCTGACTCTTGATTTCCGTTCAGGTCATGATCTCAGGGTTGAGAGACCGAGCCCTGGGTTGAGCTCCAGGCTCAGCAGGGAGTCTGCTTGGGATTCTCTCTACCCCTCCCCTCAACTCTCTCTTCAAAATAAATACATAAATCTTTGAAAAAAAAAAAGGGGGAGTTCTTTGAATTATTCTTGCAACTTTTCTGAAGCTCAGTTATTGCAAAATAAAAATAAAGGTAAATGACAATGATATAATGGATCTACACATAACACTAACCCAATTTACTAAGACCTCCTTCAGGGATCAGGAACGGCTTCTCCAGAGAACAGGAGAAGGAGGGGTAGATGAGCGTTCATGCAGAGACTTGCAAATGTTCTGCACAATCAGAACCCAATCTTGAAGTGGAAGCCAATGCCAGACACAAGCCAGAGTAGGGCAGATGTGTCCCCCAGGCCCCCTCGCCCCACAGAGCAGTTTGAACTCCTGTCAGAAGACCCATCCTTTCAGGCACAGTTACAGGGCCCGAGAGCCTGCTCCTGGGGGCTGGCTGCTCCCACTCACCGTCCGTGTTCTCCAGCACAGTGCTGTGCTTCACGAAGGCCACATCCCCTGCCCCTTCCGCCAGGCACCTGCGGGGGAGAAACCAGTGAGCCTGGGCGGGGCCGAGCTCCTCTGCCCTCTGGAGGTCTGTTCTGGATTGTAGGGGTCCGTCCTGGTGGGGCTGTCCCAGGGTCCAGCTCCCTGGCTTGTTTCCTGTGCGGCTTCGCCAAGTTGTGCAGCCCTCCTGGGCTCTGTCACCTGTCCAGTAGGGATGAGAAAGCTCTCATGGCGAGAGATCCTTTATGGTCAGTCCAAGTCCTGTACAGCCGAGCTGGGGACCTAAGGGAGCAGGTGCTCGCAGGGCAATGCTCAGGGTGTTTTGAGGATGCATCTGCCCCGAAGCAGGGGATCAGACAAGACTTTCTCATGCCACACCAAACACCCCTGAGTGGAAGGGACCAGGGCTTCCATGGATCTTTTATAGGTCACTGCCCTGTGAGGGCGGCAGGCCAGGGCCTACTGGGCAAAGGGCTGCCTGGGTCCCCACAGGCAGCAGAGAAGCAAGGCCTGGACTGGGGGAACACCACAAGAGTGGGGTGGGCCAAAGTGTCCGGTTTGGAGGACTGAGGACTGTTTCCTCTCTGTGCCCCAAACTGTATTTACCCGGGTCCCACCCGGCTGTTTTTGCCATTTTCTTCTAAGCCCTCATCTCTCTAAATACACTAAACATGTTGACTTTGTGAGCAAACCCAGTCTGGCATATTCCAGTTGGACGTTTTTAAATTAACCTGGTACCTGAACTATATAAAGGGCACTTTGACGAGATGCAGCCAACATGCCACTCCCCTAGGCCCTCTCCGGGCCCTGCAGTTTCCCACCCATGCTGTGGCCGCAAGGTCCCCCTGACTCCGCTACCCCCACCCTGCCCTCTCACCGGAAGGCCCCGCTGTAGTCGTAGTATCTCTCCAGGGGGCTCTTGTCACACACGCCCTCCCCAGCAGCGTCGCCCCTGCACAGGCGACAGAGGGACTCCGAGTAGCCCGTCTCTCCTGCCCCGGGGACGCAGCTGCCCCCAAAATAGTCGCTGACAGCTGCAGGAAGGAGGAGGGAGAGGGCGGTCAGTCAGCCACACACCAGTCCCCCAGGCAGGGCTCACCCACCTCAGGCTGCAGTAGGGCCGCCCCCCCCCCGCCCGAGGGAAGCGCTGGACCCTCCAAGCTTCAGTCTGAGCAAAACGGGGGAACTGGCCCAGGTCAGTGATTCCCAAACTGGGGCTGCAAAAGCAGCCTGGGGTGTTGGGAGTGACGTTGTTATTTTAAAACGGCTCAAGGGAAGAAAACATTTATCCCCAAACGGCCGCATAGGACAACCATCAAATACATACTGTTCTCATCGTGGGTTTCGCTTCGAATCAGTTATATGTAATCAATGAAAGTGGGGAAGGAAAGAAATTACGTAACGCCTATAATTTCGTAGACAACACTTTTCAAAACACAGGGAGGGCAGGGGGAACGGGGAGGAAGGCCTTATTGGTAAAGTGGTCGGGATCTGCATGGTTCTGGGGCCCCTGCAAGCACCGTGGCCCAGCGTCTACCCTGTTGGCAAATATTTATCCTGTGCTAAGGTCACCTTAGTGCCACGTAGGGTGAGCAGGATGCTGGCGCATCAGCCAGCTAGACCGAGCTCTTCCAGAGTGGGCTGCCTTTCCTGGTCTTCTTTTTGCATCCTCCCAGGGGAGTAGGAATTTAATAAATGTGCCGACGAACAGTTAGACCACCCCTATCTGGCCACCATCTGAGACGACCTTGCTTCCAAGCTCCTGGGGCTCGTGCTGGCTTACGTGGTAGCTGTGGTTGTAGGGGGCGGTGTGTGAATGTGTATGCGTGCATGTGTGTGCACATAGAGGTTTGTATGCGTGTGCACGTGTCCACACGCAACAGCAAGGTGCCCCGGAGAGGTATGGAAGTTGAGCTCATAACAACAGCCCTGTGCACTGAGGATAGACCCTGTGTCAGGCACTGTGTGGAGATGTCCTGTGAACTCTCTCCACCCTTCCAACACCACAGCCTTGTACTCTTCCTCGTCCTATTTTGCAGATGGGGAACTAAAGTTCAATGAGGCAGAGCCGCGTACTTGGAGGCAGACATGCTGAGCCAGGGCTGAAACGCACAGCCCTCTGACAGTGAAGACCAGGCTTTCAAAGACCACTGTGCTCTCCCGCAGGCTCTCCCACCGGCCCCCAGCCCCAGAAATACCGGTCTCCTGGGGGACACACCAGGAGGCAGCACACTCACTGACAAACTGTTGGGGCTGTGTGTGTGATCCCCAGAGGGCAGTTTACGAATGTGGCTGTTGTAGGTCAGGGGCCGCATCACGGTGGACAGACTGTCAGAGCGGGGTGGCCAGGAAGAGAAGCCCAAAGCATGAGAAGCAGGATTTGTGCCCTGGCCACCAGAATGAGGGCTGGGGGCTCCAGCCAGGCGCGCAGAGCTTCACCTCACTCTCCCGGCGTGTTTTATTCTCAACAACCCCTTTCGGATCACTCTCAACTCCCTTCCACGGGAGAACATTCTATTTGCAGCACAGCCCTCTTTTCACTATAAATCAATCAACCGGGGAGCCGTAGGTCTCCACCCACTTGTGAGCTTTCTGGGTGCAAGCCAGCAGCTTGTTCGGGGTCCTGAAAAAATAGTTTCTCAGCCATCCAGCTGAGGACACGTTTCTGGAAATAGGGACCTGCACAGGTCTACAGCAGGTGAGAGCCGCTCCCTGGGCATCACCGCCTCCCAACCGTGGGTGGGCCTTGTGCTTGGCTATGTCCTGGGGGACCGGGAGGAGCGAGTAAGGGTCATGTGTCAAGTGCCCCAGGAGGGTCGCTCCACCAGAACTTAAATGGTAGCAGCACCAGGCCGGCCGGCACTAAGGAGGAAGGGGTGATACCACCAACCAGGGGTCGGGGAGGCCCTGGAGGAGGCGCGATGGTGCTGCTTTTTAATTATAGGAGGCTCAAGGTGAGCCCGAGGGAGGTTACCCGTCGGAGGAAGTCAGGGCAGTGGCAAGGAAGGAGGTCCAGCGCCCCTGCCGGAGAAGCCCCTGCCGGGCCCGAAGCCCTTACCCTTGAGCACGTCACAGCCCATCACGGACAGACGGCCGCTCTCCACCAGGTAGCCCACTGGTACGTTCCAGCCCACCGTCCTGTTGATGCCCGTGTGACAGGACTTCACACCTTTCAGGGTGTTGATGGTCACGTGGGAGCCCCTCTTGACCACGGCGACAGCATAATAGGAGGTACCGACCTCTAGGAGGAGCGACAGGAGAGGAGTGAGGGTGGCAGGGGAGAAGCCATAAGAGAGGCCAGAACCCTGCCTGGGAAGGCTGTGGGAGACGGGGAGGTGTGTGCGCACGGGCACCTGGGCACGCAGGCACACGTATACATGTGTGCACGGGTGTACACATGCATGTGTGCACGGGTTTCCTAGTTGCCGAGAGCAAGTGGGTACAACGCACACGTCTTAGCAGGAGACGCCGGCCTCCTCCAGTCTCACATAGTAGGTATCATCCTGAGAGGCTCATTTCTCCCTTCTCCTTCCCACGTCAGCTGACACTTAGCTGAATCTACATTTGTGCATGTCAGGGGGGCTCTGTAGCTACACTGAAAGCAGAAATAGCCTGCAAGTCTTGTGTTCTCCAAAATCCAGGCCCTCTGGGGGAACGTAGAGGGATTGAGGGGATGGTATCGTGGTTACGGGGAGAAGAGTGGTGGGGGGAGCGGGTGCAGCAAGCAGGATCTTCACCCAGATTAGGTGCTGAGAAGGTAGGAAGGAGGGATGGAGGGAGGAGAGGGGGAGAGGGAGAGAGAGGGAGGGGAGGGGAGAGAGAGAGAGAGAGAGAATATATGAAACTAGCAATGTCCCAAATCACTCAAAAACGTGAATGGGATGTATGTGGGTGGGCAGCCTTGCAAAAGATTCCCCTGGGCCAAATGTGGCCCACAGGGGCCATTAAGACAAGACAGGGATGACTCATCTATGGGGGACTGACAATGAGAGGGTATCACAACCCCCTACCCACCCCCACATTCACCCCCTCACCCCCGACTGCCCTGTAGTGGTGGGATGCCCACGGTCAGAATGACGTTGAGTTCTAGAAAACAAAGCCAGTGTCATTTCTTGCACAGCTGAGCTAGCCCCTGCCAACCTAAGCAGCCTGGCCTGGTCCCACCCTCTGATTTACCCACCGTGCCCTTTCTTTCTGGTTCCTTAAACATCCCAAATCCCGTCCCACCTGGGATGCTTGTCAGGGTTCAGCTTAGAGGTCACCTCAGAGAGGCCTTCCAGTCTGCTCTATTTCTAGGTCCCCCCACATTCCTTCTTTTCTTCCTGCGGCCTTTCCTTCCTCCACGGCACCTACCACATTGGTAGCTACATTTCTTCGTGTTTATTTGTTCACTATCTGACTCCTGCTCTCCGAGGGCAAAAACTGGCCCTCTTTTGCTTATGACTCTGTGCTCATGACCAGCATGCAGCAGGTGCTCAATCAGTGTGCTGAATTCAAGAGGGCCAGTGAGGTGGGGCAGTTTCTGGCCTTGGCGTGGGAAGGCCGGCTGGGTTGCAGGGTTAGGCTCTGTCCTGCGTCATCGGACGGTCATCAGTTCACCAAGAAGCCAAGTGAGGCCCTGTGCTGGGTACCAGGTCCCTGGGGCTTTCCAGGGATGAGGACCAGGCCCCCCTCAAGGGACTCACTGTGGTGAGGACAGACAGCAAGACAGAAGGGGACAGGATCTTGACAGCGTGAGTCAGAGCTCCAGGAAAGCAGGAGAGAGAAGCCCTTTCAGGGGCGGGAGGGGTCAGGGGAGCTCTTGGGGGTGACAGCTGAGCTGGGCTGTGACGGGGGCTAGCCCTCTGGACAAGCAGAGGTGGAGGGGGAGCTCCCAAGGGCCGGCTGGGTTAGAGGCATGTCTGGTGTGCGGTGCAGGGACTGGGGCAAAGGGACTCACATTTTTGCTGACTCCTCTAATCTGTGTGACAGGACGGGGCTCGCTCTCCCCATTCTACAGTCAGGGAAGGAAGGTTGTTCAAGGTCACAGAGGATCACAGGAAGGGGTAGAACTGGGATGTGTTCTGGCTTTGTTGGGCTCTGCAGGTCCTAGTCAACCCCTCTGGCCCGGCCCTATTCCTCCTCCATGCTGCTTCGGACAGAGGGCCACTGACCTTATGCCCAATTCTATGGCAGACATGGGGCAGCCCCTCAGTAAGAGCTTGTGGGCAAGTTACAGGGGTGATGGGTTCCCCACAAGGAAGAACAGACTCCGGTCAGCCCTCTGTGTCTCTGGCACCCCTGCTCTGAGGGGGCTGTCAAGAGAGACTTAGGCGCAGGCATCTCTGTAGGTTTGTCTGGCCTGGACCCCACGACTGTTCTGGGGACAGGGCTCCTGACCAACTTGAGGGCTGTAGGGTTGGGCCAGGCCCAGCGAGGACACACCGCAGAGTGACATCCTCTTGTTCTCCCACCCTCCAACCCACTCAGCCCTCTGACCTTGATCATACACTTCGCCCACCACGGGCTTCAGGCCGTGCTCCTTCCCCGCCTCATAAATGGCTCCTCCATCCAGGGTGATGGCATCAGCCTCCCGGGCCTGCTGGGAACATGTGGGTCGGCGCAGCCCAGCCACCTCGGCCCATTCAGCCAGGAGCTCAGGGGCATCCATTAGCCTGCCTAGGGCCCCTTGAAAAGCCACGGAGGTCCATACTGGTCCTCTTTGTCTGGCCCTGGAACCCTGCCCTGGCTCGGCCTTGCACCCCCAGGGCCTAGAGGGCTTACGCTTTACCAGGTCCTAGGTGACTGCTCTCCTAGGCCAAGGACTTGCCTTGTTTTTCTAATTATGTTATTTAAAAATGATTTTCTAGGGCTTCTAATGGCTTTCCATAGTAAAAAAAAAAAAAAAAAAAAAAAATCAGACCGTACAAAAAGGGACGTAGTAAAAAGGGAATCTCCCTCATTTCCCTATTTCTCAGCGCCCTGACTCCACTGTTAACCTGTTTCTCAGGTTTCCTAGGAGGCAGACTGAGTCCCATAAATGCCCTCTTCATTTTTTCCCTTTTTATTTTCAAACACAAATGGCCTATGGTGCCAATTTTATTTTCGAGCACAGTGTCCTGAGGTGCATGATAAAATTCTAGTTCAATATAATTGCTTTCCTCGCCGTGGAGCCTGACCTAAGCCCGCAGCCCATGTGGGACTTGGCTTAGGTCTGGGGAGAAATCAAGGGCCGAGCTGAGATGCAAACCCAGGTCCCCTGGTGCTTCCGTCCACACACTGTCTTGCCACTGAAGTCCTAGCTCTGGGGAGCATCAGGGCGAGCTGAGCAGCCCTGCCGTCCGCAGTTGCCCACCCAGGCCGGCCCGCCCCTTTTCCTCCTTTCTGAGAAACTGCACAAGCTGCATTCTGGAAAACCACCACGGAGGGCTCTGCTGTCCGGGCTCCCTTGGGCGGGGTGGAGCGCATCCCTACTCTAGCAGGGGCCTTGGAGAAGGAAACTCTGCCTCTTCGACGCCTTTCCCCACTGGGGCCCATCTGAGCTGGGGCCCTCCCTGCGGCCTCCCTGGCCCGGGCCCTGGCAGGAAGCAAGCTGGCCCCTGTTGCCTGGGAAACTCAGGAGAGCCTCGGCCTGGCCCTGGCAGGGAAAGTCAGCGCCTTTCTCTGTGAATGACACTGTTGTGCAGCCCCTCCTGAGTCAGAGCCCTCCTGTCTGGCAGGCGGCAGTGGCAGAGTGAGGGCGGGGGGAGGGGGACTCACCGCGATGAGCTGGATGCAGTGGTCAGTGGAGGTGCCCTGGATACACAGGACGGACGGCTGGATACCGGCTTCCTGGAAGGCTCTGCTCATGTCACTGCATTTCTGCTGCTCCGGGTCTGAGGTGGTGCACCACCGCACCTCCATCCTGCTGAGCGCTGGGGGCGGGGACAGTGAGGCCCAGCGCCCCTAGCCTCCCAGCCCCCACCCCCCCCCAGGGTTGTGACCCCCAACAACATGCACAGTCAGTCCTGTGCCACAGCCCTGCCTGCCCACTGGGAGGGACTGAGGCAAAGAGAGGGGTCACAGACCGGAAAGGGGCTGGGCTCACTGGCAAAGCTGTGTGTGGGACCATGCATATCCCCGTACTTGGGGCAGATGGGGCAGCTCAGAGCCTGGCACTTTACAGAGGCCAAGGTTGCGGGGGGCGTCTCCTAGGGTAGCGCTCAGCTAGCCCCAACCTTGCTCACTGGCCTGGAGAGCAGCCTGCCAGATGGAAAGAGCACTGGCTGGGGAGTCCCGTCTGGTTCTGGGACTAGGCCTGTTCCTGCCCCTGTTTGGGCCTCTGTGTCCTCCAGCCAGAGGGTGATAGGTTTTCTGACTCAGGGTCCCTGAGCCCTCCTCATGAACTGGGAAGTGGTCGTGGCTGCCCTTGAGGAGCCTTGCACCCCCTTGGAGCGTCTGTGATTACGCCCACTGCAAACCCACCCACCCTTGCCAAGGGGAAGCTGAGGAATCAGCAGGTTGAGTTCAAGTTTCTGCTCCTGGAGAAGGAGCTGGTGACTTCAGGCAACTTATTTGACCTCTCTGAGCTTGCTTTGTCATCTGAGAGCACAGATGAGAAAATCCACCTTCTGTGCTGAAGTAAACCTATGTAAAGAGCCAGGATGCACGGGGCCTCGGTGGCCTTTTGCTTAGGCACCTCCTCCTGGTGGGGACCCTCCTGGGTCCCGGCACCTGACCAGGTCAGAGTCCTGGAGAGCTCCCAGCCTGGGGGCCCAGCAGAGGTGGTGCCAGATTTCCTTGTGGTTGATGCCTTTGCAGACCCGAAGTTCCTCTATCCCCCACTCCTGCGGCCCAGCTTTGGGTCCAGTTCCCAGCCCCCAGCGACCAGGTCATCCTCCTGTGGCAGCCTGTCCTTCCCATCCCCACGCCAAGGGTCAAGACCGCAGGTTCCTCCACAGCCTTCCTTTTGCCACCCAACTCCCGGCAGCACCCTGGAATATGAAACTGTCGCCCCCTCTCCAGAGCCCCAGGCCTGCACCTTGGTAGGCCCAGCAAGTGCAGAGCTGGGGCCGGGGTGGCGGGTCTGGTTTATTAGTGAGGTCAGAGCGGCGAGGCCACCCTTGTCTGCGGGACCCTGCCCGCAGCTCCCCTGGGCCCCGCCTCACCCCTCAGTGCGCTGGGACCCGGCTCCCTTGGGAGCGGCGGTGAATACACAGGGAGACAGGGCAGCACCCCTTCCTCCTCCTTTGCAGGGTGCCCTGGGGCTGGCTCCCGGTCGCATCTCCATCTCGCGCCCCTCCCTTCCAGTCCCTTAGAATCTTCTCCCGCGGGGGCTCGGGAGAAGCACAGGCGCTCTGGCTCCCAAACCCTCCTGGAGCTTCCGCGCCTATCAAGAGCGTTCACCCTCCCAGCTCTCTTCCTGCCCCTCTAAGGCTCTGCCCTCCACGCCTCCGACTGCTCCTCTCCTTGGCCGGTCAGAAGGCCAGCTTTTCCAAGGCCCAGCTCAATGCCGTTTCCTCCAAGAAGCCCTCCAGACGTCCCAGTCAGCTGGGGTCAGTGTTCCCTCCGTCGCATCCAGCCGCGCTTGGCGCCTTTCCAGGCCTCCCCCCTTTCCGGGGAGATACGGATTCAGGACACACTTCCCAGCAGCCTGGGACCCTGGTCGGGGGCTAAGACAACCGCAGGCCGCCCGTCCCAGCTCCTGCTCCCGAGGCCGGGCGGCCGGGCCTCACCTGTGCGCAGAGCGAGGAAGAGCCACAGAGCCACGCTCGGGCCCCGCATGGCGCGGTCTAGAGCTAGCGGGGGCCGGGCTGGGTCCGCCTGGGTCAGCAGCAGCCAGAGCCTCCCCTTTCCTTCCTCCCCGGTACTGGCCTGCAGCTCCTTAAGTGCGCCCGGGGCGTGCCTCGGCGGCGTCCACGCCCCTGGGGCCCAGCCGCCCAGCCCGGGCAGGACACCTGGGCTGACCACCAAGGTCTTGGCCCTCTCTCTGGCGCCCCCTGCTGGAACCTCGGCCGCCGCCGGCTCTCAGGGTCCCAGGTGCTCCTAGCCTCTGGGCACACCCACTTATCTGTCCCTGAATGTCAGGTACCTGTTGTCTGGGGTCTGATTACCCCAGCTCACAGGCTGTTCTAGGGCTCTCTCCCCTCAACTATCGGTCCTCCCCTTGTTCTAGAAAGATCCTAAATATGTGCTGTTGAAGAGGGAAAAGCTCAGATTCGGAAGGAAGACGTCAGAACCCTGGAGTCTGAACTGCAAGGAGGCTGAAAGGCCCGCAAATTCATTCATCAGCCTCTCTGCAAATACACCTGCACAAAGTAGTTGTAGTCCCGGCTGCGGAGGGACTGGGAGGGTGGGAGTGGGGGTGCCTCTCCTTGGGCCTACGCTGGGGAAGTGACTTCACCCTATGTTCACACATTTAGTCAGTGACAGAGCTGGAACTAGAACTGGGACCCCTGGCAGCTTGGCTCATTCCATCATGTTTTGAAAGATGGGAAGAAAACCAAAAAGGGGGAGGAGGAAGAAGCAGAAAAGGACAGAGAGGGACATGAAAGGAGAGACAGAATGAAGAACGTGAGGGAGAAAAGGCTGGGTTGTCTATTTTTCTAGGCCTTGGGATCTCCGAGTGTGTCCCTGGACCTCACAGCACGGGCACCCCTGGGAATGTGTTAGATATGCACATTCTCAGGCCCACCTCTGACCCGCTAAATCAAAGCTCTGGGGGTAGGGCCAGCAATGTATGCTTCTGCTTCTGGTGCACAGCGCAGTCTGGGAAGCACCCGTCTAGGCAGACCAGAAGTGCAGCTTGTGTGCTGGGGGTGTCGGGAGTGGACTGCTGAAATTCTGACTTCTCTGCTTCCCTTTGTGCCCTTATTTTTTGTCCTTGCCCTCTCACGAGTACCCGGGAATGAGAGCCTCCCTGTCTTGGGTAGAGGACACATATAATAAAAACACTGAGTGCGAGAAAAGGTGTCCCTGCGTCTGACTCTGTCAGTACTCGAGCCTGCTCTGCTCCGTGGGGAAGGGAGCCCCGGCTCCTCGGAACAGGCCAGGACTTATCAGTCCTGGTGCTTATCACACCCTGAGATGATCCGTGGCAATTCCACGGGCTGGACTTCAGGAGACCCGAGCTCTATTCTTTCATTATCACTGGCCCACTGTGTGGCCTTGGGCAGGTTCGTTCTCCTTTCTCTGGGTTTCAGTTTATCCATATGTAAAAGGTAGGTCACGATGGCTCTGAAGTCTGCTCTGCAGAATCAGAGGGGGCATGTGTGGAAGCTGTTTTTCCGTTCTGAGCTGGATCCGTCAGGAGGGGGCACCTCTTTCTGATTCACACAAACAGACTAGCAGGTGGCCCTGGCAGAGGGGCTATGGCCTGTCCTAAGAGGATGAAATAAATAGAAGCATCCTTAGTAAGTCTCACCCTCCTGACCATGAGGATGAAAAGGCTCATTTTTGTCATACTCCAGGAGCAACCAGAAGGTACTGGCAAGATTTGTGTTCATGAAGTTATTTCTCTAGCAAAACTCCAGGTGACACTGATAACGTGTCAGCTACAACCTAAAAGCTTGGGTGAGCAATTTTACAATTGAGGTCCTTTCCCTATCTCTGGGGAGTCATTCCCCTACCGTGACTCATCGGTGAACTTGCTGTCTCTGGGCTCCAGAGGCTTCTATGTCTGACTCATTTGTTTGGCCTTAACATGGACATAGCTTTGGCCATAGCCATTACATACACAGATATCTATATGTAATGCGGAAATCTTGAGTTGGCTTGAGCCTGGATCCTGCCATTTCTGAGGTATGGACATCCTGGGTGTATCAGAGGCAATGAGAGAATGACCAGTAATTTAACCTAGAAACAGTCGTATAGAGGAGCAGAAGCACTGAGGATAGTTTGGTCCCTATTCTGGACTCATACTGAGGAGAGGAAGAGTGCCTTTGAGCTTCCTTCTAGAAACAAGAACTAATTTCACTAAGACTTCTATAAGATGTTGGGACCTAAACACTGTTCTGGGACCATTCCCTCCCACCCTCCGACTCTATTCCATTATATGAAATACAAAGAGCTCTTCTCCACTCTGCCAAAGACACAGCTTTGGCTCCCCAGGATTCAGGGTGCCCCCCCCACAACATGGAGCTTGCTTGCCAGGGAACTGAGGAACAGTAGCAGATGCTATGGGATGGAACACATTAAAGATAGTCTCTGGGGACTCAGAAAGAAGAGGGGGCCTTTGATGCAGGGGGTGGAGAACCTGTGTTGACAGCTGTGGGCTAATGAGTCAGCAAAATATGGATGCACAATTCTTTTAGCCAAAATCTTAGAAAATTCATATTTTTTCATCTCAACAAACCGTGGTTTATATTTTTCTATTTTTATGAGCTGT
This sequence comes from Callorhinus ursinus, assembly GCF_003265705.2. Lineage (NCBI taxonomy): Eukaryota > Metazoa > Chordata > Mammalia > Carnivora > Otariidae > Callorhinus > Callorhinus ursinus. The sequence continues at coordinate 62,654,276 of NW_027397063.1, forward strand.
GATGTTTTTGACTACTTAAGAACAAGCCCAAATAATTTTTATTTGGGGAATACTTGGAAGGACTGGTGTGCACAGAGAATATCAGCGATGGTGAACATTTGCAATAGTACATGTATTCTCAAAGGGTATTACATTCTTACTCCTGATACCATCCACCATGTACTTGCTGCCTGGTTAATACATATGAATTTGTTGCTTGAGATCAATGGTAGATACACTGAGCAAGTTTTGTGAATACAAGTTTTTGCCTCTTTAAAAGTGTTTTCCTGTGAAGCTTCACTTAGGGGGGCCCTGTTCACTTGAGCTACACGATGCTCTGTGTGTAAGCTTTTCAAAGGCAGATTCTCTGCTTTTTCTTCTCTGTACTCCTCACAGGGCCTTGAGCACGGAGGATGATTTCTATTAAGTTTTAGGATGTTATTACTGTTCAAGTGTCTCATGCTGCTGAGGGGGAAGGACTGAGAAGAGCCACAGAATTTGGGGAGTAGGAGGTCCACAGACAGCTTTGTCCAAGCAGTTTCGGTGGCATGATAAGGGCTGAGGCTTGGCCAGGAGGCTGAGCTTCATGAGGGCAGGGTGGTGGCTTATCTGTCATCATTTCCAATGTCTAGCTTCATTGTCTAAAATGCAGTAGGCTTTCAAAAAATTATTATTATAAATGAGTGGAAAGTAGAGTGTCTTTTCAAAGGTATCTGGCTTAAGAAATGCAGAGGTGAGAGGTTGCTTCAAGGGGATCAGGAGTCAATGGAAAGTTTTTATAGGATAGGAGAGATTTGATCATATAATCAGAGCACAAGTAGCCCATGCAGGAAGGAGACTAAAGATACAGGAAAGGGGGGGGTTCTAATTGAAGTGGATGTAAGAAATAAGATCAGGAGGACAAGCAGAGAGGGTAATCTTAAAGGACAATGCTTCCTCCTTGGAGATGGGAAAGAAGAGGGGTGGAAAAAGCTCTGAGTCAAACTTGCATTCAAATATAAGTCCAGCATTCCAGAGCTTGTTTTATTATTTTAATATCAAACCAAGAGATATTTTTTTCTCCTGAAAACTTTCCTTGCAACATAGAGGAGGATTAGAAGGCTCCGAGATTAGCTCTGGAGATAGAGTTTTAAAGCCATTAATAAATCTCCATCTGTTTCACTTAGTGTAAGATTTAATGAGTGGAAACTAGTATAAAAGAAGCTAAAGAATAAAGAAATAAAGAGTACTATATTTGGTTCTGTCACTAAGACTTACAGAGAAATTATTCCTACCCCAACTACTCCCAACGAGGGTTTCAGATGACTTATCATGAAAACGTATTCACAAGGAAGATAAAATTGACACAAAGAGAAAAATCACAAAGCATGTTCAGGAAGGAAGAATACTATACCAGGGACCAGAAAGGAAAGGACTATAATTAAATAAAAAATTTGGCTGATTTAGAGATCTGTAGTCAGACTGTTTTATCTACTCCCATCCACTCTTCCCTCCCAACTGTACCAATCTGCAAATGAAGTGGCCGCTAACACTTTACACACTGATGTTTTCGGGTCATGAAAAGCCAAGGCAGTGAAGACTGTTGCTGTACAAGAGGCCCACAGGCTGTGCTCTCTGATCGCCTGCCATGGGTACCTTACTGGGGCAGACAAACACAAGGAGGCCACCCGATCTGAGACAAACCAAACACCAAAAGAGGTAAAAGCAGCACAGGGAGAACATGCTCAGTGTTAAGTGGATACCCAGTATATATGGAGCGTTCAGGCTCCATGGGCTGTAACTAGGGAGTCTTCTGCAGGAGGAGGGATTTAGGGTGGGCCTTGAAGAAAGGTAGGGCTTTGCATGACCAACAGCCACAGACAAGAACTGCTGAGGTATATGGCTGGCGAGGTAGGTGGCAGGAGATGACTGATGACCTCATACTATGTTCCAGAACTATACTAGACAGGGTAAGTTGATTGGTTTGGATTTAGGATCCATGAAGGTCACTGAAGAGAAACACAATCCAGGTTGCATTTTAGGAAAAGTCATCTGGTGATGGCTGGGTCAGCAAGGGGGCAAATTAGAGGCTGAGAGATGAATTAAGAGGCCACCTCAGTAATCAAGCTTGGGGTTGAGGGCGGGTTAAGGATTAGAGTGATGACAGTGGAAATAATAGCAAGAAAAATATGACATCAAGGAATAACCAACAGTATTTGGTGACTGAATATTTGGGGAAGAGAGATGTCAAGAAGCATTAAGGTTAAAATGTGGGTGATGGAGAGAATATTCTATTAAGTACAACCATTATTAACTACTGGTAGAAAAATAGTTAAAAGGTTAGTAAAGTTTTTGCCTAGTAAGAGTAAGTAAGGAACGTCAGATAAACTAGATCCAAAGCAAGCACTGAACTTTCAGAGAGAAAGGGATCTATTATTATTATTTTTTAAAGATTTGACAGAGAGAGAGACAGCGAGAGCATGAACACAAAGCAGGGCGAGTGGGAGAGGGAGAAGCAGGCTTCCCGCCAAGCAGGGAGCCCGATGTGGGGCTCGATCCCAGGACCCTGAGATCATGACCTGAGTGGAGGCAGACGCTTAACCGTCTGAGCCACCCAGGCGCCCCGAAAGGGATCTATTATTAAGACATATCTTTTCTAGTCTTAAATACCACTAGGGAAGTAGATATTTTTGATCAAATGACTGTCACAAGATTTAGAAAATCTTTTCGTAGAAATTCATAGTGTGAAACATATGGGACTTTCGTCTTGTCCTTAGCCCTCCCATCTGTGAGGTGAATGAACCTGATTTTAGACATCCTAAAGAAAGATTCTATCACTTGTTCTAATCTTTTCTTCCATCAGAGAATTCACCATGTCGTTTCACATGCTAATTGTTTTGTGCACAGACTTCTATACAGTTTTTAAAAAATCATTCTACTGTAGGTAAAAATTGTCCAAATGATATTGGTCATTAACAGTTGATTTGCAGAAACAGGGATGAATATATGCTCAATTTGAATAGTTTATTCCTATTTTGGGTAACACCAGTTCCTAAGGTTTAGTTTAGCGCCAATTAAGAGGAATGACCTGGGGTGCCTGAGTGGCTCAGATGGTTGAGTGTCTGCCTTCGGCTCGGGTCATGATCCCAGGATCCTGGGATCAAGCCCCGCATCGGGCTCCCTGCTCGGTGGGGAGCCTGTTTCTCCCTCTGCCTCTCTCTTCCTCTCTCTCTCTCTCTCTCATGAATAAATAATAAAACATTAAAAAAAAAACTAATGATGTATTGCATGGTGACTCACATAAAAAATAAAATAAAAAAAAGAGGAATGACTTAATGTTGTTGTTATTGTTGTCGTTTTTGAAAACACACAAGAGAAATCAAGTCATGTTACGATCTGAATGGAAAACACGGACAAGGCCCGTTGTGCTATCTGCATGCCAGTGAAGGGGATGGGCAGCTCTGGCTCAAGAATTCCTTAAATACACTGCTTTGGAATTAGATTTCTGTTAATCATAGAATATTAGTAATTTTTAAGATACAGAGAAGTTACCAGCTAAAGGAAATTGGTAGTCATTAATTTAAAAAAAACAAGCTACAATCCTTTGGTGTTCAACAAACCAGATTTTCTTGAAAGATTAGGACTGTCTTCATGGACTGTTTTCTAAATCGTAAGGCTATTAATCTCACCTTTAACAAATGTTCTCATTGGTTGCTCAGACTATTTTCTTCTCATTTACTACTGTCCTAACTAGACTACATTTATTCCCTATAGCAATGAGAATCTGGTACAGGTCACTGGCACATCCAGTTTTGGACCATCTGAGTATTATTCCTGGGAATTTGAAATTCTAAAAATTTGAAATTGCTTACTCTCGTACTCTCCTACTCTAGACATAATTTTGTTCTGTAAACAGGCTCTTGGGATATATTATTCTGCATTTACAGTTTGTTTTAGGATAATAAGCTCCTGTACAACTGCCCAAATGTGTGGATGCTCACAGTAGAGAGGGAGGTAGAGTGGGGGAGGGCCTGTCACAGCTGTCAGATCAGAAACCCATTTCTGGTTCTGATCCTTGCTGCTGCAGACCTAAAGTTGCAAAGAAGCACAAAAATATAGTGGAAAAGACTGAAAACAATGCAAAAGTCCTTCAGTGAAGGGATAGATAAATGAATTATACATCCATAAAATGGACTACTACTTAGCAATGAAAATAACAAACTTGACTCCTGCAGCAACATGGCTGAACCTCAGATGCATTTTGCTAAGTCCAAGAAGCCACACCCAAAATGCTTTATAGGGTACGGTTCCATTTATAGGACATTCTGGGAAAGGCAAAACTATAGGCACTGAGAAAGTATCAGTGTTATCAGAGGTTGGGGGTAGGAGGAGGTACGGACTAGAAGTTTTGGGGGTGGTTACATGCTATATATACATGGGTCAAAACTCAGAATTGAAAAGCATAGAGAATTTTACTGTAAATTAAAAAAAAAAGATATAAAAGAAGATTAGGGGGGGCCTGTATTGCTCAGTCGGTTAAACATCTGACTCTTGATTTCAGCTCCGGTCACAATCTCAAGGATGTGAGATTGAGCCCTGCATGGGGCTCCACATTCATCAGGGAGCCTGCTTCTCTCCCTCACCCTGCTCTCTCTCACTAAAATAACTCTTAAAAAAAAAAAAATAGTGGCTTCCCTTGGAGTAGGAGTAATGACTGGGAGGGAGATGAGGTGGGGTACCTGGGGAGCTGGTTACGTTCTGTTTGAGCTTCATGCTGATTGTTACATGGGTGTTGGTTTAGAAAAATTCATTGGGGTATATGTATACTTAGGATATTCATGCATTTTACATATGTATGTTATACTTCAATAACAAGTAAACAACAAGGGACAGTGGGAGTGAATTCCAGCCTTCACTGTCCTCTCATCTTCCCCCCATCTGTATACACTACTATGCTAGAAAAATTGTAGTGTGAAACTCTCCCTGGTCAGGTTTGGTACCTGTTCCTAAAAGCTTCAAACATCAGTTTACTTGACCATCAATTCTGTTCACTATGCTGTTTGGCAGATCAGGATTTGGTTTGCCAACTCTCAGGTAACCATATTTGGGCATGGAATGAAGAAAGAGCTGGTAGTGGAAAGTCACTGAGAAACTAATCACGGATAAGCAGTGATTATTCTAAGTCACACTGAATAAAAGAAAATGTATCTTACCTGGGTGATTTAAGTAATCTTTTTCAGGCCTGTTTCTACACTCTTGATAGAGAGAGAACTGCTAGGGACTGTTGTGTTTAGCACTGCACAGATGTGAGGATGGCTTATCAAATCTTGATGTCTTCCAGTTCCATGTTGAAGACTGAGGTAGAGTAGGCAAAAGTCACATCTCTGACAGAGTAGGGAGGCTTAGAAGAGATGAGTAAACATGATTATAGGGACTGAAATGTAAATAATTTCTTCAAAGTCCATCAAAGAAAATTTCTCTATAGTTGATGAAGAATGGTGGACCATATTCTTCTGTCTTCTACCAATCATAAACATACTCCAGAGCAAGGTAGTAAGAGTCAAGTAACAGAAGCTGTGATCAGTGTTTTGTACACATTACTTTATTTAACCCTTAAAACAATCCTGCAAGATAGTCACTCAAATCCCATTTAAAATGAAGGCTCAAAGTAATCTGTACAAAGTGAGTTGCAACAATTCCAGGCTTCTGATTCCAAAGAAAAAGGGAATTAACTTTTAGAATGTATTATGTGCTAAGCTCCTTTATCTTAGTCTTAACATATCTCCATTTAATTTGTGTGTGTGTGTGTGTGAGAGAGAGAGAGAGAGAGACCGCACGAGCAGGGAGAGCGGAAGAGGGAGAGAAGCAGACCCACTGAGTGCAGAGTCTGATGCGGGCTCAACCCCACAACCCCAAGATCATGACCCTGACCCAAACCGAAACCAAGACTTGGGATACTTAACCGACTGAACCCCCAGATATCTCCATTTTAGAGATAAGTAAACAGAAAGAGGGATGGCATGGCTTGTCCAAGGTTAGTTACGTAACCAGTAAGTGGTGGACCAGGTATTTAAGGCCAGCTCTGATTTCAGAGCCTACATTCTTCACATTATAGCACTCCACTGCCAACGCCAATGGGAGCTATACTGTGCAATTCTGGAGGAAGATAAATGGAATCTTTGACATTGGACTAAAACACCAGATAATCTAAACTTGGGTCAGAAAAGTGACATTTGTTGTTTTTCCCTGCTATCTTTCATATTCAAGCACCTCAATAAAATCTCTTGTTTACGGATATTTACTTTCTTTTAATCAGTAATTCAAAGCTTGAGGGACTGAATAACCCACTAAATTCAGCTTACAGCATGGGAAGAAAAGGAACTGGATGGTAGAAAAACCACTGTCCTAGGAACCAGGAATCAAAGGTTCTAATCCTGGCTCTGTTCCTGATTTGCAGTGCAGCTTTGGTTAAGGCATGGGGATCTCTGGACTTGTTTTACCACGTGTAAATTAAGAGTATTCAAGACAGAATTTTGGAAAGGAAACTGTTTAATACTCTAGAAAACAAATTTTTTCTCACGAGGAAAGCCCCCAAATTGCCATCTTGGAATTTAAATACTATGTAGTGGGTTACCAGGTGTTTGTGAGAGTCTGTTCTGCAAGCTTGCTTCCATCATTTTTGAAGAGCCCTGGGAAGATGTGCAATAGAAAAGCAACCAGAAACGTGTAGTCACATTAAGAGGCATTTTAATTTTTGCCAACTTAAAAATATTAAGAATATTAAAATACGAATATCTCATAAAAGATTTGAAATATTATTATTCTCTCTGTATCAGACTAATGGATTTTCCTAATAAACACCATTCCATTTTTGGTTCTTTCTTTTGCCGCCCCATTTTTGGTTCCAAAGAAGTTTTTTGTCACTGTGATGGTGCAGGCTGATTTGTTTCCCAGAAACATGTTTTTCAGCTGTGACAGGAAGTGACTTGTTCCGTGGGTCTGTCCTTACTTACCGTGTGACTCAGGGCAAGGACTTTCATGTAAGTCTGTCTCTGTAAAGGGACACTAACATAACATAATTTAAGTCATAGTGCCTTACATAATAGGGGCTGAGAAAAACAAGGCAGCATTATATACTAGAAAGAACATGGGGCAGAAAGACTTGGACACAAATACCAAGCACTGCCGCTTACTAGCTAAGTCATCTTGGGCAAATGATTTCATTTAAGCCTTACAGTGGGGCTAGTAATTCTTTCAATTCTTATTTTTTAAAATTAAATGATATACTAAAGTGGCTGTTACACAGTAGTACTAAGCAATTAGTACTTTTATTAATAATTCTATACAATCTAGAAAGCTGCACAAAAGTTAGTATTTTCTTACAAAAACATCACTTAACAAGGACATCCAAAAGCAATGTAATACACATTGTAACAGATAAATGGCATCATTTTTATAACCTCTTGATATTTTAGAACACGTAACCAGTAAATACTTCAAAACGGCTTATGCTGGGGTCTTGCTGCAGAGTGATTTCTGGGACTCTTGAGATTATTTTACAATAATTTTCTTCTAGTTGTTTTATGTTTGGTAACAACCTACTATAATTATTGTTATAGCCATAGTATATATTTCAATGTGTCAACATACTCAATTCCAAAACCTATAGAAGAAAATTTGATTAGGTTCCCTAATGGCCCATGAATCCAGTTTATAAATTACATGATGCTCCAAGTTGTTTCAAGAAAATATTTGCTTGTAAACAATATTTTCTTTCAGAATTCAAGACACATTTAACATATGGATTTTACAACAAAGTTTATTAGCTGTTCTCCTCTTTCTCATAAATGGAATGGATAATGTTGATAATCCTTTACAAACCAGTACTCATTTAAGAAACTGTAATGAGGAGGCTGTGAAAAACACATATTTAATAAACAACTCCAAAAAAGCAAAGGGAAGCCAAAAAATATTATTAAAACACCAGAAAAGTTGATTTCTGAAATCATATCTACCTTTCACTAAAGTTTCTTAAAATTGCTCACCATGAAGATCTGGGCAACTCTAGTGCACAGCAGCTACGAGAGGTGGAAAGTGTGCATTCTGAGGGGAACACACACAAGGCTTTTGCTTATCTGCCTTTTAGTGAAAGGAAAGCTGGAAGGAGAGGCAGAAGACCAAATCCAAACCCAATGACAAGAACAACAGTAACAAAAAACCCCAAAACAGAACCAGGAACCATTTGAAAACTTTTGTAGAAAAGAGGAGAACACGCCTATACTTCTGTATGTAATCTAATTTCCCTAAAGGTTTCTTTCCACAACCACCATACCCCCTTTTTCAGTTCACATGATTAAGGAAGATAAAGTCTAATCAATATTTAATTTAAAAACCAAACAAAAAGTTAAGAGTAGGTGGCCAAAGAAAAAATATATTTTAAATATATATATATGTTTGTGTGTGTGTGCAACTATGTAAAGAAAATAATTCCCATAGTTACAGAGTTTAGTTAAAGAAAGTTTTATATATATTTATATATATATATATTTTATTATAACAAAATAGGCAGTTACTGTGGGTAAAATATTCATTAAAATCTGATCCCTAAGAATACATTTAAAGTTTTAGACTATGAACTGGACTCCTTTTCCATTGCCATAATGATTACTACATCACCACCGTAATGTCTGTTCTGTCTGTATTTATGTCTACGAAGTTTCCTCAACCTTATGTGTAAAAGGTGAGCTCCCCTAGCACCTAAACATGGCCTCGATTTAGAGAATGTGATGATCATTATGTATGAACTTTTGTAAGACACTATAAACAGTGCTGCACAAGTAGATTAAAAACATTTTTAACACTGCTATTCCTAGCAAATGTGTTGAGAAAAAAACCCTCAAACAATAAAAGACATGAAGAACTCTTATGAAAAATGAATATCCCTTGTGAAATTATAAAAGTTAATGCAGACATTAATTTTGAAATTAAAAAACATATTTTCCTTATTTGTCTATAATGAAATATTTGCTTTGATAACACAAGTCAATTGAGAAAAGGACTTGAGAGTTAATATATTGGCCAAACCATGCTATTAAAGTTAAGCGTGCACTGTTGCTCAAAGTTTACTAAATCACTGATTTACACCACTTTTCTTTCATTTATACTGAAATTTGAAAAGAATGTATATAAAGCTTTTCTGAAAATCTCTTAAAGTTACTTTCCCTTAAACATTAAGGAATTTTGCCACAATTTCCCAGTCTCCCCAAATCCTTAATAGCTGGTCAGGCCATTCCATCTTCAGTTCTGAAAAATGGCCACAAACCAATAGTGACATAAAATAATACAGATGCTACAACTTGAAGGAGACCCTAGATGTCAAAACTAAGCACAACTGCAGACCATGATGAGTGGGATGTGACTCAACGTGGAAGGAGTATTGTAGACAGACTCCAAAAGGAAAGGGCAAAGAAGTGTCAGAGAAAATGGATTGTGGAAAAGAGAAACAGAGAAACATCAGTCCTCATAACTTTTCTTTTGCTGGAACCCAGATGTAAGGACCAGACTGTTCTTCTATGATCTGCTTCACTTGGTTATAAATGTCTTCCAGAGTATCTCCCTGTATAATAGCTGTAATAACAGAAACAAAATTAGTAACCTCCATTAATTATCTATCTTTACCATAACAACTATTGGTGAAATAGAAGCTAAATCTTAGAACTAGTTACTCACCCAGCAAGAGATCATTTATGTATTGTTTGCTTAGTAATAGCCACTCATTTATTTTCCTACTTGAAAAATATAAGAATTTTTATTTTAAATATTCATCAAAAAGTGAGATTTGGTGATTTTTACTTAGTTTTGTATATTTGGTAGATACACACTGAAGTACTTAAGAGGCAAAAGGGCATCTGCTGGCAACTTACTCTTAAACGTTTCAGAAAAAAAATGAAATGTGGTTAAAATGTTAACATTTAGAAAATATGGGTGAAAAGTGTATGAGAATTCCTGGTACTACTCTTGTGAATGTTCTCTAAGTCTGAAATTATTAAAAAAAAAAGAAAAAAAAGAAAAAAAGCACATGGGTTACAACACCATGGCATTTGATGTACTTAGGGTGAACACCTGAAAAATAATTTAAAGGACAAAATGAATGAAAGATTATTTGGGAATTGCTATGCACTCATTTTTTTAAAACAGATAATATATTAAAATGGATAAAAATTTATAAAGCATAAGATTAGCAAGGTCATTTTCACAGAAGAAATCAAGTCTGAATCTATTTTTCTCCAGTCTAGTATGTCCTAATGAACCACTTAAGAAACACTAACTTTTAAGATTCCTCATCACCACTGCTTAGGTTAGATGAATTATTCTGAAAACCACAATATTAATTACATAGCATTAACCAGAGTAATTAATTACTGGTAGATGTGGGCATAGTTCAAAGTTCAATGGGTCAGTTCATATGGCTCCAAATCAAAATTCTATCAGGGCACTGACACACATGATGCCAACCTGTGAAATGTTCAGTAAATTCTTGTTCCAGTTTCATGGCTCTCTCAAATGTCTTTCTGGCTTGTTCTTCTGTTAGACGCTTATTCATTTCCCTATGCAAATAAATTTAGAAATTAGCAATTAGTACATTATAATACTTTTTGAAAAAAAGATGACAAAGGAGAAGAGACACATAAAACAAAATCATGAAAAGTTGAGTTCTGTTGAGAATATGAATGTCATTAAAAATTAGATTCAGTCACTAAGTATATTGAGCTTTATGCTCGGATTGACAGAGGGTTTTAATACATTTTCGATATATTTTCGCATTGGCTCAAGGCAGCCAAAAAAACTAAGCATTAATTTGGTATTTTTCACTTTGATGAAAACTTAGAGATCTATCTACCAATTTACGGATAACAAAGATAACATATAAACATATCAAACAGCACCATGAGAAGGTACTCAACAAAATATAGTCTAGGGAGAACTCTAGAAGAAATGACGTGGTTTCTTTAACAACAACAAAAAAAGAGCTATGGAGGGAGAATCTATAGATTAAAAGAATTAACAACAAATTGTCACAAATAGATCTTATTTGGAACTTGATTCAAGCAAATAAATTGAAAAAAAAAACGTAAGCAAAACTGATGAGACAAAACACTAACAAAACTGAACTATCTGATGATATAAAAAATCATTTTAAGTGTTACATCAGAGAGATGTTTTCTAATAACATGATTCTTATCTTTCAAATATATACTGAAATATATGGATGAAATCATGTAACGTCTGGGGCTGGTTTCAAAATAATCTGGTGTGGATGGGTAGGGGGATAGATGAAACAAGACTGGTCATAGCTGATAATTATTGCTGCAGCTGGATGATGGGTATATGAGAGTTTGTTCCCAACTTAAAGGGAAAGCTTCCAATATTTCTTCATTAAATATAACATTTGCTTTGCTATTTTATAAGTGACCTTTACTGGATTAAGGAAATTCCCTCCTATTCAGTTTGCAGAATGTTTTTTGTCATGAATGGATGTTTATTTTATTAAATGCTTTTTCTGCATTTATTAAAATGATCATATGCTTTTACTCCTAAAATCTCTTAATGTGGCACACTTACATGGATTTTAAAAGATTCATTAAAAATTGTGAAAAAATATACATAACATATAAGTTACCATTTTAACCATTTTTAAGTGTACAGTTTATTGGCATTAGTATCTTCACATTGTTGTGCAACCATTACCACCACCCAACCCTACGACTGTTTTCATTTGGTAAAACCAAAACTCTATTCCTATTAAAAATAACTCCCTTTTGTCATCTCTCCTCAGCCCCCACTAACCACCACTACTATACTTTGTCTCTATGATTTTGACCACTCTGAGTAGCTCGTAAAAGTGGAATCATGCAGTATTTGTCTCTTTGTGACTCGCTTATTCCACCGAGCATAATGCCTGCAAGGATCATTCATGAATATACTGCAGAATTTCCTTCCTTTGTGTAATTGTGCCATATTTTGCTTATCCATGCATTCACTGATAGACACTTAGGTTTCTTCCACATTTTAGTTATTGGGAATAATGCTACCATAAACATGAATGTACAAGTATCTATTCAAAAAAGCAGCATATACCTAGAAGTGGAATTGCTGGATCATATAGTAACTCTATGTATCTTTTCATGTGCTTATTGGCTGTATCTTCTTTGGAGAAATGTCTATTCAAATCCTTTCCCTATTCTTGAATTGAGTTGTCTTCTTATTGTTTTAGGAGTTCTCTAAATATTCTGGATATTAATCCATTAAATATATGATTTGCAAATATTTTTCCCATTCTGTGGATTGCCCTTTTACTCTGTAGACAGTGTCTTTTGATATACAAAACCTTATTTTATTATTTTTTAAAGATTTTAAGTAATCTCTACACCCAACATGGGTGGGGCTTGAACTTACAACCCTGAGATCGAAAGTCACAGGCTTCACTGACTGAGTCACCCAGGGGCCCCTGATATACACAACTTTAAAATATGGGGCACCAGGCTGGCTCAGTCAGTTAAGCATCTGCCTTCAGCTCAAGTCATGATCCCAGAGACCTGGGATCCAGTCCTATGTTGGGCTCCCTGTTCAGCCGGGAGTCTGCTTCTCCCTCTTCCTCTGCTCTGCTTGTGCTCTCAAAAAAAAAAAAAAAAAAAAAAAAATCTTAAAAAAAAAAGTCATGGAATCCAATCTTTGTTGTTGTTACCTCTGAATTTGGTGTCATATCCAATAAACCAATGCCAAATCCAATGTTGTAAAGCTTTTGTCCTATGTTTTCTTCTAAGAGTTTTATTGTCTTACATTTAGGTCCTTGATTCATTTTGAGTTAATTTCTGTATATGGTGTTATGTCAGAGTCCAACGTAATTCTTTTACACGTAGATACCCAGTTTTCCCAGCACCATTTGTTGAAAAGACTGTCCTTTCCCCCACCGAATGGTCCCCCACCGTATCCTTGTTAAAAATAAAAAATCATATATATAATAGTTTACTTGTGACTTCTCTATTCTAATCCACTGGTCTTTTAAATTTTTTTCATCATGGTAAGTGTACTGTTTAATCCCCATCCCTTATTTCTCCCATCCCACTACCTACCTCCCCTCTGATAACCATCAGTTTGTTCTCTGTAGTTAAGTCTGTTTCTTGGTTTGTCTCTTTTTCCTTTACTTGTTTCTTAAATTCCACATGAATGAGATCATATGGTCTTTGTCTTTCTGACTTATTTTGCTCAGCATATCTCCAGCTCTATCCATGTTATTGCAAATGACAAGATTTTATTCTTTCTTATTGCTGGATCGTATATATATTCCATTGTATATACATACCTCGTCTTTATCCATTCATCTATCAGTGGACACTTGGGCTACTTCCATAGTTTGGCTACTGTAAATAATGCTGCAATAAATATAGGGGTGCATGTATCCCTTTGAGTTAGTGTTTTTTTTTTTTAAGATTTTATTTGTCAGAGAGACAGAAAGAGTACATACGGGGGGCGGGGGGGCTGCAGGAAGAGGGAGAAGCAGGCTCCCCGCTGAGCAAGGAGCCCGATGCAGAACTCAATCCCAATCCGGACCTGAGCCAAAGGCAGATGCTTAACCGACTGAGCCACCCAGGCATCCCTGAGTTAGTGTTTTTGTATTTTTGGATAAATACCCAGTAGTGGTGATTCCTGAATCATAGGGTTGTTCTATTTTTAATTTTTTTGAGGAACCTCCAAACTGTTTTCCACAATGGCTGTGCCAGTTTGCATTCCCACCAATAGTGCATGAGGGTTCCTTTTTCTCCACATCCTTGGCAACACTTTTGTTTTTGATTTTAGCCATTCTGACAGGTGTGAGGTGGTATCTCATTATAGTTTTGTATTCTGCTGGTCTTATATATCTGTCTTATGCCAATATTACAGTTTTTGTTACTGTAGCTTTGTACTGAATTATGAAATTAGGAACCCTGAATCTTCCGCGTTTTTTTTCTTTTAAAATATTGTTTTGGCTATTTGGGGGTCCCCTGAGATACCATATGAATTTTAGTATGGGTTTTTCTATTTCTGCAAAAAATGTCATTGGGATTTTGACAAACATAGCATTGAATTTGTAGATCACTTTGGGTAGTACTGACATTTCAACAACCTCATGTCTCCTAAATCTATGAACATGAAAAGTGTTTCCATTTATTTTTTAACTCCTTTATTTTCTTTCAGCCATGCTTTGTAGTTTTCACTGTACAATCTTTCTTTCATCTCCCTGGTTAAATTAATTCTTAAGTATTTTATTCTTTTTGATGCTCTGTAAATGGAATTCCTTTTCAGATTGTTCACTGTCCGTGTATAGAAATGCAATTTTTTTTTTTTGTTGACTCTATATGCTGCTACTTAACTGAATTTATTTATTACTTCTAAGAGTTCTTATGTGCAGTCCTTAGGGTTTGCTATAGATAAGATCATATCGTCTGCAAACAAATTTTATTTCTTCCCTTCCAATTTGGATGCCTTTTATTTTTCTTGCCTAACTCCTCTGGCTAGTATTTCCAATTCCTGTGTTGAGTAGAAGTGGTAAAAGCAGGTATCCTTGCCTTGTTCCTGATCTTAGGAAAACAGCTTTCTGTCTTTCACCATTGAGTATGATGTTTGCTGTGTGTTTTTCATACATGGCTTTATCATATTGGGGTAGCTTCCTTCTATTCCTATTTTATTAAGTGTTTTTAATCACAAAAGGGTGCTGTTAAATGCCTTTTTTAAAAAGGTAATCTCTATGCCCAATGTGAGGCTCAAACTCACGACCCCAAGAGTCACATACTCTACTGGACTGAGCCATTCAGGTGTCCCTGTCAAACGCTTTTTCTGCACTGAGATGATTTGTATTTTTTCCTTCATTTTGTTGATACAGTATATTATGTTGATTAATTTTCATATGTCAAACCATCCTTGTATTCCAGGAATAAAACCACCTGGTCATGGTGTGTAATCCTCCTAATGTGTTGGTGAGTTCTGTTTGCTAGAATTTTGTTGAGGATTTTTGCATTAAGATTCATAAAAGATACTCCTCTGTAGTTTTCTTGCAGTGTCTTTGTATGGCCTTAGTATCATGGTAATGCTGGCCTCATAAAATGAGTTAGGAAGTGTTTCCTTCTCTTCATTTCTTTTTTTGAAAAGTTTGAGAAGGACTGGCATTAGTTCTTTAAACGCCTGGTAAAATTCACCGGTGAATCCACTGGTGAAACCACCAGCTCCAGGGTTTTTCTTTGTTAGGTTTTGACTACTGATTCAAATTCCTTAGCCATTATAGGTCTCTTTATATTTTCTATTTCTTTTTCATTTAGTCTTGGTAGGTTTGTGTTTCTAGGAGCTTGACCATCTATGTTATATAAATTTCGGTGCACAATTTGTCATAGTACTCTTATAATCTTTTTATTTCTATAGAATCTGTAGTAATGTCCCCACTTTCATTTCAGATTTTAGTAATTCAAACCTTTTTAAAATAGTCCATCTAGCTAAAGGTTTGTCTTTTTTATTCCAAGAATCAACTTTTGGTTTCATTGATTTTCTCTATCACTTTCCATCCTGTCTTTTGTTGATCTCTGCTCTAATTTTTATTGTTTCCTTCCTTTGTTAGTTTTGAGTGTAGACTCTTGTTCTTTTTCTGGGGGTAGGGACTTGCAACAATGACAATGGCTACCTGCCTCTGTGCCTGCACCTCCAAAACCAAAAGCAGCAATCAGCTATTAGAGCACAGTTGTCTGAAATTTGGAGAACCAAACCTTATTGCCCAGCTTGGTCCCCATAAACTGCTCAAGAAAGGCATGCATGGCTGCCTGCTATGGGCTGAAGGTGGGGAGATGCGTAGCTGCTATCAGGCTAAAAGCTGAAATTAACCAAAATTAACCATTCAAACCTTCCCCTGGAAGTTGCAAGCCTTCAGTAGACTCCTGAGTTCCAAAGTAGTTACTTCTGAGATTCTGTTAAGTCCAATTGTGTCTGGGTAGGGAAATGGATTCCTGGTGCTTCTTACTCCTTCTTTTCTCTAGCTCTACCACTACTTTTTATGTGTTTCACTAACCTTGCATTCTTTTTTCTTTTAAAGATTTTATTTATTTGACAGAGAGAGAGAGAGACAGCAAGAAAAGGAACACAAGCAGGGGAGAAGCAGGCTTCCCGTGGAGCAGGGAGCCCGACACAGGGCTCTATCCCAGGACCCTGGGATCATGACCTGAGCCGAAGGCAGATGCTTAACAACTGAGCCACCAAGGCGCCCCTAACCTTGCATTCTTGAATAAACCCAACTTGGTTATTTTATCTTATTTAAAAAAATTAATTGTTGAACTCAATTTATTTTGGTAAGGATTTTTGCATCTATATTTGTGTTAAGACTGGCTTACCATTTTCTTTTTATTTTTTAATTTTTATTGTTATGTTAATCACCATACATTACATTAGTTTTTAATGTAGTGTTCCATGATTCATTGTTTGTGCATAATACCCAGTGCTCCACACAGAACGTGCCCTCTTTAATACCCATCACCAGGCTAACTCATCCCCCTACCATTTTCATTTCCTATGAGATCTCAGTCAGGTTTTGGTATTAAAATAATGTCCATAAACTTAGTTGAAGAATTTGTGTAATATTTGTATTATTTAGCTTTTGTTTATATTTATATTTATTTATATTATGTATATTATTTATATATTTTGTTTATATTTATTATTTAGCTTTTCTGAAAAAAATTTTTTTTAAGTATGACTTTCAAACATAGAAGAGGAATATCATCAATATACAGCTGGATGAATTTTAACCAACTTAAACTTACCTATGTACCATCTAGTACCTAGATCAAGATCTAGAACATTACACCAGTTACCCCAGAATCTGGGTGTGCTCATTCCAGTCACCTACCTACCTTTAAAGAGTAACCTCCATTTGACTTCTGTAAGCAATGATTACACTGGAATCATAGAAGGAATCCTAGACTATATATAGGTCTGGATTGCTTTTTTACTTAAATTATGTTTGTGAGATTCTTCTATACTTTTGTGTGTAGCTGGAGATGGCTCATTCTCATTATCGTAGAATATTTCATTGTCTAAGTATGTCGTAATTTATGTATTCACTGATGGACATTTGGATAGTGTTTTTTGGTTATTTTGAACAGTACTTCTGTCAACAATATAGTACATGTCTTTGGTGAACATACATAAACATTTCTGTTGAGTACATATCTAGAAATGAGACTTCTGGATCTTTAGTTATGTGTTGGTTCAGTTTTAGGAGATACTATAAATAGTTTACCAGTGTGGGTGTACCAATTTATACTCCCATCAGTGTTATGAATTTCAGTTGTTCCATGTCCTTGCTAACAACTGATATTTTTTCATTTTAGCTATTTTTGGACATTAGGGTTTTTTGTGTTTCTTTTGTTTCTGTTTAAGTAGGCTCCACGTCCAAAGTGGGGCTTGAACTCATGACCCTGAGATCAAGTGTTACCTGCTTTACCGACTGAGCCAGTCAGGAGCCCCGACATTATAGTTTTAACCTGTGTTTCCATGTTTGAGTACCCTCTCATACGTTTATTCACTATTTGGATATCTCCTTTCATGAACGGTCTAAGTCCTTTGCTCATTTTTCTATTGGGTTGCTTGTGTTAACCTTTTTAAAGTCTATCTGATGTGTGGTGATATCCCATTTTCATTCCTGATATTATTTATGCCTTCTGTATTTTCTTTCTTGATCTTTCTCACGAACTGTATACAGTATTTTTAAAGAAAACATTTTTGATTTTGTTGATCCTAACATGTTTGTTTTCTCTTTTGTTGTATTTCTACTTTCTTTGAGTTTCAGTGGTCTTTTTCTAATTTCTCAAGACCTTAGACTGCTAAAATTTATTTGACTTCCTACATTCTTTCCTAATATTTAGGGCTGTGGATTTTCCATCACCAAGGCTACTATACTCCAATTTCATTTACTTACAATTTTGTTACCATTTAGTTCAAAACATTTATTAACTTATGCTGTGATTTCTTCTTTGACCCATCCAGAAGTCAAATGCTTAATTTCCAAATATATGGGAATTTTCTAGTGATCTTTTATTGATTTCTACTTTAATTTCACCATGGTCAGAGAATATTTGTTTTTAATCACTGAAATTTATGGCTTGGCACATAATTAGTTTTGGTAATTGTTCTATGTGCATTTGAAATTAATGTGTAAATTCTGCAGATGTTGAATGTAGTGTTTTTTACATATGTTAGTTAGGTAAAGTTTTTACTTGGTGTTCCATATCCATACTGTTTTTTTGTTTCTTTTCTATTCAAGTATTTCCTGATCTGTTAAGCTCTCCCACTGTGATTCTGGAATTATTTTTTTCCTGTATAATTATCAATTTATCCTTTACATATTTTGAGACTGTATTGTAAGTACAAATGTATAAATATACCATCCTGATGGAGTGAACCTTTCTTTCATTTTTATGAAATGTCCATTTTTATGGCTAGTAATAATTTTTTGCCTTTAGATATACTTTGATAGCAATATAAACAAACTTATTTTTGATTAATGTTTGTACAGTGTATCTTTTTTCTAGACTCTCACTTTCAGCTTTTCCATAGCCTAATATTTAAGGTGTGTCTTATGGAAGCAACATATAGTTGATGGGTATCCTAACACACTATTCCAAAATATGGCACTTTGGCATATTGAATATTTTAAGCTGAAGGAATTTGCAAAATGGCAGGTATATGAATGACCTTCCCTGAGGCAGTTCAAAGATCCTCATGTGAGAGGTGACATTCCTATACCTGGAGGAAGCAAACATCCTTATCTCCAAAGATGGAGGGACACTGAGAAGAATGTGAACTAACAGGCCTTGCTAAGTTTCCCTAGTTTGCTGCTCTTAGCTTATATTCTTTGGTACTATCACATTTTCCTATGACTATCCATTTGTCACCAAACCTAGTATAAAAATGTTCAAGTTTAACTGTCTTTTGGGGTCTTCATTTCCTTATGAATGTTCCCATGTCACACAAAACTTGAATTAAATAAATTTGTATGTTAATCTGTATTTTGTTACAGAGGTCCAAGTGAACACCTAGTAGAGAGAAAAGAATTTTTCCCTCTTCTACAAAGGCAACATCTAGTTTATTTTTTCTTCAACTATTCTGACAATCCTTGTCTTTTAATCAGACCATTTAGTCTAGTATTTAGTTAATGAAATATTTGGGTTCGTTTAAACCATCTTACCATCTGTATCCTTTTGGTTCCATCTGTTCTATGTTTCTATTTGCTCTTATCTTCTTTTAGTTTTTATTTAAATTTGATTTTTGCTATTAGTAAGTAGTTATACATTATTTTATTCTTTTAGTGGTTACCCAGAGCTCCACTGCCCCCATTCAGTAATTAGTAGCCACATGTGACTACTTAGACTTAAAATTCTAATACATGTTACCTTATACACTTTAGTGTATTACTGTTAATGATGATAGCTAGTATCACAGAATGCTTATTTAATCCTCACAATAACCCTATGAAGTGAGTATATGATTACTATCTCCATTTTACAGATAAGGGAACTGAGATGCAGGGAAGTAAACTACCCAATCTAATAAGTGACAGAGACTGGATTTGTACTTAGAGGCTTGTGCCTTAGGCATTTATACTTACATGATATTTTCCATGGATTTGGGTTTAATAAAAATGGAGATTGGGTAAAGTTGTGCAATCTGTAATCTCTTTATGGCATTTCCAGACACATCGAGGATACAGTGTTTGCCCTAAAATAGAGGAAATAAAGAAGAAAAACAAGTGAACCAAGTATTTTCAATTATATCAAAGGTACATTTCCTACAGATACAATATCTGGATTACGATACGTTTGGATCCTGTTCACTTTAAGCAAACTTGTCATTTCTGTTAGCAAATTTCAGAGAGGAAATGAAGACAATGAATAATGACTATGAATAATTAATTTCCATTTTCAAATATTACATTTAAAAAGGAATGAAAATACAGTTCCCTTACTCCTAGCTTTCATAGATCAGTCTCAAAATGGCAACCAATATGGGGCTCCTAACTTTTATTTTGCCAAGAAAAACAACCGCCCTAAGCTACCATCTTACCATAATTATCATTTCATAAAAGAATATACAATCAACAAGGTTAAAAAAAAAGACTAAAATGAAAGAGAATCTTTAAAATGGAATGAATTTAAAATTTATAAAACCTCATTACCACTAATCTGTTTCTCATTTTATTGGGGACTAGCAAAAACTATCACAAACTGGCAATTGGGAATCCCACTTCTAGATTTAAGACATTTTTCTGACATGCTTATATTCACTTACAAAGGCCATTTGGATTTTTATCTTTATGAAAAGTGTTTCCATGTTAAATAGGATAATAATCCTAACTTATCAAAAAGATTTTATTATAACATTTTAAATCAGGTACTGCCTCATAATGCATTTTTAAAGAAAGATTTGTTTATTTTAGAGAGTGAGAGAGAGCACATGTGAGCAGGGGGAGGGGCAGAGGGAGAGAGAGAATCTTCAAGCTGACTCCCCATTCAGTGCGGAGCCCCATGCAGGGATTGATCCCCAGATCCTGAGATCATGACCTGAGCCAAAATCAAGAGTTGACGGCTTAACCAGCGGAGCCACACAGGTGCCTATGATAATGCATTCTGTAATCCAAGGGCTTAAGTATATTTCAATGAACAATTTCAAATTAGTAGGAATATTTATTTATTTATAGATTTAATTATTATTTTACAGAGGGAGTGAGAGCAAGGCAGGAGGGGAAGAGGGAGAGAGAATCTCAAGCAGACTCCCTGCTGAGCACGGAACCCAAAGCAGGGCTTGATCTCACGACCCTGAGCTGAAATGAAGAGTCAGACACCCAACTGACTGAACCACCCAGGTGCCCCACGAGCACTAGACCTTAATTTTATATACTGCTAACCTTACTCTAGTTTTTTAAAGTATCTTTCATTTTATAATGGTCTTTAGTTTTATAATGAATTTATAATTTATTTTACAAAATAATTTTATGATATTTTGTGATAGATTTTGTATGGTTTCCCAGGTATACTATTATCTGAAAATAGAGATAGTTTTACTTTTCCCCTCAATTTTTATGCCTCTAATTGATTTCTCTTAACAGCACTGACTAATGCCTCAAGTACAATGAATACCTTGAGTACAATGTTGACTAGCAATAGAGATAATGGACATCCTTGCCTTGTTCCTCAATAATGGAATTGCTTCATATTTCTCCTATTAAGGATTCCATTCATCCATCTCAATCTCTCTCTCTTCTTTTTCCTTTTTAAAAATATAACACCAATCTCTGTATTTTTCAGTTTTTCTCCCCCCAGGAAGGGTACTGAATTCTACCAAAAGCTTCTTAGGCATCTATGGATATATGATTTTTTTCTTTAGATTGTGGAAGATTACATTAATTAATTTCCTAACTTTGAGCTGACCTTAAATTCCTTTAATCCCATTTGGTCATAGCGTATTATTTTTGCAATATGGTACTGGATTCTGTTTACTAAAAATATTTAACATTTTTGCATTAATATTTGTAAGTGATATTGGTCTATGATTTTTCCTGTCTCCAGCAGGCTTAGATATCAATCTTATACTTGCTTCATAAAAAGAATGCTCTTGAACGGTTTATGGGGGCTTTAGAACAATCTAACCTTTGATATTTGGTAGAATTTCCCTGTGAAGCCATCTGAGTCTGGTGCTCTTTGTGGGGTAGTTCCTTGATAACTTGCTCTATTTCTTCTAAAGAAATTTTCCATTTCTAATAGGTCAATTTCGGTGAACCACATTTTTCTAAAAAATTATCCATCACAACCAAGTTTTAAAATTTATTTATAGAAAGATATACAAAGTAGCCTTTTATGATTTCATAATATTTCAATGGTATGTCCCCTTGTCATTTCTATTATTTGTGATTTTTCCTTTTTTAAAAAAATCAGGTCAGTTCATGGTTTGTCTATTCTGTTAATTTTTTCTACACCTTCTATTTTTCTATGTTCTACCTTAAATTCTTTAAAAAACCGTTTATTAATTATATTTACTGTAAAAAGTATATGTGAGTTGACAAAACATTTAAGTAGTTCATCAAGGATAAAGTTAGTTGTTAAGTTCTCTTTCCCCTCAAAGCACCAAGAAGATTGTCAGTTTTTATTTTAAACAGCTTGATTAAGGTATAACTGACATACAATAAACTGCATGTATTTAAAGTATACAATTAAAAAAAAATTTAAAAAGATTTTATTTATTTGAGAGAGAGAGCACAACTGGGGTGGGCGGTAGAGGGAGCAGCATACTCCCTGCTGAGCAGGGAGCCCCAGATCATGACCTGAGCTGAAGGCAGACTCTTAACCGACTGAGCCACCCAGGCGCCCCTAAAGTATACAATTTAAGTTTTGACATGTGTTATACCCTAAAATCATCATCAAAATCAAAATAATAAACATATTAGTCACCCTCAAAAGTTTCCTCATGCCTCTTTGAAACTTCTCCCTCTAGTCCTTTTCCAAGCAACGACTGGTCTCCTATTATCATAGGTATCTTTGTATGGACCTATGCTTTCTTTTTTCTTGGGTAAATATCCAGAAATGGATCATACGCTAGGCAACTGTTTTTCTTAAATCTCGTTCATTCATTCATTCATTCATTCATTCATTCAGAGAGCGCCTGCACACATGGGGCATGGCAGGTAGGTAGGGGAGGGGCGGAGGGAGAGGGAGACAGAATCTTGAGCAGGCTCCATGGCCAGTGTAAGTCCGATGCCAGGCTCAGTCTTGTAACTCTGAGATCATGACCCAAGTTGAAATCAAGATTTGGATGAGTAACTGAATGAGCCATCCAGGCACTCTCAAACTGTTTTTCAAAGTGGTTTTATCATTTTATATTCTCACCTAGTAGAGTATGAGAGTTCTAATTGCTCTATATCTCTGTCAAAACTTGGTAATGGTCAGTTAAAAATAATTTAGCCATTCTAATGGGTGTGTAATGGGACCTCATTATGGTTTCAATTTGCATTTCCCTATTGACTGATTATCTTTTTATGTGTTTATTGGCCATCTTCTTTAGAGAAATGTCTTTTTAAATACTTTGCCCATTTTTAAATTGGGTTGTCTTTATTATTATATTGCAAGAGTTCTTTATATATTCTGGATACGATACAAGTCTTTCATGAGATATAGGATTTGAAAATATTTTCTCCTAGTATATGGCCTGCCTTTTTATTCTCTTAAGAGTTTTTTCAAGAGCAGAGTTTTAATTTCAATGAAATCCAATTTGTCATTATTTTTTCTTTTATGGATTGTGCTTTTGGTATACTATCTTAGAAATCTTTGCCAAACCCAAAGTCATGAAGATTTTTCTATGTTTTCTTCTACAAAGTTTTTAGTTTTAGGCTTTACATTTCTGATCTATTTTTAAATTTTTTTTAAAAAAGATTGTATTTATTTATTCATGAGACAGAGAGAAAGAGAGAGAGGCACAGGGAGAAGCAATCTCCCCAAGGAGCAGGGAGCCCGACACGGGACTCGATCCCAGGACCCTGGGATCATGACCTGAGCTGAAGGCAGACGCTCATCCATCTGAGCCACCCAGGCGCCCTATTTTTAATTTCTGTATATGATGTGAGGCAATGGCTAGTCAATCGTTCTAGCACCATCTGTTGAAAAAACTACCCTTTTTTTTTTCTTTTTAAAAGATTTTATTTGACAGAGTGCGTGAGAGAGCACAAGCATGGGGAGCAGCAGAGGGAGAGGGAGAAACAGGCTTTCCTGCTGAGCAGGGAGCCCAATGCAGGGCTCGATCCCAGGATCCTGAGATCATGACCCGAGCCAAAAGCAGACGCTTAACCAGCTGAGCCACCCAGGCACCCCAAGACTATCCCTTTCTCCACTGAACTGCCTTTGCACTTTTGTCAACAGTTGTCCATATATACTGTGGGTCCATTTAAGGATTCTCTAGTATGTCCTGATGATCTACCTGTCTGTCTTCATGCCAGTAATAGTTATCTTGATTACTGTATTTTTATAAGTCTCAAAATCAAGTACTGTAAGTCCTTCCTATCTTCGATTTTTTTCAAAGTTGTTTTGGCTAGTCTAAATTTTTGCATTTCTTACGAACTTTAGAATTAGCATGCCATTTTCTATTGCGGTTGTACCAGACGTCAGTTCAACTGACGTCTAAGTAATATTAAGGCTTAGAAACCATGAACATGATATATTTCTCCATTTATTTACGTCTTTAATTTTCTCAGCAATGCTCTGTGGTTCTTAGTGTACTGATCTGTAAGTCTTTTGTTAGATTTCTCTCTTAAGTATTTAATATTTTCTGATGCCACTGTAAATAATGTTTTTCAAAATTTCAACTTATGACTGGTCTAAGTACATCTGACTTTTGTATAATGAATTATATTGTATCCTTCATTCTTGCTAAACTTATTAATTCTAGTAGTTTTTTGGGTAGATTCTATCAGATTTTTTACATAGACAATCATATCATCTGCAAATGAACACAATTTTACTTCTTCCTTTCCAATCTGGACAACTGTTCTTACTTCCTTTGGACTTACTGCACTGGCTAGGACCTCTACTATAATGCTGAAAACAAGTGGTAAAAAGGGATATTCTTGGCATGTTTCTAATGGGTATTGGATTTTGCTGAATGCTTTTCCTGAACTACGGAGATGATTTTATGATTTTTCTTTTAATATTTATAAATTCTGTCATCTCTCTAATTCCTGATATTGGTAATTTGTTGCCTTTTCTCCTTTTTTTTCTGATCAGTCCGGTTAAAGGTTTATCAATGACTTTGATCTTCTCAAATAACCAGTTTTTGGTTTCACTTATTTTATATATTGCTTTCCCGTTTTCTGATTTTTATTATTTCCTGTCTCCTGCTTATCACATAATTTGTTTTTATTTACATTATGTCCTCCCTTTCTCTCCTTCTAGCCTTTTACACCTGGCATTTATTTACTCTTAATCATTTTTGCTTGGAAGTTTTTAAGGCTATGACTTTTCCTTTGATCACTGTTTTAAATGTATCCCATGGATTCTGATATGTACTGTTTTCATTATTAAGAAAATCTATAATTTTATTTTGTATTTTCTCTTTCACATAAGAGTTAACAGTTTTAAAATTTCTAGTTTGCTGGGCCTGTTTTTAATTTTCTAATCATTTATAGCTTTACTGCATTGTGATCAGAGTATTATTTGTAACATTTCTACTTTGTGGAACTTTCTGATATTTTCTTCTCTACATGGTTTGCGTAAGAAATAGCTTGCTGCTGGGCACCTGGGTGGCTCAGTTAGTTAACTGCCTGCCTTCGGCTCAGGTCATGATCCCAGAGTCCTGGGATCCAGGGTCACATTGGGCTCCCTGCTCAGGGGGGGAGCCTGTTTCTCCCTCTGCAGCTCCCCCAGCTTGTTCTGTCAAATAAAAAAAAAATCTTAGGGGTGACTGGGTGGCTCAGTCATTAAGCATCTACCTTCGGCTCAGGTCATGATCCCAGGGTCCTGGGATCGAGTCCCACATCGGGCTCCCTGCTTCGCGGGAAGCCTGCTTCTCCCTCCCCCACTCCCCCTGCTTGTGTTCCCTCTCTGTGTCTCTGTTAAATAAATAAATAAACAAACAAACAAACAAATAAAAATCTTAAAAAAAACTAACTTGCTGTGACTTGGTGTTTAGTTTTCCGCTTGTCAGTAATTTGAAGTTTGCACATTATCTTTCAGGTAGGATGAGGATGCAGTTTTACTTTTTTAAAAAATTTAAAAGAAATACAACATTATAAATAAAGCTAAAGGTACAATTTCTTTCCTTCTCCTCCCAAAGGAAAACCATTGTATAGTGTCTATGTATACTTCTGAAGTAGATGTGTATCATTCCCATGAACGTTTTTATATTTACTAAATATGTATCCATAAACTATACAGGCTGTTCTGATATTTTAGTTTATATAAATAGTATCATATTGTGTATCTTCTTTTTGAGATTTATTAATGTAGATACACCTCTCTAGTGAATATTATAGTTTATTCACTCTAGCTGCCATATCCCACTGCATGAGTAAGTAATAATTACCACTTCCCTTTGTTGATTCCAATTTTTCACTATTATAAAGAGCTACTATGAACACCTTTATACATGATCCTCTTGAGTAAATTTCTACTTAGATACCAAGAAGTAAATTTTTGAGGGGCACCTGGGTGGTAGAGTCAGTTAAGCATCGGACTCTTGGTTTTGGCTCAGGTTGGTTGTGAGATCCAGCCCCAAGTCAGGCACCACACTCAGTGTGGGGTCTGCTTGAGATTCTTTCTCCCTTTCCCTCTCCTGTTCGTGCTCTCTCTTCCTAAAATAAATAAATAAATCTTAAAAAAAAAAAAAGAAGTAAATTTTTAAGTCACAGGGTATGAGCCGAACTCTTCTCAAAAGAAGTTCTGAGGCGCCTGGGTGGCTCAGTCGTTAAGTGTCTGCCTTCGGCTCAGGTCATGATCCCAGGGTCCTGGGATCGAGCCCCGCATTGGGCTCCCTGCTCGGCGGGAAGCCTGCTTCTCCCTCTCCCACTCCCCCTGCTTGTGTTCCCTCTCTCGCTGTCTCTCTCTCTCTGTCAAATAAATAAACAAAATCTTTAAAAAAAAAAAAGTTCTATCAATTTATATCCCCACTAATAATATCTAAGATTTCCTATTTTCCCAAACTCTTGGCATCACTGGACATCTCCATTTTTTCAATTTTTAAAACTGATCAGAGCTAACCAAACCTCTCATAGTATATCTCATATAAAAAAAGTAGTATTTACAGATGGAAAACTGAGATGCTGAATTACTGCTTTATGTTTTATAGGTATTCCATTACTGGGTCTTAAACTACTAGTTTTAAAGGTATAAGACAATTTGTTGATGTTTATTTTCCAGGCCCAAAAAGTAATTTAAGCATAGCAGTGTGTCTGGAGAACAATGTTTTGGCTTCACCATAAAACTGCTTTAACCCAATGTCAATGTATCATCAGACTACTCTGAAGGATGTTTTAAGAAAATCTGTTGCTGTTACAGTACTGCTGAGTATTTTTTACATTGTTGTTAATTAAATATGACTCTCCAGGAGAAAGTTTTGTCTAGTCTCTGTATAGGAGCAACTACACTTATCTTGAACATCTGGTTCATTTTTATTGATGAACACTGCTGGTCTTAGCTCTTTAATTATGCTAGATGTTAGAAAGCTATTGCTAAAATACAAGGTCTATGTCTAGCAAATGTATAGAACCTTAAAATAGCAGGCTCCATGCCCAGTGTGGAGCCTGATGTGAGGCTCGATCTCATGATCCTGAGATCGTGACCTGCGCAAAATCAAGAGTCGGATGCTTAACCAACTGAGCCACCTAGTACCCCTGATCTACTTCATTTTGTATGCATTTTTCTAAGCCACAAATATTCATTTGAATAAATTCATAACATTAATTAAAATGATCAATGCTATAACATATATTTTTTCAAAAATATGAACTAGAAGTTTCTATTCCATCATTCTTTTATACTGTCAAAGGCAATCAGATTAGAAACTATATTCTGGGATCACTTTGGTGCCTTTTTCTTTTTTTTTAAAGCTCTTATTTTTAAGTAATTTCTACACCCAACATAGGGCTCAAACTTACAACACCAAGATCAGGAGTTGCATGCTTTACCGAACGGGCCAGCCAGGCACCCCTGGTGCGTACCTTTTCTGCTACTTCCCGCACAGACTGAACACTTGTTCCATACAGATGGTTGTTATATTGGCCAGCTTCAATAAATTTATGTTCTTGAATGTCTTTTTCCATCTGTTCTCTTGAAGTCACAAAATGATAATCTCTTCCATCTACCTCATA
This sequence comes from Callorhinus ursinus, assembly GCF_003265705.2. Classification (NCBI taxonomy): domain Eukaryota; kingdom Metazoa; phylum Chordata; class Mammalia; order Carnivora; family Otariidae; genus Callorhinus; species Callorhinus ursinus. Next base: position 62,682,156 of record NW_027397063.1, read on the forward strand.
GTCTCGTTTTGGTCTAGTTGTATCTTTAACAGAAAATAACTTGAGGAAGTGTTTAGTATTAAACACAACAAATCCATTTTCTGCTTCAATAATAGTAAAGTTCAACACAATGGCAATTAACTGAAATTTAAAAAGGGACAATAATACGCAGGAATACCTGATAACTTAGTATAAACCATTAAAAAATGGTAATGTTTACTTTTACCACACATGATGACAAAATGTTAAGAGCAATAATTAACAATTTTTATGTGGGCTACTCACGAGGAACACATGATCCAAATTTGTCAGGAAATTCTGAGATCAAGTCATCATTTATCCTGTCTTTCATAGGTCCCAATATGATCACTGGTCGAGTATAATTAACTATAAAGATAAACTGCATGTTAAAGGAATAAATACTCAACAAACATCAATGTACTTCAGACCAGAGAACAAAAGTATCCTAATTAAAAATTAAAAATATTAAAAATTTTTTCTTTTCCCATCAATGATGCCTAACTTGCTAGTTTATAAACCTTTACTAAGATCTTAAACAAGTCAGTCTCCCGTTGGAAGTCATACACTTGATAACTCAACCAAGTTAAATCCAGAATTTTAGCAGTGTTTCTATACATTGCTAATATCACCTCATTACAAATGAGAAAACACAGTTTAGTGTTTTACTGATCCTTTTTGAAGTAGAAATTGGTAGGAAGCAGATCAAAGAAGGGCAAAAAAGAAACTGGGCATAAGAGTTGATATAATCACAGTCGTGATCTAGAAAGATGATCTAATAGAAGTGGATTACACCTTACACTGGATTGTAAGGGATCATGTTAGAAACAGGGAGATTGATAGTAAGAACCAGAATTAACATTATGGTAGGAAGGATGAAAAGAAGGTTATAAATAAGGAAGATATGAGAGAAGATAAATAGGGCCTAGAAACTGGACAAGGGAGATGAAAAACACAAAGATCAAGATTTTTGCAAAATTTTGAACAAGGGTCACTGAAGGACAGTGACACTATCATGAGCACTAGAAATAAGTTGCTTAGGAAATAAAACAGCATTATAAAACAAAATAAAATGACTAGATTTCAACATACTGTGAACTAAACCATGTTTCATAAAATATATATAGCAAATTTCTGTATATATACTTACAGAAAAAAATATTAACAAAATTCTAATAGAATTATTTTGAGGTAGGAGTTAGACCTATTTTTTAAACTAAGAAGTATATTTTTCTAGAAGATTATAAAACATCAATAGGCTTCACAAACCTTCTTGTTGATTCACTGGCTCATAAGACAAGACATATTCTTCTTGACCACCTATTAGTCAAAATACAGATGAGAAAATCTATTAAGATAACTAATGCTAATTTAATTCTTCATACATAACATATAAATTGCTAGGACTTTCCTCAGAGAATAGCAAAGATGTAGAAAAAGGTACTTTATTTATGGGAAGATTAAGTTAAAAAAGTAGCAAATTATAAAGTCATAAGGGTAAGTCTGATAAATGTAAAAGCAGAATATAAATGTGCTATTTAACAACTACCTTTCTGTTATCCTGTTTTACATTATCATTAGATCTATTTAAAATCTTCATTTGTGACGTCATGTATGTGATACTACTTTTTATTTAGAAGCTAAGAACTATTAAGTCTCTTAAAGATAAGTACTTTAATGAAAAGTTCTACATATGTGAGTATTTATGTAATTTACTGCTATTAAGAATATGCTGATGTTTTGGTCCCACCAGATATAATATGTAACAGGATATATATAATTTTTATTTATAACTATAATAAAATTGTAATGTAAAGGTAAAACTGTTGTCACTATTTCACTGATGAAAAAAATTCACTAATTGCTTTAATAATTCATTTATTCAATTAAAAAATAAATTCATTTAAAATGAATTTAAAAAGCTTTAGATAAAGGTGCTCCCTTCTACTTGCTGGAATGGGATGCTGCACAATTCATTAATTGCTTAAAAAGCCAATTAGATCTTCAAAAAAAAAAAAGCTTTGGATAAAACTAAATCCTTCCCTTCCCACTCCAACTATGAATCACATAGATAGCAAATGAAATAAGATATATTTTGCTTTGATTTGAAAGCACTTTAGAAGTTAAATCCTCTAAGATTAAGTTAAAGGTTTAGAGCTTAATAATATCGTCAATAAAAAACTCTACAAATTGTATCTTGACTCAGCGAAAGGAACTGAAAGACTTAAAAATTCCAGTTCTTACACACACACACACACACACACACACACACACACACACACGTATAGAAAACAAACTAGGAAGGACTGTTACTTCAAGTGGTTCAATGAAAACAATCAATGTTGGATAACATATTTGAGGATTTTTCTCCTTGATTATCAAGATTCTATAACAACTTTTTCACTAAATTTGGCACTGGTTTATACCATACATATGCAGCTGTAGATTTTTTAAACTCATATATTGGCTTTAAAAGTGTATTTCATTGCTTTAAAAGTATTCTTTCCTGCTTTGAAAGTGTATTTTACTGTTTTATTGTCATAATATATAAAAAACATACCTAACAAGCTGCTTTTAAAAATACTATATGTAAAACAGGGTTTACATATTAGCAAAAACATGCAACTTGAATATTCCACACCTAACAATTCATGCAAATGGTGAGACAGACAGTATATACTTTCGTTACCTCTTTTTTTTTTTTTTTTTTTAAGTCTAGAAAGTTACTCAACTACTCTATGGTGAGTTCTGATTATATGTTAATAAAACATTAACAAGAAATCACATTCCCACACCAAAAAAAGAAAATCCTTATGTAACTATTATGCAAAAAACAACCAATCGAATGAGGGTTAAAAGTATATATTGTCAACATGAAAAATATCAGAGACTGATATTAACAGGATGGACCTTTTGAGCAGCCATACTCATCTGTAATCAAGATTACTTTCATATTAGACAGCAGTAAAAAAAAATTAGAAAAGCAATTTTAATTTTAAGGTACAACTGATAATATTCATGTACTCCCCTCTCCTACCATGTCCAAATCTGTTAAAAAACTCCAGATGCTTACAGTTCACTTAACAATATAATAGCAAAAATGTAACATAAGGACACCAAAAAAGAAATCAGTATTATTGTATGAGCAACTGTTGAAAATTTTTCCTTCATCGTTTAGGTTCACCAGAAGCTGGTAGTAAACAATAACTTGATCTAGATCATTACTGGTGACAAAGAATAAAAAAGGAAATAAAGCTAACTATAATTTAGCACTACTGAAAAACATTTTATTTAAAAAATTTTTTTAAAAAGATTTTATTTAATCATTTGAGAGAGAGAGAGAGAGAGCATGAGCAGGGGGAGAGAGGCAGGGGGAGAGGGAGAAGCAGGCTCCCCGCTGAGCCAGGAGACTGGGATCATGACCTGAGCCTAAGGCAGATGTTTAACCATCTGAGCCACCCAGGCGCCCCTTGAAAAACATTTTAATGCTCATATTAAAAACATATTTACTAAAGAAAATGGCAAAATGCAAGTTTACCCCTCATTTAACTAGATATTTTCTTGTAAAAGACACACACACACACACACACACACACACACACACACGCACTATGTACACAAATAGCACTGTTTGTAAAGAGGATTTTAGAATTTTATTTAAAATTTTGGAACTTTGTTAACTTTTGTACATAGTATGACTTTATTTTTCAATTCAGAATTTTACTTGGCTCTGATTTTAAAATGTTAAGCATCTGATATTCAGTTTTTAGAATACATCACTAAGACAAAAAACTCCCAAAGGATATATGTTACTCGTGATTACAAAAGAAAAGTAACTTAAAACACTTACGGTAACTACTTTCACTATCGCTGGCATTAGAAGTTATATGCTCTGAAATTGCAGGACAATGGAAAAAATAAAGAAAACACAGTGTCATGAGTTTAAAAAAGCAAATTATCAAAATAAACACAAGGCGACATTACAAAATGTTGAGATATAAATCACACAAAGTCAAAGAATTTTTAAAAAGCATTTTTGATTTTCTTTGAAAATTTTTTTCCCCTAAATATGAATTAGGAAGGAAAGAAATTGTGTAATTAAGGACAATGCTCCATTTCTGTACAACACAGTTTATGAACAAAATCTATGAAAAATAATCAAGTAGAATATGACAAAGAGGGCAAAGTGATCCTAAATTGGTCCAAATGTAGACACAGAACCCAAAAAGAGAAAATGCAGTTGGCACCATTTAATTTATAAAACAGTAATGACCGACAAAAGAGATAAGTTATATTTGAGCAAACAGATGCCCATTTTAATGAAGGGATATCTTAAAAAAATAAATGATCTTGCTTTTAGTTCAGCTTCTTTGTTCCTGAAGAGAAACGAAAATCCAGGTCTCTGAGATCATACAGATAAAACATTTTAGATGTCATAGATGCATATGTTCCAAAAAAAAAGTCAAACGGAAGGGAATTCTAGAAGGTGGGACTGTATTTTAAAATAGACTAGTATTTCTGAGAAGCTCTGTTTTGATAAAATTGACACTGGCTGCTTTGCAAAACAAAAAAGATAAAGCAAATACATCTACTTGCAAATTGCCTGGCCTCTCCTTGAAAGTGACCCCATTTCATAACTTGATTGTTCCGTAAACACCAGGTACTCTTCCCATGTAAATGTAATCTTGAATGTTCTCTCGATAAGTATGTCCAGAGAGTAAATAAAATAAAATAAAATAAATTATAAAAACTAAAAAACAAAACTGTCCACAGGAGAAAGAGAAATCTAAATTTCTTATGTGAGGCAAACGAAAAAAAATTTTAAGGGGTAAGAAAACAGCTTGAGGAGAAATATCTGCTGTACCATACCACCCACAGAGTCTCCTAAAATCAAGATGCACTACTGAAAAGTTCTGAGAATGGTAGAATGTAAGATTTCAAATGAAGATAATAGTTCTTGAACTGCTGTCATGGTGAAAAATAAGTCTGTTATTCTAACCTGCAAAGACAAGATATAATTTTCTTTCTTCCTTTTTTAAAATTGCAGTATAGCTGACATACAGTGTTGGATTAGTTTCAGGTGTAAGGATATAACTTTCTTAATTATGATTATAAATATTTTAAATACAGCAGGGACATTAAAAATTGTAAGACTGAATAACATATGACAAGCACATGCAAAATGAAGTTTTTAAAAATTGTATTTAAAAATTTCTTCCCATGTTACATGTACTTCGAAACAATCATTTTAAATTGTTGCATAATATTCTATTGAACTGATGAATCATAATTTACCTTACTACTTACTACTCAGACATTTTAGTTTGCTTTAAATTGTTTTCCACCAACATCAATAATTAGGAATGTCTTCATTTATACAACTTTTTAATCTCTTGTCCTATTTCCTTAAAATTCATTCCCCAAAGTAGGAATGACACATAAAAAAAAATTCTTATAAATTTGTATTAGGATTAGTATTGTACTCTACAATCTCTAATACATAAAAGAGAGAAACATTAGTTACTGCAATGGAGTGAGTGAAGGGGGAGAGTAAGGGGGAGTATAGAAGAGACAAAATTAACCATGAGTTGACAATTACAGAAGTTGGGTAAATGAATACTTGCAGGCTTTAATTTACTATTCTTCTACTATTGAATATATTTGGCACGTTATATAGTAAAAAGTTAAAGCTACTACAAATCTCTTTTCTGGCTTTTCTGGGGACTTCTCCTACTCATCTCAAATTCTTTAAGATTACCGATAGCTGTTATGCAATCAAATTCTTTAAGTTCTTTCACGTATCCTTATATGTAACTCTACAATAAAATTTTGCTATTCAAAGCACGGCCCTTGGAATAACATCATCATCACTGTGGGGGAGTATTTATTAGAAAGGTAAAATGCTTTTTTTTTTTCTAAAGATTTTATTTATTTATTTGAGAGAGAGAGAATGAGAGACAGAGAGCACGAGAGGGAAGACAGTCAGAGGGAGAAGCAGACTCCCTGCTGAGCAGGGAGCCCGAAGTGGGACTCCATCCTGGGACTCCAGGATCATGACCTGAGCCAAAGGCAGTCGCTTAACCAACTGAGCCACCCAGGCGCCCTAAAATGCTTTCTTCTTGATAATTAAAATATATTTTTTAAGAAACTTCATCAAAAAAGGTATTCAAATATCCAGTAAACATATAAAAAGGTGTTCAAGTTTTCCTTGTAATTTTTCCCTGTAATTACTTATCAGCGAAATGCAAAATAAAGCCACAACAGATATCTACCATCCACCAGAATGGCTATAATGAAAAAAACCTAAAAACAGATATGCCAAACACAGAGAAGGTAAGTAGCAACTGGAACTCATATACTACTGAGGGTGGCGAAATTGGTACAACTACTATGGAAAACTATTTGGCAGTGACTACTAAAGCCCCACAGATGTATGTATGTATGACCCAGCAATTCCTTTCCCAGGTATTTTCCCAACAGAAAGACATATATATGTTGACCAAAAGACATGTGCAAGAATGTTCAAAGCAACACTATTCAAAATAGCCCTAAATATATGTTTATTTACAAGTCTTAGATAATATATGCAGTTTCATATTCTTTTTAATTTATATCATGAGCATTTTCCCATGTCATGTTTTAATATGATTTTCAATGGTTATATGATATTACAAAATACAGATAAATCATACTTCATTAACCACTTCCCAAATACAAAGACATTTTAGGATGGTTTCAAAGTTTTTTGACTGTAATTTCTCAATAAAATTAAAATAAACTTCCTGATATATAAACCTTTATCTCTATCTCTGACTACATACTTAGGATAATTCCTTGAAGAGGAATTAGTAGTATATCAAAAGATATACTTTTCCAGATACGCATAATGTTAATATATTAAAACTAGTCATTTCATACAACTCTACCACTGGGTTCTCCTTTAAAAGAAATGTCTGTCAAGATGATGGATAGATATTATCATTTTGTTTACTGATTACTGGGGACATTAAGTATTTTATATACTCATTTCATTTGTTATTTTTTGAGCATTCTTCTCACATCCTTTGTTCAGTTATCGAATGAAGAATTAGTCTGTTTCTTACTGATCTGTTAGAAGTTCATAAAGATATTATCCCTTTGACATACATGGTATATTCTTTAAGTTTTAATTCTGATTTTGTTTATGATGTTTGATGACCACAGCCATTTTAAATCTAACTAAGTCTCCCCCTTCTAATCAAACATTTCTTCCTGAGAAGGTATCATATGCCTTTTCTTTGCTCTCCCTAACTACTACCTACACATCACTAATCTTAAGCAATACTACTCCTCTTACACTTATTCTTTATACAAATAAAAATAAGTCTGGTTTTGGCATCTAAGAGCTCCACACAACTTTGTTTCTGTAAGTCTTTGAGATGAGAAGAAAGGCTTCCCATTACATATATTTTCCTTATGTGCCTGACAAGAGTTTTTGAGGTGTTCTACAAAATGGAAAGCTGTAAAAATTGAACTATAGGTACAAACCTCGTCTGAAACTGTGTATCATGATTTCACTTCTGAGCACCTTACAGAGCCCCTCCTGAACTTCTTTTTAGTCTCTGTTAAAGGAATCTTACATTTTCCTTCTCACCTTTTTCAAAGTTGCCTTAAGATATACAAGTTGTACACGTTTCTATTTCTAGCTTTTCACAAGCTATGATGATTTACTTGCATTCTCTCACACTTCCATCATATTCTAGTTAGTTGTTAGTCAAAATTAGGATTGGAAAGGCAAATTCTCTCATTGTTTCCTCTACTCTCAACAGGGCAAATCAATGATTTATTTGATTCTCTTTTGTAGAATCACTGAGCTCATGTCTATGAAAAGTATTCAGGGCATCACACTTTTGTTTCTCTCCTCTTCAATTAAATACCCTATTTTTCATAGGTTATATGAAATTACGTGTAGATGTACATCTTTCTTGATATCCAGTGTTATTCCATTTCTTCATCGGGTTTGTTTCTCTGAAATAATTTATGCCTTTTCTTCTCAGTCCCTTCATGAGTCCTGTTTCAGGGAATACCTATGAGTCACACATTTCTTTCTATTAAAATCTCACAAGGTTCTGCTTAGTTTATTTGCTGTATTTGGAACTTTAGACTATAGATTGCTGAGGCTACAAATAAAGTCCCTGACCACCCTTTTCCCAGCATTTTCTGTTGTATAATAACTGGCACCTTGTCAACTGTTAGTCATCTGTTTTATCCAGGTTTAGAATTTTTACTGATATTTTCCTGTCTCCTTCATTTGATTATCAAGTTACCAGGTGAATAAATTATCTTAGTTCCTGTGAGATGAAGCACAAAACCCATCATTCAAGGGATCTTAAGTCTCTTTCCAGAAAATTAAATCCTTTTCTAAAGGACACTGATAATCAGTTACTATTTTTCATTTGTTTCCATTCTCAAATCCCAATTGTCAAAATGAGAGATGGAAATAAGATGTGGCCAAGGTGTAATTATCATCCATCATAACAATATTAATATAGTAAACAAACTGTCCATTTAGTTTCTTTCCAATGAGTTTTCCACAGGTCTCTAATGATTTAGCAGATAATAAAAATCTGTGGGTTTTTTTATGCTGAATCATACCACCTCTAAAACACATCATTCTCAAAATAAATTCTATAGCATTAAGAATCTATGGAAATATTTTCCAGTTTTAAAGATTTTCACTGATTATTTTCCCCAAAGGTAAAAGATTAAAAAAGGGTACCACCAGTAATAGTAAATTTGTGGCTCTTGCTGAATCGTAAAAACGCACAGGCAAAAATAACCAAGTGTGTCTATATAGAAATAATTACATATAAAGCATACTGCCGCCAATCTAATACAAACCTTTAATTGTTAAGGTTGAAATAAAAGTACCTATACTTTAGATTAAAATTCCAGTATAAAGTTAGCATAAATCATGGAAAAAATCTTCTATGAAATATAATGTTTATTAATGTAGATCTTAGAAAGTTAAAAGATATTGGTTATATATATATACATATATATATATATATATATATTTTTTTTTTCTTTAACATGCTGGACATGGAGCCCAATGTGGGGCTTGAACTTATGACCCTGAGCTCAAGAACCAAGCTGAGATCAAGAGTTGGATGCTTAATCGACTGAAACACCCAAGTGCCCCGATATTGGTTATATCCTTAATGACCAATGAATTACAAAAAGTAAGTTTTCAATATGCTTAATAATCCAAATAGAAAGAACTATCCAGGAAAAAACTTTTGTCTAAGAGATTACTTCTATGAGTCGCTGTCACCTAAAATAACTTAGTAATATTCGGTAAACTTTCATATACTATCAATTTTGAGAACACCTAAATTTAAAATTTTGTTTGCTAAAAAATGACCTGTTTCATCCATTCACTCTAACATTTACTGAATGACTCCTATATACCAGACTGTACCAAGTTTCATATGAAGATTATGTACTAGTTAGAAAATTAAATAAGAACAAGACAAACCCAAAACCACTGACATCTTGGTTAAAGGAAAAACAAAGGAAAATATTTCTTATAATTCTTTAAATAATTTACAACCTCCTTGAAAAAGAGATCTATAATTTCCATCCCCCTACATCAACTGTTACTTGAATTTGAGGTCCACAATTCTTTTCTATTAAGATTCATTATATTTTAGAGTTAAAAAGAGATCTATAATTTCCATCCCCCTACATCAACTGTTACTTGAATTTGAGGTCCACAATTCTTTTCTATTAAGATTCATTATATTTTAGAGTTTCACATTATAGCAATGCTTTTCTAACACAGAATCAAAGTGATTTTAACTTGTTTTAACAAAAAACCCGGTGGACATAAAACTGCAAGATTATTTTCTACATTCTAATAATGTAGGCAGGTAGTACTATTTTAAAAAGCTTAAAAAAAATCCCTAGCAAAAGTAATTGCCATAAAAACTACAAAAATGAAAACCTAATTATGAGTTTTTCAAATGACATGTGAAAAATGGAGCATTAGAAAAACAAAAGGTATGTATTACAGAAATAAAAATCCCAAGCACATTATTAATATGGAAAGTCTAAAAGCAATCTAAATCATATACCTCCTCATGCCAGAAAGGCGCTACCATGAATCTCAAAATGTATCTGAAAAAGGTAGTTCTGTAGATGGAGGTTAAAAAATAACTTGGGAGTATTTTGATCACTTACTCAGGCCTTTTGATCCCATGTCGTCAGGGATCTCCTGTAGAGAGTAGTTCCCAGAGAGCAAGCAATAAAAAGATAATCAAAGAAAATAGTTGTCAGTAATGCATAAAATTGGTGCTACAATAAGAGACAGTTCCAAGACCATTACAGGTGTACATATTTTAGAGAATTTTTGTAGATTTCTGAAAGTTTGAAATAAGCTAGCAGCTGAATGTAATGTACTAAAGGAATCAAAGTTCTAGCTTAGGGGCTGATTTAGGGTAGAGAAGCAAAATTTGATATTATTTCCTGTTATTTTAAAAGTAAAATTCAGATTGTCTACATGTACTGAAGACATAGGATAAAATGGATGATTCCAGAAGATCTGTATCCAAGACTGTCAATGCTATACCTAGAAATCATTAAGTAGCTTCTCAGGTATCTAAGTTTCCTTTAAAATAGTCTTTGAAAGCATTTTAAGTGTTTCTTCTATGAACCCTTACATCAAATAATTCTATTTTAAACACATAACTTAAAAATACTGTTAACTTTAAATTAAGAATTCCAAAGGTGCCAGAAAAAGTTAAGATTGGTATGCAAATTAATTTATGTCTGTTAAGTTGCTCCTGGTTAAGACAGTTGGTAACCTGTTGCAGCTCTTGAAACTGTCTCCATGGTAACAACCAACTGCAGGGCAGTAGGTCCCTCTACATTTATTTTCAGTTGACCACTGGATCCACATACTTACGGTCAGCATCACTTGTTTCCTGCTCACTCTGGTCCTTGTTCTTGTAGAAGGGGAATTTTCGGGAAAAGAGGTTCTTTTTACGCTTGTCATTGAATGACTGCTGAAGAAGAGAAGGAGGGGCAAAACAAAGGGATGTCTACTATCTGTGTGTACAAAGGCCCAGCCTAGCAGCTCTGTGGAAGCTGACTCTTGTGACCACAGTGTGCAGTTTGTATATGAATTTTATTAATCACAAAGTGAATTTCTAACTTTGTATTAACTCCTCTAATTCTAACATTTCTCAACTTAAAATATTTAAAAATTTACAGTGTAATTCAGTAATATCTAGAAATAAGGAATAAGTGCTACCTGATTAAAAAAAATACCTAGAAATAAGGAGTAAGTGCTACTGGAAGAGTAACTCAAATTAGCTACTACTATAGTACAAATGAGCTAATATCTGTTCTTATCAATCCACATTTTTCTAGAAGATTCCCAGGTATGAAGTGCTCTATAGAAGTTATTTTAAATTGTTATTCTAGGCTATTCAAGTATTTTTTAAGCAGTAGGTAATAATCTTCATTTTCCTCTGACTTGAGCATATTCCCTCCCTACCCTTTTTTGTGGCTCCAATAAGGTAACAAAAAGCCACTATTAAAAAAAAACCAAGGGCACCTGGGTTAAGCGACTGCCTTCGGCTCAGGTCATGATCCCAGGGTCCTGGGATCGAGTCCCACCTTGGGTTCCCTGCTCAGGGGGGAGCCTGCTTCTCCCTCTCCCTCTGCCTGCCGCTCCCCCTGCTTGCGCTCTCTCTCTGACAAATAAGTAAAAAATCTTAAAAAAAAAAAAAAAAAGAAAGAAAACCAAAACAACCGAGAAAGTTGCTAGTGCTGAATATTTAAAAACAATGAACCAATCTTTTTTTTTTTTTTTTAAGAGAAAAAAGGTAACTAAATGCTTATGGTATAAATCAGAAAATGAGAAGAAAACTAAGAGGGGTCCATCAAGCACAGAGAATCCAGCAAAAGATTTATCGATGCTATCCCACCAAGAAAGAAGAGTCAAGAGCTCTCCTGGCCAACTTGAATGCCATCCTAACTCGTTTATTTGTCTTTGAGCTCCACTATATTTTCTTTAAGCTCTACTATATTTATCTATTTTTAAAAGTATAAATAAACTAGAACCAGATTTAATTCACTGGCACATCTTGAATAGGGAATAAAAAGTTAGGTGTTTCTAGAAGCCAAAAAGGCAATGAAGATTCTAACAGTTATACAGACCTGCTATGCAGGAGCTGCACAGCTGATCTGATGTCCCTTACTACACAGATGTTGGAAACAGATTTTTTCCCTTTTTCAGTGTCCCATTTGTGCCTTCACAGATTTAAAACTATGCTGTATAAAGAAAGGTGATGTTATTAAAGAGGGATAACTTCTTTTGTAATTTCTGTCACAGACATCCATGTCTTGAAGGAAATGGCCTGACCTACCAATGACACTAGGAATTATTACTTTTTGAAGCAGGAACAATATAAAGGATAAAAAATCTTGTTCTGACTTTTCTTGAGTTTAATCCAATGTCATAAAATGCTATCATTATTTTGAAGTATATCCACACCAGGAAGTATGTTTTGGCATGCTTGTATTTTTAAGCATGTGATGCCAGGCAATTAAGGTGCTGAGGTAGATTAAGTAATTGTTGGTCAAATTCTATTACTTGAAAGGATTTGTTTGGGTGGGAATCTTAACACAAAAACAAGACTAAACTTTTATTTTTACCTTTTCATATCAATAATTCAGGATTAATAAATTCATAGTTCGTTAGTCCAACAGACTGTCTTGATTTCAATCCTAAAATTTGAAGGCTCTGATAACGCTAAGCAGAAGTTAAAAATTAAGTTGATGAGAAAAATACTGTCAAGAAATTTGAACTTGTAACTGTCAAGTAGCATTATTTAAATAAAAATCTTTGCTTGGATACAAATTTTAGAGAAGAGAAATGAAGAAAACTTAAGTTTCAATAGAGAAAAATTTATGATAACCTAATTTAGGGAAGGACTAAATCTTCTTGTTCATGAAATCGTCAATGAATTTAGTAATAATTTTTCTGGTATATAATAAAACTGTTATGTTTTTAATAAAAGGTATTTATCCCTCCTACTGCATATATAGTGGTCAGAGTCAGTTTCACAGCAAACAACCAAAAGAAACATGAAGTTTAAAATGTTTTGATTTTTGATATCTTTGCAATTAGCCAAAATGAGATATCATAAAGATATCATAATATAGGACAGAAAGAAATGCCTGTTAGTTAAGAAAATAATTAATTGTATTATATTTAATGTCCTCCAGATGAAGAATTTATTAAAAGTGAAAATAGCACAAAGCAAAGAAGATAAATATGTGTAGGGAAGCCACAAAACTGAAGAAATATACTACCTTTGGATTGTCTACATTTTCAATACAAAATACTCTTATTTAGTTACTTGTTATTAATGCTATATTGCAAGAGAGATAGTGTAATAAATATAAGAACTGATAAAAAAATCACAAAATCATGATACATATATAAAGTATAAAATTTCTATATGCGGTATGTCAAAATAGCTAAATGAATGTTAAAAATGTTAATGAGAAACTGAAATGTTATAAGTCTGCAGTGGAAATGAGTCCATAAACCACCATGTAAGGAAAGGAAAAGAGGAACTCAGAATGGGAGATGGTAGTACAGAAAGAAATGCAGTTCTGCATCAATGGCAAGCGTATTTTTACCCCACTCAGTATCATGCATTCTTCTGGTGCTGTGTTAGGACACAGTGACTGTGTATAAGGTTGGTTACAGTCAACAAACAAGACTAAGATTTAAATATGTCGTTAATTCAGTTAACTTCTTACAGTATGAAAGAAAAGTTATAACATGCAACCTCATTTTCAATACACTGACAGTGTATTTTATGTATTTTACTAGGTTATTTTTAAGGACATGTATAAAACAAGCACAAAAAGCATTGTATAGATTTCAAATCCTGTTACTTGGGATTTTTTCCCTCCCCCAAATTTCTATTTTAAATATTGCTTCAGGTCACACTATGTAATTTTTTTATTCTCTGAAAGCTGAAATTTTAAAGGAAATTATCATTGATAAAATAATTGAATACATTATACAATTTACTTAGATTTAATTTCTTTGATCAAGGATACTGCTTATCTTAAATTTTAAGCCTTTAAGTTTGAGTGCTTAGTGCTATCAGAGAAGTACAGATGATAGGATTAATTAATTTGCTGAGTTAACTTTCTACATTCATTTGAAATATGATCAAAAGATGTATAACTTTTGCTTTAGATTAAAAAAAACAAACATAAGATATTCCTATGAATAGTATTTCAAGGCAACATATGTGTTCAGTTTATTTCTTCAGGCTATTACTATAATATCCCATTGTATTAATTATACACGTAGCACAGGACAAAGCCTGCAGTATCTCTTTCATCTACTGGCATCCATTAGATTCAAGCAGAACTTAAAATGAAAACAAAAACATGTTTAAAATTATATATGGAAGAATTTAGAAGTATTTCTTGACCATCTTTATATAAACTCGTCCTCTACTGTCCCTTTCTTTATTCCTTCAAAATAAAAATTCATATTGATTCAAATATTTAAAAGCATGGATTCTCTTAATAAATTATATTAGGCATGAAGGAGGGAAATAAAACTCACATTATGACCTAGTTAATAATATTCTGGGCATATTTTCTGAGAGGATGCATTATTAAATTAGCTATTATGATTAATATAAGTTTCTAACTGGACATCTGAAGGAAGGCTGAATTTATTTCACTTGTAAAAATAATCTCACCAAAGTATGTTGTTAAGAATATATCAAATGACAGTTTTGATCATCTGGAAAGGTTTATAAAATGAATGCTTTAATTTAATAAATTACTTACTTCAGCATCTACTATTACAAAGCATCATGGCAATAGCTGTTGATAGTTAACTCTTATGGCAAAATCCTTCTAATTTTAATAGTGTAGTTCCAGCAAGAATTATGAAAAAGTCCATTATTCTCAACCATTAATATCTAGAAAAAGATATTTCATATACTCACCCCTTTATCTCTTGTTTTAGAATTAAATTTCACTGTTTTTAACCGGGCTCGTTCTTTCTTCTCAACTCTGTCAAAGTATAGAATGCTATTTTTAAAGTACACCAAAATATCTAAGGGTCTAATTAGAAATCATCAGAACTGATACTTTAGTATGGGGCATTTTTATATTCTAAAACCTTCAGTAACTGTCTAGGTTTGTATCCCAAAATTATAGTTTCTGAAAATGAAATACAGGTCTCATTACAAAACAAAACCACTTGTGAAGTATCAAAATACAGTACATGTGTACTTATAGATGCACTCACATTCCATAATTATACTGAAATTATTATGAGGAACCACTTGTGAGTTTAGCAATTTTCTGGATTTTGTTTGTTACTGTTGTCTCCATATTAGCTTAGCATGGGGCATACATATATGCTAAAAATCAAGCATAAGAGAGAGAAAGCAAATAGGGCAAAATGTTAACAATTGGTGAAAGTAGGTGAAGGATATGTGGGTGTTCCTTGTACTATTCTTCTTTTTGTACTTAATTTTCTATAGCTCTGAAATTTTTATTAAAAAATGGGAAATACAAAAATCGAATTTAACTCCAGTGACAGATTTGTGTAAATACATGAAATAACCAATTATAGTATACAAAAAGAGTTTTAAAGAGCTTTAAAATATCTGTGGAAGGATATACAAGACCTGGTAACCTTAGTTATCCCTCTAAAAATGAAAAGGGTGCCAGGAGTACAAGGTTAAGAGGAAGCCTGTATAGCTTTTAGATCTTCTGATTTTTGAACCATGTTAAAGTGTTAACTATTCAAAATAAGTAAGCCAACAAAACTACATCAAAACAAATGTTTCATGTAGATTGTAATACCAATATGAACCTTGTAAAATTTCATGTCAATTAAGCTTTTTATCCTTAATTTCAACATAGCAATTATGTTAGTATATAGCAGAAAAACTTACCAAAATAGTCTATGAATAAATGCATTTTCTTCATTATCTAGCGATATAGTTTTACTGTGGGTACAGAAGAACCTTAGCATTCATGGACTTAAAACTTGTTTTTACTATTCTAGAACAATCCATGACATGATTAGAGAGTCCGCATGATTAACTAATTTGTAATTTTGCCTAGGCACTTACTGAGGGCACAGCAAAACTAACATTTAGTGAGTAAACGTTTACAACTCAAAAATGGCTTTGTTTCTCATCGTTACCTTGTTCACTAAGTAGCTGAGTGATTTAAATTGTTTATTTGTAAATACTGTTCCTGAATAAGAATTGAGAACTATAGTAACCACAATTCCTTGTGCTATTATTAGAAGTAAAGAGGTCTAAGAGACAGTTCTATTTAAGAAAATACAAGTTTTGAATACATTCAAGAATGAAATGGCATAATTAGTTGTGGTTTCATATTAGCTTATGGAAGAAAGACTATATTCCATAATTTTATTTATGAATTTGGAAATTTAGAGAGGTCTTAAAAGTCTCTTGCAGTACTTCTGACTTAAAAACCAACTTCATGGAATTTTTATACAAAATGAAAAGAATCTTGTGCTCGCTTCGGCAGCACATATACAAAATGAAAAGAATCTTTTTCCACCAAAGTCAGTGTATTTCTCATCTGTTGCCGGCACACATAAAGCCTATGCACGATAGGAGGTGCCAAAGGATAAGACAATTTTTAGGAACTCTGACTCTGATATTTAAGATGTGAGGTTTCTACTGACTCAATGAGGCACAGAGGCAGAGGAAGCATTTCTGAATTTAAAGTAGACTACGTTCTATTCCAGGAAAAAAGTTATGCTGAGGGCTGCATTGCTAAAAGAGGAGTTGCTACCAAATATACGATCTAGCCAAATAGTTGGAACTTGTTAAATACATGGATCTAGCCAAGAACAGTCATAAATCCCAAAGCCATAACTAAAAATCTTGGTAATACCTTAATATTCCTACTCTTCAACTTCTATAAACAGTAATAATAATATATATAGGTAGAGGTCTATAAATAGGTACATGAATGGGCCTACTTATCAATTATAGACTCTTAAAATAAATATTACATCATAAGCTTGACCTGAAGTGAATTAACCAGCTAGAACAAACATTAATGTCTCATTAACAATTTTTGCTGGCTATCTTAAAACTTAAAAAGACTTTCAGGCAATGATTTGCACGAATCAGACCTCACAAATTAAGTTATTTGGGGAGAATTATGAACTGACATTTTAATAGCTTTCCCACAAAAGCAGGGACATTCAGCAGTATTTCATAGACCTAGAGAGGGTTCTTTATGCTGGGATCATCCTGTTCAAAGACTATCTCCACTTAACCACTTTTGCCAGTAGATAGTAAGTATGCCTCACTATAATAAACGGTTAAAAGCAAAGAGGAAAGACCAGTGAATGCACCAATACTTCTAAATTAAGCAAGAAAAGAGATGTGAAGCAAATACCAGATACTTCTAAAATTTTTGATTTACACTTCCAATTTTTAAGTCTAAAGGAGGCAATTCAATCAAAAATCCTGAAAGTACTTAGTAGGTTTCATTGCCACCTACATGGATAAAGCAGAGGCTTTTAGATCTTTTTCCCTCCAATGGTACAGATACATAGCAAAGTTATTTAAATATATTTATTTTGTTCTGAGCAACTAAGTAGGAGCTTTAGAGAGATTTCTCTTTGGGGGCATCATATTCTTTAATTATGTCACTGGTTATAATATAAGGTGAACAAAATTAAATGATTGTGAAACGTAATGAGGAAAACTAAGCATAAAATCACCCTCAGTAAAATAATTTAAAAAATCAACAATTATTTGTCTATGTTGCCCTACTTTCAAGTGGTAAGACTGTAATGGACTTATACTTACCTGCGTTTACTGGGAATTACCCCAACTTCGTCACTCTCCCCATCTGGTGTAACCTGCCTGGCTTGCCACCATTCATCATCAGAAGCATTAATAACATGGAGGATATCTCCAAATTTGAAGTTCAATCCCTGACTGGGAAGGCCACTGTCTTTAGTCTTGTCATAATCAAAAAGGGCTCTAGATTAAGAAGAAAAAAGTGCATGTTTATTTGGTGTTTTTGTTGTTTGTTTTAAAGATTTATTTATATTTTAGAGCGATAGAGACAGTGTGTGAGAATTTTCAAACAGACTCCCTGCTGAGTGAGGAGCCCAACAAGGGGCTCCATCTCACAACCTTTGAGATCATGACCTGAGCTGAAACCAAAAGTCGGATGCTCAACTGACTGAGCCACCCAGGTGCCCCCCACCATATTTGTTATATTACCAATATTAAGTTAACATAGGATTCTGAAAGTGTATATAATCCAGATAAATAAACAACATACCACAGTAGGCAAAGTAATGCCAAGCTCAAGAATTTGCACTATATACAGAAAGACAAAGAGACAAAAAAGAAATAGCAAAATTAACTTACAGCAAATTTTTAAAATTAGGTATACTACACCTTATTTCTCTCAGTACTGAATGAGAAACTTTAAAAAATGCTTTTAATATAATCCAATGGGAAGCCATACTGAATTCTAAAATGAAGACAAACCTAGAGAGTTGCTCTAAATTAATAAACAAAGAGTAAATATTAAGAGGCATCTTCTCTTTATTTTGGCTATACAAACTGGGTAAAACAAACTCCCTGACAGATTTGAGTCATTAGTTGTGGATTATAAGAATGGATTAACAGAGTGATTATTTTGTCAGTTAATTATTCCTTCCATTTGTTCACAAAGCTAGAGTCAATAGAATTTTCAGAGTCAGTAACAATGATGAAAACTAAGTACAGATGACTTTAACTGCTGCCAAATATTTTGGAAAAAAATACTGTATTAATATAATAATTGCAAAATGTTAATCTTTTAAAATTTGATAAAAAGAAAAATTGTGTTCTATTACTTTAATGTACAATATTTAAATTCTTATCCAAAGTAGTTCTCTTAAGGAAAGAATCCTAGCAATTACATTTATAATATAATTTATGCATTTTTTGGTTCTAATTTGGCAACTGGAAATTAGGATACAAATCATACTCCTTTTTATGTTACCCTGTTTTTTTAAAAGATTTTATTTATTTATTTGAGAGAGATCAAGAGTGAGAGAGCACAAGCGGGGTGGGGGCAGCACAGGGAGAGGGAGAAGTAGGCTCCCCACCAAGCAGGGAGTCTGACGCAGGGCTCGATCCCAGGATTCCAGGATTATGACCTGAGCTGAAGGCAGATGCCTAACCAACTGAGCCAGCCACGTGCCCCGAGTGTTAACCAACTTTTTAAACCTATCTTTTCTTAAAGTTTTTATTTAAGTTCCAGTTAGTTAATATACAGTGTAATATTAGTTTCAGATGTACAATATGGTGATTCAACACTTCCATACAACACCCATACTCAACACAAGTACACTCCTTAATCCCCATCACCTACTTAATCCATCCTCCCACCCACCTCCCCTCTGGTAATCATCAGTTTGTTCTCTGTGGTTCAGAGTCTGTTTCTTGGTTTGCCTTTCTCCCTCTTCCCCACCACTATGTTCATTTGTTTTATTTCTTGAATTCCATATATGAGTGAAATCGTATGGCATTTGTCTTTCTCTGACTTACGAATTTCACTTAGCATAATATTCTCTAGCTCCATCCATGTTGTTGCAAAAGGCAAAGAAATCATTCGTGTTTTTTTTGGATGAGTAATATCCCATTACACACACACACACACACACACACACACACACACACACACACACACA